>NW_028270180.1:72145337-72448367 GCF_037043375.1 Chiloscyllium plagiosum | reverse complement strand
TACGTTTCAGTTTCTAAGCTATTTACAGTAGGGTGCGCAAGAGAATTACCCCGTGCTTCCTTCCTGCGAGGTGTTGGGGACAATGTGTTATGAGTACACCCTCGTACCCACTGAGACAGTGGGGATTCCATTTGTACCAACTCGACACACAAGGTAGATGGCATCAGGGCCACACCTCTGAGGTATGCCGTGGGTAAACGGAACTGCCAGTGGGTTTGAAGTGAGAATTCTCCCTCAATGAACATTGTTTCTGACTCAATTGTAGGGCGTGGATATCTCCGAATCTCCACGCGAGGCATCCTAGTCCTCTCCAAATTGTACCAGGGTCCCCTCCACATTGTGGCAGGAAGGGTGTGAGGACACAAATATCGGGCACTCCTAAACTTGGCTTGGCACTTTCCGTCTCATTCCATGTTTTTTCTCCTGGAATGGGAGATAGGAAAGGAGGGGGTGAGGGTGGGAGTGTGTGGCCGTGCTGTTTGTGTTGGCATATGAATTGACATAGTGTCGGTACGTAGTCAGTCCGCAGTGTTGAATCCATGCAGTATTATTAATGTGGGAGGATAGCAGAAGTTTGTTGGGGGATTGAAGAGAAAGAGAAAAAGAGAGAGAGAGAGGAAAGATGCTATATGCAATGGAGAGTGGTGGAGAATGAGTTGTCCACGGGGCAGGTGTGATAACAGGTATACAGTGAGCATGAGGGAGCAGAGCGAATACGGTGAAGGTCGTTGATGCTTGTCTTGTATTGCTGGGCATTTCTTTAGACTGCAGATACTGCACTAGGCTGGGTGGAAAGCTCAGACCATGCTTGGTGGGTCTGGTGGTGTGGCCCCCTCTGGGAAGAGAATGATCCTCTTCTATACTAGTCCATCCACCAGGATTTCTGTGCCCCTGGCCACAAATCTTTGTGTAATTGCCGCTTATCTGGAATGCTCACGGTAAACTGTACAGGATAGCTCCTAACTGAGAAACCTGCATTGCCCTTTTAAGGATAGCGCTAGTGCCAGCGATTGCGGGATATCCAGGAGCATCCGGGAGATGGTCAGAATCACCAGCCATTATGGGTGGGAGAATTGAACTGTCATTGAATGAGAAGGACACCATGGAGTGGGGTATGTAATCACTGAAGTGAGTTCGAAAGGAAACTAGCGAGGCCTCCTGCAGACGATTCCCTGTCATACTCAATGAAAATATGACTGAGACAAAGTATTGTTAGATTCAGCCCAAAGAAACTTAGACTTTGCTGAGCCCACCCCCCGTTTCAAAGCTGCAGCTGCTTGTCCATTACTCGCTATCACAGAGAAGGAGCTGAACGGTGACTTATCTTTGGGGGGAGGGGAGGTGGGGCATCATTTGTGGCAAGTCATCATAAATCTATGAGTTTTAAAATAGAGGTGGAAATGGACGAAGTGGATCTAAAAGGTGAAGTTCGAAATTGGAGGAAGTTCAAATTTGATGATATTAGGCACGAACTTTTAAAATACGACTGGACATTATAATGGCAGGTAAGTGGCCAGCTGGGAAGGGGGATGCCTACAAAAACGAGATGAAAAGAGTTCCGAGTCAGTATGATCCTGTTAGTGTGAAGGATAAAGGTGGGAGGTGTGAGAAATGCCGGATGACTCGAGAAGTTGAGGTTCTGTTCCTGGATAAGTGGGAATCAAATGTCAGATATAGACAGCAGGAATGTTCAGGAATTTCAATGTTCAGTCATTGGATGAAGGTGTCATTGGGTAGGCAGAATTTATTGGCCATCTCTAATTTCCCATAGGGCAGTTCAGCGTTAAACAAATTGCTGTGTGTCTGGAGTCACATGTAGACCAGACCAGGTAAGTATTGCAGTTTGCTTCCTTAAAGGGCATTCGTGTATCTGATGGATTTTCCAAACAATTGAAAATAGATTAATCATCGTCATTAGACTCTTAATTCCAGATTTAAAGTGAATTGCCACAGGAGTCTAAAGGCAGTAGGAATGCACCTCAGAAGGAAATCAGTAGGGTAAACAGGGTACATGAGGTAGCTATTGCAAGTAAAGTTAAGGAGAATCCAAAGGCATTCTAGAAATGCATTAAAGGGAAATTAACAACTAAGGAGATCAACAACGTTGCCGATGTGCAAAACTGCAAGAAATGAAGGAGGTATTTAAAAAAGCACTTTGTATCATATTGACTGTGCAGGAGGATATTGAAGCGAGAGAATTCCGAAATAAACAATGACATCTTGGAAAGTGTCTGGATTACAGAGGAGTTCTTAAAACGTATAAAGTTGGAAAAATCTCCAGGATCTGATTAGATGTACCCTAGAAGTCGTGGAAAGATAGGGAACTGAATGCTGGGCCCCATGCTGACATATATGAATCATGGAAAGCCACAGGTCAGGTGTTTGAAGACTCTAGTTTGGCTAACGTGGTGTCATTACTAAAAGAATCTAAGAAGGGTGGTAAGGAAATACGGTGAGCCTGACGCCAGTGGTGGACAAGTTGTTGGGAGAGGATTATGAGGCAGAGGACTTGCATCGATTTTGAAAGGCATGGACTGCTTAGGAAGAGTCAACGTAGATTTAAACATGGGAAATCCTGTCTCGCTAACTTGACTGAGATTTCTGAACAAGTGACTAAGATGCTTCATTGAGGCAGAGAAATGTACATTGTTGAAATGGACCTCAGTAAGAGATTTGACAACTTTCCACATGGTAGACCGGTTAACAAGATTAGTATGGAATACAGGGAGAACTAGCCATTTAATTAGAAAATTGACTTGAAGGTAGGAGTTGAAGGTTGTGGTGTAGAGTTGTTATTGAACACCGTGACCCGAGGTGTGCGATAAGGATTGGTGCTGGTTCCACTAGTTTTCATTGCTAATATGAATGTATTGGATGTGAGCATATGAGGAAGAGTTGGTAAGTTTGAAGATATCACCAAAATTTATGGTGTAGTGGACAGGGAAGAAGGTTACCTCAGAATACTACGGAATCTTGATTACATGGGCCAATACGCTGGGGAGAGGCAGATGGTATTTACTATAGACAAATGTGAAGTGCTATATTTGGAGAGGCAAATCATTGCAAGACTGATACACTCAATGAGCAGGTCCTGCGTCGATAAACAAAGAGACATGGGAGTGCAAGTTCATGGCTCCTTGAAAATGCAGTCACAGTGAGACAGGATTGTGAAAAGGCTTTGGCATGCTTGTCGTTATTGGTCAGGGCTTTGACTATAGGAATCGGGACGTCATGTATCGGGAATCGGGACATCGGGACAGTAATTCCATCACTTTTCAAATACTGCATTCAATTCTAGCTCTCCTCCTGTGGGAAAGAACTGTGAAACTTGAAGAGGTTAGAAAATATTTACAAGAATGTTGCTGGGACTTGAGCTTTAGAGAGACGTTGATTAGTTTGGGGCTACGTTGCTTGGACCGTAAGCGGCATGGACAGGGTGAATATCAAAGGTCTTTTCCCCAAAACGAGAAGGTTACAATCTAAGGTGAGAGGGGAAAACAATTAAAAGGTACCTAAGGAGCAACGTTTTCATGCAGTGGGTTGTGTATGTTTGGAATGAACTGTCACAGGACGTGGTGGAGGCGGGTAAAATTACAACAATTAAATGGCATTTGGATAAGTATATGACTACAAACAGTTTAGAGCGATATTGGCAAAATGCTGGTAAGTGTCACTAGATTGTTTTAGGATATCTGTTCAGCAGGGATCAGTTGGATAGAAGGGTTTATTTCAATGTTATACATCTCCATGACTCTCTGACTCTGTCTGAGCTCACACCAAAATTCTGTTTATCCATAATATTGCAAAATTCTGTTGAAATGTCTTATTTTCAGCATACTGAAACCTGTGAACACATCCTTCGACAATGCTCTCTCCCAGTGTCTCTCCCGCTGTCTACTTTCCTAACCTTCATATCTGTTGTTAATCGAACTGACATTCAGTTTTAATATAAATAACTGTCCTGTAGCATTCCATGGCCTTTAGTGATGCTTACCCTAGTGATTCCACTATTACGAAGCTGAGAAAAGTTTATTTTTTAAAGGCATAGCTTGCGGTTTCTTTGTTCTACACGGTGCTTCATATTGGACAGTGGGATTTCAGCAGCTTTCAGACACGTCTTTGTAACTTGTGCTGAGCCTATTTACTGAAAGCCCGTGATAACCACTCTTTGCTGATCATTTGCTTTGTTGCATGAGGAATCCCTTTGATTCAGGCAAGGATTCTAACTTGTCATTCAGTGACATCTAATTTAATTCGCTTATTGTAAATTTACTAGAAATGCTGAGGATTGTTTCCGTGGAAGTTATGTTTTAAGCTGCTGTGTACATTCAAGAAGCTTAGAATATTTGGTGACCCACTCTGGAGAAGTTATAAAGTAATGAGGTTGAAAGCATGAAGTTGAAAGAATACCTTTAAGAGCAAGTTGAAAAGCTGTCATGTAGCTGACTGCAGGCACAAAGTGTCCTGAACAATTTGAAAATGAAACATTTTAGCTGTTGCTTAAGAAACCTTGTTGCCTTGTTGTTTTCACAGCATTTCGAATTCAACCAACCTGTTTAAATTATGCCCCAATAATGCGCCAATGCTCTAAAAAGCAATCAAATTTGAATTTTACTCTTTTGACAGTATTAAACAAATGAGACGATCCAGTGTTTTGGGGTATAAACGCCAACATTGTCGACAGTTAGCAATAAAAAGAGCACCTTCTACCATTGAACGACTGGAACTCTCTCTAAAAGGAACCTTTTTACCCATATATAAAAAAATCTGTCGCAGAAGGCCGAAGACGACCTGGGGCCTGCAGAGGAGGATCAACACTGCTAGCTGGTTTTGAAAATTTTAGGCTGTAAATTTAATAGGGGCTATATTGGATCAGTATATTGTTACAGAGTAGAAGTTAGCGAAATACGTAATACAAAGGAGACTCGGAGTTGGAATATTTTGTTATTTAATGATCACTTTTGGAGTTAAAGAATAGCATTTTAAGTTTTTTCGTTAAACAGTTATATTTTGATTCGTTCTCTGTCACCCATGCTTTAACAGATTACGAGGCAAGATGAGCTTTGCTGTATGCGTGGTTTAATTAGCAGAAACTTTTACCGCCGTGTTGCAACAATGGAATGGATGACAGTTGCTGAGGGAGAGACCATAAATCTTTCAATCATTTTAATCCTTGTATTTGTGAATAGTGCCAGATCAGTGCAGGGTTGTATATGTCCCAACCTGTTTATAAAACAAGATAGAGATAGAACAACAGACCAGCTGTATAGTTTGACGGGGCCATGTCTAGAGGTCACAAAGCAACGTAAAAATGTTACTTGTTCACTGACTTTGTGCAATGCTGCTCCAAGTTTTAATGCCAGTTATTAAGGCCTTTCAGAACATTGAAACATCTTTCGGAGCACCGAGACTGCTTCGCAGGAACGGGGAGAAACTAATCTGACACCATGTGCCTGTAACAGAGGGATGTGAGGAGGTTATTCAGCCCACACGGGCCTCATACCACTTAAAGAGGTGGAAATCTAAAATTTGGCACATTTTGCAAAAGGAATGGGTCAAAACGTAGAGACGTGGTGCTGCAGCTGTACGAGGTGTTAATGAAATGACACCTGGAGTAAATAGTGTTGTTTGTTTTTCCGTAACTGAGAAGGGTGAGAGCTCCAGCAAATACTGTTTACTGGCTGTTCATCATCCATGGGTTGCTGCGTCATTTAATGCCTCCGGCCTGCTACACACGATTAGGAGAAGACCATTCAGCCGATTGAACCTGTTCAGAGGGATAGGATAAGGCCATTCCATCCAGACCGAGTAAATCTTCCCTTTTATTATGATATAAAAATTCTGTAAAGAAGGGGTTAACTGACCCCATTTGTTCAGTCATGATTTGAAGACGCTGGTGTTGGACTGGGGTCTACAAAGTTAAAAATCACCAAGTTCTAGTCCATCAGAATTTATAGCAAAAGTTTACAGTGTGATGTAATTGAAATTATATATCGAAAAAGATCCAGATTATATGTAAATCGCAAAAAAATTAAAAAGAAACATTCTATGTTTCTAATACGGTGCTTAGTATCTCTATGTTGATTACCCAAACCTTTGCCAATTGTTCACATTTAAACTGATTTCCTCCGTGTGTATTCTATCTCAAAAAAATGGTTTTCATATTGATAACCAAAAACACACCCACACATTTATGGGAGTTCATTTACTGTAACTCGATGGATTGCATATCCCCCCATGCAACGCAACGCATTTCTCAAACGCAAGCATATGAGTGATATATGGCAATGGTTTGCAATGTTCCCCATGCTGGGCAGATAGCCCAATTTATGGGGTACTGCAGTAGAAAGGTCTGCACAGCTCTCCATTCTGGCTGGTACCTTGTCCCGTTAATGGTCTCTGGAGCGGTTCTATGAGTCAAATTCAGAATTTGATGTGACAAACCATTTCTACTGATCTGACAATGTCTTTATTGAATTTTTTATCCTTGTGATTGGGCCAACCCATTGTCTCACTTCTTCAGTTAGTTCTACTCTCCTGTCTCCTTATCCATAAGTTCACAACATGTTAGCCGTTAATTAATCACTTGTCTTTCTCTGTCTTTCCCTAACATTGGCTTTTGACTCCCCATTGTGTCGAGTGTTGGCATGTTGAACATCAGAAAAAAATGAAATGGTGTGCGTCGGGTCGTTGTTCACTTCCCAGTGTGTCCCATATGGAGCGCCATGTTGGACATAGGGCATTCATCAGCTTTGATTTACGTCTTTGTATCTTGGTCTGTGCCTGTCCACGGACCGCCTGTTTATCCCTCTCAGCTGATTGTGCTGTCAGTAACACGAGGAAGTCCCTCGAGTATTATTCTAAAGCGCCAAGCATCTATCTTGCAGCTTAGGGACTTTTGGCTGTTTCTTGTTATTGAAAGGTTAGAGCAGGTGCTGGGGATGTTATGTTGGAGGTTGTACTGTGAGCAGCCTCAGACATTCAGGGAGACAAGCAGAATCTATAAGGGGAGACAAGATGCTCTGTCTTCCCTTCTTGTGGATCGTTTCACGGAACATCTCTAGGTCACCCGCACCCACCAATCCCACCGCCCTGTTGCTGAACACTTCAGCGCCCGCTCCTTCGACATCTCAACGACATATAGGTCCAGCCAACCGTTGCTACTCGACGCCTGGATGAAGAATGCCTCATATTTCGCCTTGGGACCCTACAAACACACGGGATCAATGTGGATTTTAACAGCCTCCGCATTTCCTCTCGCCCTGCATTATCCCAGTCCCAAGACTCCAACTCGACACCGCCCACCAGAACTGTCCATCCATCCTCCCTCAGACCTATCACCTTCTCCTTCACCTTAAAATACATATCGCCTTCTCGGCTACCTTCCCCCCAACCCCAACCCCGTCCCATTTATCTCTCAGCTTTCTTCCACAAGCCTCATTCCTGCTGAAGGCCTGATGTCTGAAACGTTGATTTTCCTGCTCCTCGGTTGCTGACTGACCTGCTGTGCATTTCCAGCAACACATTCTCGACAACACAATGATGTTTGTAAATAAATAGTTTGGGAGAAACGTCTTGTGTTGCAAGTAATAGTTATCGACAAAGTTAGCATGACTGTAAGATGCAGTAAAGAGAAACAATGGATGCAGTGCATTTGAGATTTTAGGAATATTTTTCATAATGTCCCAAGCCTAGAGTGCAAAATCAAACCGAGTGGTAATGGGGCTAATACATGAACATGGTTTTAGAATGGGTGAGCTGACAGGAAGCAATATATCGGTTTAAAGATATCATGTTTTGTATCAGAAGCATCATGGAATACCACAGACAGTGGTACTTCGGCCACAGCTATTCCCAGTACATCTCAAACATTTGATTGAGAGGATCAAATGCAATATTTCCAAGTCTGCTGATGGCACTAACCGATGTTGCATGGTAGTGGGTGAGGAGGATGTAATAAAGCTCCAAGGTGATTGAGACAAGTGGAGTGACTGTGCAAATACGTGGCAGATGAAGAGCAATGTGTGTAGATCTGATGTGCTCTTTGGTGGGAAAAATAGAATGGCAAAATACTATTTGAAAAGGCATTGGTGAAAGAACGTTGTTAGAATAAGGTGAATTATGATCATTTTCCTGTTTCCTGCTGCAAACCCCTCCGAGGACCATGCAGGACAGTGAGTTCTGAAGCCAGAACTCAATACTGGGAATGGCATTGGCACGCTGACCAGTGTATATAGACCCACATGGGTAGCTGTAGCACAGAAAATGATCTGGATCTATTTTCACTACAGTTAGCGAAAGCAATATTGAAGGAACAGAAAGCAGTCAAGAAGGGAAATGTTATGTTGCACTTCATTTCCAAGGGATTTGGGTCCAGCCATGGGGGTATCTCACTGCAACTGTACAGGGGCTTGGTGATACCTCCTCTCGAACATTGTGGAGGATTGTTTGAAGTTTTGGACGACTTAACTAACAAACGACAAACCAGACATTGAGGGAGAGCAGCGAAGTACAGCCAGAATGATCTCTGGGATGACAGGATTGTGTGGGAGAAGAGTATGGGGCGACTGAACCTGAATTCCTTGCGGTTTAGGAAAATGAGTGGAGATCTCAGTGACATATATAATTATTTGACAGGGTGAGACCGATTGGAAGCTGGGATGATGATTGCGCTGGCTGGGACGTCTAAAACAAGTGCCCACAGGATTAGGTACAGACAGGTCACTCTGCATTGAAATGAAAATAAATATCTGCGCTCAGGGACTGGTGAACCTGGGGGACTCTCTCGCACATATGGCTGTGGAAGTCAAGGCACTGAATATAAATGAGGATTTCTATACACGAGATGGAGAGAACAGGTGTATGTTGCGGAGATAGAGCATCAGCCATTATTTTTGGATCATGATAGAAAACTCAATGAACCAAAGGGATTAATCAAATATCTATTTTTATAGTTTTATAATAGTTAATCATATTAAGGAATATGCACATTGTGTGGGCAAAGTGTATTGATGGGATATTCTCAAATGAACTAGAATGGGTGGAGGTTCAATGTGTTGAATGACCTACTCATTTCCCGATGCTTCTGTTCAGTCTGTGGGAAAGCTTGTTAAATGTTGTCACAAGCAGCCACGTGTTCTACAGGACTGTGTATTCCGATGCTTTTTTCCAATTCTGAGCCTGGTGATAGGTGTGCTATCCGGTGTATCCTTGAAGACCTCAGAGCAATGTGGTACAATTGATGGTCTTGCTTGGCCCTTTCAGAGAGTATTGAAGAGTTTAGCATATGTCTGTGTATCTGACGTCATGTTTCGGCCAGACCAGGAACGCACACGAGAATTGCTTCCTGAAAGTACATTGGAGAATAAAGTGGTACTTCCAGTCGACGCTGAATTCAGGGTCACTGTTACTGACACTAGACTTTAGATCTCGATATTTTATTAATTGTTTTTAACTTCCATCAGCTGTCAGAGCATCAGCCTGGCCTGGATTAGTAATCCAATAACATTTCCACAACAGCACCATCTCAACATGGGAACCTATCAGAAAGCACACTGAGCAGGTTATTTCTGAGCTGATTGACAGCTCTGTCAAAAAGAACTCCCACCAATGTTATTGTCTTGATGGGACTGAAGCAGTGGTATTGGTCAAATTGTAATTATTCTCCTCTTAGGGGATGGGACACAGCTAAATAACTTTCCACGTTGTTAGGGAGCTGTGAGAGTTGAAGCTGGAATGAAACAGTTTTCCCAGGGACAACATGCAACAGAAGTTTTCAGTCCTATTCCAGGAATGGTGTCACGGCCCATTGTCTTTGTTATACCTATTATGTTCCGCTGTTTCTTCACGTCAGAGGCAGTGAATCAAATTGGTTGAAGACGGAAATCTGTAATTCTGTAGGTATCATGGCGAGGGTGAGGTGGATCATCGACTGAAAACTTCTGGCTGATGATAGTGCAAATACTGCATGCATTGCTTTTATCCTGATGCGCAGGACTATTCCATTCCTAATAATGGGATATTTGTGGAGGCATCTCCTCCAGTAAGCTGTTTATTTTTTCATCACCATTTACGAATGAATAGGACAGGACTGAAGAATTTCGATCTGATCTGTTGGTCTTGAAAGCATTTCACCTTCTCTTTCAGATGCTAATTCTGCTGTTTGGAATGCAACCAGTCCAGTCCAGTAATATTAACAGATTGTGATCAGGTTTCAGTCCACACGTTTCTAACCTGCATGTGCAACACACTCATCGCTGAATCATAGATCGGCTCGTTGGTAATGGTAGACTGAGGGAGTATACCGGGCAAAAGGCTTCAGGTCGTGGTTCAATACCATTTTGCAGCTGCTGCTGTGGCTTACGTTACTCCATCAATGTTAAGAATGTTATTTTCAAAGTAAGAGGAGCACGATCTTTGAAGTGGATGTTTGTCCTAGAAATGAACTGAGAGCAGCAAAGCATTGGTGATTAAAGAGATTTATAATGTCATAGGGTCTTAGATTCACACAATATGCAAAGACACACTTCTGCCCAACGTGTCCATGGTCACCAAGTTTCTTAACGTGAATTAATCCTATTTGTCTGCATCTGGCATATAGCCTTCCAAATCTTTCCTACTCATGTATCCATTGAAGTGTATGTTAAGTGTTGTAATGGTATGTCCCTGTACTGCCTTCTCTGGCAACTTATTACATATACATAGCAGTCTGCGAAACAACTAAGTCTTCGACCTGTTTTACATCTCTCCCCTCTTAACTTAAACGTGTACCTTTGATTTTGGACACCTCTTCCCTGGGGAAAAGACATTGGCTATTCACCCTATCCATGTCCATCATTATTATAACACTTTGCAAGTTCACCACTCAGCCTGCTATGCAAAAGAGAAAAAATTCCCAGACTATGAAAGGCACTCATCTCGGGATTACTACCGGTACCACATGCTAGCCAGCATACAAATGAAAGAATAGGCAGGATGAGCACGTGGCTTGGGGTATGGTGTAGGAGGTCCAGGTTTGTTGGACATTTGGACCGGTTCTGGGGAAAGTGGGACTATTAAAAATTGGATGGCCTACACCTGAACCAGACTGGAACTAACGCCCTTAGGGGAGTTTTGCTACTGCCGTTGGGGAGGATTTAAACTAATGTGACAGGGGGCTGGAAACCAGAATTGCAGAGAAGCAGGCAACAAGGTGGAAACTGGAGACTATAAGAATCGTGAAGTTAACATTAATAAGGGAAAGAGTAGGCAGAGAGCAGATGAACGCAAAGAACAGGTGGCCTCATTTGCATATACTTTCATGCGAGGAGTGTAGTGGGCAAGGCAGATGAATGTAGGGCTTGGGTTGGCGCCGAGAATTATGTCGTTATTACAGTCACGGAGACTTGGTTAAAAGGAGGGCCTGATTAGCAACTAAATGTTCCAGAATACAAACGCTTCAGACAGGGCAGGGAGAGACGTAAAAAGGGTGGGGAGGAGTTGCATTGCTGGTCAGAGATGATATCACGGCTCTGTAAAAGGTGGGAATTATGATGGGCTTTAGGAGTGAAGCATTATGGGTGGAACTGAGAAATAAGAAGGGTGCAGTTACATTGTTGGGGCTGTATTACAGGCCTCCCAACAGTGAGTGTGAGGTAGAAGAACAAATAGGTGAACAGATTATGGAAAGCTGTCGAGCCAACAGTGTCGTGGTGATAAGACATTTTAATTTTCCCAACACTGACTGGCAGACAATTAGTGTCTGAGGCCTGGATAGGATAGAATTTATAAGAAGCGGCTAGGAGAGTTTTCTGGAGCAGCATGTCAATAGTCCAACGAGGGAAGAGGCCATATTGGACCTGGTGTTGGGGAATGATCCAGGCGAACGGTAGAAGTTGCGTTGGGGGATTGTTTGGGAACAGTGACCACAATTATGGAAGTTTTAGTATACTCAAAGACAAAGATTAGAGTGGTCCTAAGGGAAGAGTACTAAACTGGGCCAAGGCCAATTGTATCAAAATTAGTCAGGAGCTGGGAAATGCGGATTGGGGCCAGATATTTAAAGGGAAGTCCACATTTCATATGTGGGAGGCTTTCAAAGATAGTGTAAAGATAGTACAGGATAGGCATGCCCTGTTGAAAGCAAAGGATAGGAAAGGCAAGATTCGTGAACCGTAGATGACAGGAGAAATGGTACGAGTAGCCAAGAGGAAAAGGGAAGCGTACATAATGTCCAGGTAGCTAAGAAAAGAACGGGCCCTGATGGAATATCGGGAGAGTAGGACCATCCTTAAACGAGGAATTAAGTGGACTAATAAGATTGAAGAATTCATTGGCGTGCAGGCTTTGGAAAAAATCAGATGTAGCAAAGTTGTTGTTATGGGTGATTTCAACATTCCCAAAATCAACTGGAATCTCCTTAGATAAGATTGTTTGGATGGAGCCGTTTTTGTCAGGTTTATTCAGGAGGGTTTCCTTACTCAGTATGTAGACAGGCCTACGAATGGAGAGGCTATTTTGGATTCGGTGCTGGGAAATGAGCCAGGACCGGTGTCAGATCTCGCGGTGAGAAAACACTTTTGTGACAGTCATCATAATTGCTTCACATTTACCAAAGTCTTGGAAAGGGAAAGCAGCAGTTACATGTAGGGAAGATATTTAATTGGGGAAAAGGAAATAATGACGCTATCAGACAGGAGTTGGGAAGATCAACATGGGAGCTATTGTTCCACAGAAAGGGCACAGCAGACATGTGAAGACTGTTTAAGGAGAAGTTGTTGCGAGTGATGCAAAAATTTGTTCCTCAGATGTGTAAGAAGGGGTAAGATGAAGGAACCTTGGATGACGAGAACAGGTGAACTTCCCATCCATAGGAAGAAGGCAGATTACGTAGAGGATCACGGGCTTACTAGAAATGAGCTCAGAAATGGACTGACGAGAGTCAGGAGTGGGTATGAAAAGGCATTTAGCTCATACGTGAGGAATAAGAGAATGATCAGGGATAAAGTAGGGCCGATCAGGGACAGCGTAGGGAACTTGTGCGTGGAGTCTGAACAGACAGGGGAAGCCCTAAATGAATCTTTTGCTTCGGTCATCACGGTTTCGAATGGGAGCTTTGAGGAACTCTTATACAAGCTTGATTCGAACAAAATCCATGATGGGGATGTGCTGGAAGCTTTGGCAAACATTAAGATTGGTGAGTCTCCAGGGCAAGGCCAAATCTCTCCTAAGCTACTCCGGGAAGCGAGAAAGGAGGTTGTTCCACTTTTCAAGAAAGGTAATAGGGAAATCTCTGGCAAATACAGACTAGTTAGTCTTATGTCAATGGTCAGCAAAGTTTTGGAAAGCATTCTGAGGGATGGGATTTATGACTATTTGGAAAAGCATAGCGTGACTAAAGGCAGTCAGCATGGCCTTGTGAGGCGCAGGTCATGCCTCCCAGATTTTATTGTGTTCTTTGGGGAAGTGTAAGGCAGGTTGACAAAGGTCGAGCAGTAACTGTGGAATTTGATAAGGTTCCCCATGATAGCCTCACTCATAAAGTCAGGAATTATGGGAAACAGGGAGACTTGGCTATTTGGATTCAGAATTGAATGGATGACAGAAGGCAGAGAGTGCATGTTGGTGGAAAGAATTCTGCCTGGAGGTCAGTGTTGAGTGGATCCCCCAGAGCTCTGTTCTTGGGCCTCTGCTCTTTGTACTTTTTATAAATGAGTTGGATGAGGAGGTTGCGGGGTTGGTGAGTAAATTTTGCAGAAGACACAAAGGTTGGAGTTCCGTTTGTAGTATCAAGGGATTCTGCAGCTTCAGCGTGACATCGGCAAAATGTCCTGCTGGGGTGAAAATGACAAATAGAGTTCAACCTGGACAATATGAAGTGATAGATTTCGGAAGGTCGAACTGGAAAGCTGAATATATGATTACAGACAGGATTCTTGGCAGTGTGGAGGAACAGAGATATCTTGGTGTTCAAGTAGATAGATCCCTCATAGTTGCTACCCAAGTGGATAGGAGTGTTAAAGAGCATATGGTGTTTTAGCTTTCATTAACAGGGAGATCGAGGTTAAGACCACGAGATTTTGTTACAGCTCTCCAAGTCACTGGTGAGACCATACATGCAATATTGTGTCCAGTTCTGGTCGCCTTATTGTAGGAAAGGTACAGAGGCTTTGGAGACTGTGCAAAAAAAGTTTATCAGGATGCTGCCTGGACTGGTGGGCTTGCCTTGTGAAGAGAGGTTGACCAAGCTCGGACTTTTATCTCTGGAGAGGAGGAAGAGACGTGACCTGATCGAGGTATGCAAGGTAATCGAGAAATAGATAGAGTCAAAAGCCTGAGACCTTTCCCCAGGTCAGGATTGACTGGTACAAGGGCTCGTAGTGTTTAGGATATTAGGAGAAAGGTATAGAGGAGATGTCAGAGGAAGGTTCCTTACGCAGAGAGTTGTGAATGCATGGAATGCGTTGTCAATGGTGATGGTTGTAGCAGAGTAATTAGGGACATTTAAGTGACTGCTGGACATGCACATGAATAGCAGACAACTGAGAAGGGTGTAGCTTAAGTTATTTGGTTTTACATTAGGATTAATGCTTGGTACCACGTCATGGACAAAAAGGCCTACTTTTCTATTTTCAATGTTCCATTAAAAGTGGTCATGAAACAATTTTAGTGAGCGCAATTAATGAGAATCCCAAAGCCTTTTGTTAGGATATAAGAACCAAGCGGGTAACTGGAGAAAGGATTAGTCCACTAAAGGATAAGGAAGGGAGGTTGCATTTTGAACCTGAGAAGATGTGTGAAACTCTGAATAATTACTTGGCATTAGTGTTCACTGAGGAGAGGGACATGATGAATGCTTAAATGAGAGATAGAAGTTTGATTACTCTGGATCACGTTCACATAAGTAGGTAAGATGTGTTTGGTAGGCTAGAGTTTATTAAGGTGGACAAATCCACAGGACTGGGTGGGATCTATCCCAGGTTGCTGAGGGAGGCAAGAGAGAAAATACCTAGGCGCTGACAGCTTTCTTTGTAGCATCCTTAAACACAGGTGAGGTGCTGGAGGATTAGAGAATTGCTTGTGTTGCCATCCTGTATAAAAGGGTGTGTAGGAACATTTCGGTTAACTACAGACCAGTGAGCCTGACGTCAGTTGTAGGAAAGTTGCTGCAGGAGGTACTCAGGGGTAAAATCTATTTATATTTGGAACAGAATAGACTTATCAGTGATAGGCAAAATGGTTTTGTACGGGGTTGACCGTGCCTTACCAACTTACTCGAAATCTTCGAGTAAGTAACCACCTTGATAGATGAAGGAAGGGCTGTAGATGTTATATACATAGACTTTGACAAGGCGTTTGATAAGGTTCCCATGGTAAACCAACTGAGAAAGTGAAGTCACATGGTGTGCAGAGTGTTGTAGCTATGTGGAAAAAGAACTGGTTGAAAAACAGGAGACTGAGAGTAGTAGTTGAAGGGAGTTTCTCGAAATGGAGAAACGTGACGAGTGGTGCTCCACAGGGATCAGTACTGGCGCCAGTGCTGTTTGTGATGTATATAAATGATCTGGAAAAGGGCACTGTTGGTATAATCAGCAAGTTTGTAGATGACACGAAGATTGGTGGAGGAGCAGAAAACATAGGACACTGCCAAAGAATACAGGAGAATATAGACAGACTATTGGGTTGGAAGAGAAGTGGTGGATGGAATTTAATCCAGGCAAATGTGAAATAATGCATTTTGGGAAGTCTAATTTTAGAGCGAATTATACAGTAAACGGAATGGCATTGTGAAAAGTTGATGAGCAGAGAGATCGGGGAGTGCAAGTCCATTGTACCCTGAACGTCGCTCACAGGTGGATGGATTGGTCAAGAAGGCATATAGTATGCTTGCCTTCATCGGACGGGGTATTGAGTATAAGAACTGCCAGGTCTGTTAAAATTGTACAAGATATTGGTTCGGCCGCATTTGGAATACTGTGTACATTCTGGACGCCACGTTACCAAAAAGATGTGGAGGCTTTGGAGAGGGTGCAGGCAAGGTTTATGAGGCTTTTGTCTGGTATGGAAGGTGCTAGCTATGAAGAGCGGTTGAGTAGGTTAGGATTGTTTTCATTTGTAAAAAGGAGATTGAAGCAAGACCTTATTGAGGTCTACAAAATCATAGAAGGTATAGACAGGGTAGATAGAGATAAGCGTTTTCCCAGAGTGAAGGATTCAGTAATGAGCGGTCACGCTTTCAAGATGAGAGGTGAAATTTTTAAGGGGGATACTCGCGGCAAATACCTTACACAGAGGGTGGTAGGTGTCTGGAACGCGTTGCCAGCAGAGTTAGTAGAGGCAGGCACGTTAGATTCATTTCAGATGCATCTCAATAGATAGATGAGTACATGGGGAGCAGAGGGATACAGATGCTTAGGAATTGGGCGACAGGTTTACAGGATGGATTTGGATCGGCTCAGGCTTGGAGCGCCAAAGGGGGCTGTAAATTTTCTTTGTTCTCTTTGTTATATCCAGGCTACCCTTAAACCTCAAGACCTCCAGTCTCGTTCTCATCATTGCAAGTATTTTGTCCCTTTCTGGTTTATAACATTCTTCGTGTATCAGGGCAACACGAATTGTACACAGTACTACAAATTTGTCCTTACTGTCCTCTTGTACAGGCACAGCATCATGTCCCAATTACTATATTCACTGCTCTGACTGATGAAGGTAATCGAATCTACTGCCTTCCACACCACCCTGTCCACATGTATAAGTCCTGCTCTGATTATTCTAAAAAAAATGCAACACCTCATATTTAACGGCAGGAAGCTCCACCTGCCCATCCTCGTCCTACTGGCACGGTTAATCATGATCTCATTTTCCTTTTAAATGACCTTCTTCACTGCCATTTTACCAGCAATTTGGTGTCATCTACAATGTTACCATCCACCCTTTGTATATTCTCATCCAAATCATTTCTCAAAATAACAAACAACAGTGGCCCCAGCACTGGTCCTGTGGCACACCGCTCGTCACAACAAATCTCTCCCTGCACCATCTGTCTCCTACTTTAATTTAGAAACTTTTCCTGATCCCCTGTGTTCTAACCTTATTAACCAGGCTACCATGTGGCATCTTGTTGGATCTCACGAAGGTTCACGTGGAAAAACCTATGCTTGAAAAGGCCCTGGGTGTTTATCTAACGTTGTGCATTTTCTAAATTCTGGCACTTTCTCATCTGTAATGAAGCCGCATTTCAAAACATCACTGCATCGATTTATTTCCCTAATTTCCCCAGCTTCCATGTCTTCCTCCAGAGTAAATGCTGACGCGATATTTTCATGGGGTATCTCGCCCATTGAACAGGAACTGGCTCTAAGGCATCGGAGTGGGCTGAGGTTGATTCATTGTGAGTAGTGAGAACCCAGAATAGTCAGAGACAGATATCCTGTGTTGTTGAACCGTTAACTGTGTTTCTGTGCTTCCACTTTTACCATATTGTCGATATTGCTTTACATTTTACCTGGTTTTCTTTACTTTTCTGCTTTATATCAAGATTCTATATTGGGGGGGGGGGGGGACTTTGTGCCTAAGCTTGCGTCATATATGGCGACTTGTACAATTTTCCCTGTCCTCATGTGAGTACATGTGACAAAAAACCTCATAGACTTAATCCATCTCATATGGATCCACACAAAGATGGCTGTCTATGTTTTTAGGAGCCCTATTCTCTCTCTAGATTTTCTTTTGCCCTTAATACAATAATATAATCTCTTTGAATTCTCCTTAACCTTAACAGCTGTCTCATGCCCTGTTTTTGCCCTCCTGATTTCCCTGGTAAGTATACTCCTACACACATTTGCGCAAGGGATTCCATTGATCCCTGCTGCCAATACGTGACATATACTTCCTTGTTTCCCCTTGACCAAACACTCAATTACCGCCATGCTCTGATCCGTACTCCTGCTAACATTGTTCTTCACACGAACAGGACCATGCTGTCCCTGAACTCTCACTATCTCGTTTTGAAAGACTCCAACTTGCCAGATGTCCTTTTAACTGCGAATAGCTTCTCCAATCAGCTTTTGAACCTTTCTGCCAAATTTTATCACAATTAGCTTTGTCCTCATTTAAGATGCTAACTTGTGGACCAGGCTCATCCTTTTCCAGAACTATTGTCAAACTAATGGAATTACAGTCACCCATTTTAACTGCTGAACCACATGCTCTGCCTTAATTCCCAAGAGGAGATAAAGGTGATGTCAATGTCAGATCAGCCATGAATTAACTGAATGGCAAGGCAGCGACTAGGGACCGAATGTCTGCGTGTGTGTGTGTGTGTGTGTGTGTCTGTCTGTCTGTCTGTTTGTGTGTGCGTGTCCCCTGTGTGTGTGTTTGTTTTTTCCTATGTCTACGTGTGCGTGCTTTCGTGTGTTAATGCGTCTATCTCGGCATCTGCGTCTCTGAGCAATTGGGGTTCTGTTGTTTTGCGAGTGAATCCATTGAAATGAGGATCAAAATGCGTCTCCTTATTCTCTCACTCTCTCTCTTTGGCTATCCATCTTGTGTTCTAAGTGATGTCATGCCCGCCTCTGCTGTATGCCCCGTGCCACTGCACAAGCAGCAGCTTTGTTTGGAAAAGCCATCACAGACAGTGAATCCCTCACATTTGAATTGAATTGGCTTAAATGACACGTACACTTTAATGAATGCAGTGGCAACATTGCAATGGTTTCACTTATGGCGCGATCTTAGGTACAAGAAATCTAGGTATAGATTCTTAAGTATTTGGTCCAAAAATGAAAGAATGAGAACTGAAAATCCAGAAGAAGAGTAAAAGGGAAAAAAATGAACAAACACAAATTGCAGTCCCTGACACACCAGTCTGTGCCAGCAAAGAGTCTCCAGACCGCACCGGGCCCATTCTCCACACTGGGTCGGGCCCCGTTTCCAGACTGCACTGGGGCCAGTATTCGGAGTGCATCGAGCCCAGTCTCCAGACTGTTCCAGACCTAGTCTTTTGTAAAATGGGACCAGTCTCCAGAATTCCACAGGCGTAGTCGCTGGACAGCAATGAGACCAGTCTCCCGGCGGCACCACTCCAGTCTCCACACCATACCAGGCCCAGGTTCCAGAACGAACCTGGCCCAGTATCCAGTCCTCACTGGGCTCAGTATCCAGACACTACCGAGTCCTGTCTCCAGGTTTCACCGGGCTCAGTAGCCAGACAGTGCCGGGCCCAGTCTCCAAACTGCACCGGGGCAAGTCGCCAGACTGCACTGACCACAGTCTCCTGGCCAAACCGTGCTCAGTCTCCAGGCCGCAATGGGACCAGTTCCCAGGCTGCACCGGTCCGAGTCTCCAGACTGTACCAGACCTAGTGAATAGACTACACCGTCCTCGTCTCCATAGTTCCCCAGGCCCAGTAGACACACAGCACCAGGCCCAGTCTCCAGGCGGCCCCTTGCACAGTCTCCACACTATACCAGGCCCAGTCTCCAGACCATACAAGGCCCAGTTTCCACACCATACCAGGCTCAGTCTCCAGACCGCATCGGGCCCATTCTCCAGGCCCCACCAAGTTCACGATCCAGATTGTAGTCGGTCCAGTCTCAAGAGCACACTGTGCTTTCTCGAGGCCTCCCATCCCTGCGACATTCCCCTGTCTGCGACTCACCTCCTCCATTCCCATCGGAGGAATTTTAAAATTTTAAAAGTTTGTGAAGAAGAAGTCTCTCCAGAAAATAGAATAAATAAAGCTTGGTATAAAGAGCGGGCAGAGCAGAGAAGCTCCGGATGATACATTCTGACTCTACCGCTATCTTTAGGATGTTTGTTTCCTTCTTCGAAGAAAGAGTTTGGAGACTCAAAGCAGTTTTTTTTCCAATTCCTTGCAATGCTGTCTCTTAATAAAAGATTATGGGCATGTCTATTGCTGGCCCACATGCTGACAGTGGGTTTGTTTTAGGACTTTACAATACATTCTCACTAAAAATTGGAAAAGTATATCAAAAAATATTGAAAGTTAGAGAAAGTGGTTGAAAATCCATCTCAACCTTTTCCACTGCGCTTCACTGAGAGTAGCCTGAATACAATTGTACAGCTTTGATCTGCATAGCTTGTGACGCACGACAGGGTTTATAGAGCAATGCACTGCTGTGATCTGTATAGCTGCCAGTGCTAGATAGATATCTGTTGTGTCTGGATGAATGCACTGCTGTGGTGGTGATAGCTCCCAGCGTTAGACTCATATCTACTCCGAGTATATAGATTAATGCACTGGCGTGGTCTGCACATTTTTCCGCACTCGGCAGACTGCTGGGTTAGACTGAACAGAGGTCGAACTTCACACTGTGCTGAACAGATATCTCCTCTGAATTAATGGTTCTCTGTTTTTCGGATTGAGAATAAGTTCTCACTAACTATTTCAGCTGATCTGGCAATGCATTTAGTTTTCATTCTTGTGATTGGATCCTCCGTCCCTCCCTTAATTAATGTTACACTGTGACCATGCACATTACATCATGATCGTGAAAGCCCACTGTGATGGCGTCTTCATTCAGAAGCAGTCAGCCATTCGCATTGTCCTCGAGTCTCCACGTCAAAAGAAAGGATGGCCAATGGGATAAAGGCCGTCCCCTTGATACACAATACAAAACATACACTCCCAGCAATCCCCACCGCCATCCAAGCCAATAAAAATGTCCGGTGTGTACTGAGAGCAACTGGCCACTGAGAACATCAGGGAGCAGACCTTCAAGGAGATGGAGCAACACTTCCAATTTGTGAACGACAGCGTGAATCCTCCAGTACACACGTATCACGAAGTCCTGTAAGTTCTCCACATTTATAAATATATAGCTTGTTATTCTTCCTGTAAAAGTAACAGGTTCACAGTTACCCACGTTATATTCCAGGTGCCAAATTGTCATCCATTGTTTATCCAATTAGAGATACTGCACCGCCTCCTGCCATCTTAATTTCCTGCCTATCTTAGTTAGAATACGTTTGTTAAATCTTTCGAAAACGTTGATATTAGTGGCAAATAACTGAGGCCCAAGCACAGGTCACTGCGTCACCGCAGTCGTTAATTTCTGTCAAACTGATAGAGACTGATTTAACCATAATTTAGCCCAGCTCCCATTTCACTAACCAGTTATTCCAGTATTCCTGTGTAGCAGCTTTGAAAGGCTGAATATTCCCTTCCATTTCCCATGTAACAGATAAGAGATTAAAGATCTGGTTCAATTGCCGAGTAAAAGACTCGAACGGCTGAATGGCCTCATTCTGTTCCTGTTTAAAGTTTCTCATAGTCTGAATAGCTTGTTATAGTATCGGTGTAGTTGTGAATGGTGCTGAAAGTTTTGGAACCATCAGTGAACAGCTCACCTCTGATTTTATGATGGAGGGAAGGCCATTAATGCTGCAGCTACAGCTAGCCCATAGTGCCTCATGGAGGTGTAGTTTCCATTTGCTCGGTCCTTTAGAAGTATGTCCTACTGCACAGGAGGGAGTGCCACATAACACAGTGGGCGGTATCTTCAATATGAGGCTGAGGTTTTCCCTCCAACAGGACCGTGTGCTGGCTGCTCCTACACATAATGTTGGGGCAGATCCATCTGTGACAATTGTTTTGTTTAAAATATTTTCCTCTTGTTGGTTCCCCCATCACTTTCCCCCAGTCTGGCTGCTGAGAATTTGAGGCCTCTCCCTGCTCAGTCAGTGGTGGCCTATGGCGACACTCTTGGTGATAGACTTTGAAGTCCCACACCCAGACTAATTCTTGTGTCCTTGGCACCCTCAGTGCCTCCTCCGATTTGTTTTCGACATCGAGGGGAACTGTGTAATCACCGAAGAATAGTGTGGAGGGCAGTGGGTGTCTATCACCGGCAGCTTTCCTTGACCATCTCTGACCTGTTACTATGCGATTTCCAGGGTTCTGGAATCAATGTTGCGGAATTCCAGGGTAACTCCTTTCCCGACTGTATCCCACCGTGTCGCCACCACTGGTGGTTTTATCATGCCAGATGAACAGATAGCCCGAGTGTTGGTGATGAGGCTTCTTGAAACATTACCCATCAAGCCTGATTCTGTGAGTATGACGGTGTCACACTGTTTCCTGACGGCGTCAGTATGAGAAATAAAGGTGGAAGTAAAGAAGAGAACAATGATTTTAAAAAGTTGATGAAAGGTACTCTATTGTAAAATATTTTATATTCTCAAATAAGATTAAGAAATGGATATGACTTTATGGCATTGGAGAAACATGGTGTTTGGGCGACCAACACTGAGAACTGAACATCCACCTGATTTTAGATTAAGGGATGTTATACAATACTAAAGATTAGGTAGGGTAGATCTCCTAACAAAGAATGTTATCTGTTTGATTGAAAAGGAGGATCTTAAATGCATTGATCAGGGTATTGCGTGGGTGATTTCGTGTGTGACAAAGTTTGAAGAAGACAGAAAATTAGTGGGCTGGCGAAGTGTATAGAAGACACTGAACGACTGCAGAGGGGTATAAATAGTATAGTGAGTGGGGAAGGGTCTCACAGATTGAGTACGATGTTGGTAAATGTGAGTTCATCCATTTTGGCAGGAATAGCAGTACACTGGACAACTTTATATATGGTAAAAGGTTGCAGCATGCTGCTATGCAGAGGGTCCTGGTTTTCCTTGTGCAGGACTCACAAAACATTGATTTGCAGATAACTAAGAAGGCAACTAGAATATTATCCTTCATTGCTGAATGGATACAGTTTAAAAACAGAAAGATTATGCTGGAGATGTAAATGGTGCTGATGACGCCACACCTCGTGTACCGCATACAGGTTTGGACTCCTGACTTGAGAAAGAATGTACTAGCACTCGATGGGTGCAGAAGAGTTACACTATGCTGATTCTAGAATTGAGAGCGTTGAATAATGATGAGAGATCAAGTAGATTGGGACTATACTCATGGGGACTTTGAAGAATGATTTTGTATTTATGCTAACATACATTGTGAAGGGAGTAGATACGGTAATAGTAGGGAGGATGTTCTCACTGTTGGGTGAAACTAGCAACGAGGGGGACTTTGAAAATGAATGGGAGCAGATTTTGGACAGAGTTGTGGAGGAACATCTTCACTTGAATCTGTAGAATACCCTGTTGAGTGAAGTACTTGAGGCTAGTTTTCGAAATGCTTTTAAAGCAAAGCTAGATTTTGGAACAGTAAAGGTATCAAGGGTAATGGTGAGAGGGCGGATAAGTGGAGCTGAGTCTATGAGAAGATCCGCCCTGACGTTATTGCAGTGCAGGCGTGAGGGGCTAGATGGCCGACTCCTGCTCCAATTCCTTCTGTTCTTATGGATTCATCTTAGTAATTAATATTTTTATGCAAAGTGCCAGTTGATTTGGATTTGGGGAGATTTCTAACATCAGCCTGAGGGGAGCTCACCAAACTCCCCACATTAATTGGTGTTTGAGTCCTCACTATGAGAATCACATCGGCCTTCCCCCACTTCTTATTGCACACCATTCCCACACGGGCGAGCCTGGAATTACCCAGCATCCCAAGGAACCTGTGCATTCTTTGAAACCCCATAGTGCACTGTGACAAGCACAGTCATGTGGAGATAACCTGCACAGCCCCTGATATTGAGCCTGTACGTGGCAGGCAGGGTGACATTTCTGCGCTCCCCAAACCTTTGGGCATGGGCATGAGCTCCTCTCGGGTGAGAAGGTCACAGGCAGGACCTCTCCTTCCCCCAGGTCCAGGAGTGAGGGCCATGAGAGCAGACCATGCCTGCCTGCTCTGAATTTGCTCCCAAGATTAGAGCAGCTACCGGGAGCAACGTTTATAATCGTAGGGAGATCATTGTGATTCTCCACTCAACCAGCACAAGGGGAGCCCAGGAAAGAATCTCACCATTCCCCTTGAGAACGACAGAACGACAGCGAACTTATCTTAACATCAAGGAAGGCCTCAGGGAACATCTCACTGAATCTATAATTAATCTCACCACATCCCACGGTGCTCAGAATATAAAGAAACATTTTGTCTGGAGTTAGGAAAATCAAGAAGAAACAAATTCTAGTGGGAGTTATCGCTCAAAGTCAAACCTGAAAATTTTGTGCATATTGTAAGCAGGGCGTTAGGTATGCAAGAAATTGCTGGAAAAACTCAGCAGGACTCGTAACATCTGAAGGAAGAAAGCAGAGGGAACATTTCAAATCTGAGGACACTGCATTAGAAAAACTTTTGTTTCAGATCTCCAGCATATGCACTCTGTTTTATTTTTCAATCGTCAATTATTGTGCATACCATATTGTGCAACTAGTAATAGTTGACTTAATCTCGAAAGGGGGAAGGGGGAATGAGGGCAGAAGTGCAAGACATGGGTCAGTTTCAGCTGAAGGCCCTGTCCATCAAAGTTTGGGAGGGGTAATGTAAATCCTCGTGCGAGAGAAACGGTGAGCATGCTGAAAGTACTCCACTAGAACTCGTGATCATCTGAACAGATGTGATGGTTCCAGAGAAAGTAAGAGAATGCAGTCACTGTACGCTGGTCACGGGGGTAGAATGTGGCTCACTGGCTAGCACTGCTAGCTCACGGCACCAAGGGCCTAACTTTGATTTCGACCTTGGGTGACTGCATGTGTGGTGTTTGCACATTCTCCCTGGGTCTGTGTGGGTTTCAACACTATTTTTGGCTTTCGTCCCACAGTCCAACATGTGCAGTGACCTTGCTAAACTGCTGCGCAGTATCCTGGGTTGTGGTGGATTGGCTGTGGGAAATGTCAGGTTAGCGGGTTAATACATGGCTGTATAAGTCGAGATGCTGTTTGGCGGGTCAGTGTGCACACAATGTGCAGAATGGCCTGTTTCTACACTACATAGCTTCTATGATTTATATTTTGGTGTATGTGGCTGGCAATATATCCCAAGATCCTACCTATAACTTCTGCCCCCAGTTGCCCCATCAAACCTTTACCCCTTAAGTTTGTCGAAAATAAATTCCATTAGCAAGTCCTCGACATTTTGGCTCATCTGATCAGGGTCCCGTTGTACTCTGAGTTAATTATCTTCACTGTTCACTAAATCACCAATGTTGGTATTACCTGCAAACCCACGACGCATTCCTACCTTATTCACATCCAAATCATTTATGTTCATTACAAAATCCATTAGATCGTTATGATACTCAGCAAAAAACAGGCATCCAGTGCAAAACAAAAACTCTCCACAAACGTTTCCTTCATCTCTTACCTTCGGGTTAATTACCTCCGACTCTCCCTGTATTTCATGTGATCCAATAAGTGCTACCCAGTTTACCATGAGGAATCTTTTTCAACACCTTACCGAAGACCATATGGACAACACATACTTTCGCACCTTCATGAATGTACTTAGTCACATCTTCATAAATCGCAATCAAATTAGTGAAATATGTTTTCCCAAACAAAAAGCCATATTGACTATCTTTCTCAGTCCTTGCCTTTCCAAGAACAAGTTTCTCAGAGTCCACTGGAGCAATGTACCCGCCAATGACATCAGGCAGACCGGTCTACAGTTACTGGCTTTTCCTTCCCAGTTGCTCTTTAAAAATCGCACAATATAAGCCACCCTGCCGTCTTCTGGCAGCTTACCTGTGACTGTCCATGATACAAGTATCTCAGCGAGAGGCTGAACAATTACTTTCCGAGCTTCTCAATGGTTTCTGTGAAACACCTGACTAGGTCAGAGAACATCGAAGAGTACAGGCCATTTAGCCCTCGATATTGTGCAGATCTTTCATGCTTCTCTAAAACCAAACTAATCTGCATGCCTTTCATTGTACTAAGTTCCGCGTGCCTATCCAGGAGTGGCTTTAAAGACAGGGAGTTCCAACTCTATTTTGGTTTAATCCCTGCCCTCCCCTTCACCGTTTGATCACGCAGCATTGCCATTTGGTGTGAAGGGCACTGCTGGTCACTGGACACTTGGGTGTTTCTTTTTTTCCTGGTCGTGGAAATGGAATAAAGATTTGTACACCTTGTGTCTTTCACTGTCTCACACCAGCACACGCACAAAAAAGAACAAGAGTGTGAAAAACATAAACAGTGGTGTCAATGGTTCTGTCACCCTGAGAGCTGCCTCTTAGAGAACTGGATCAGTGTCAAGTACTCTCTCTGGTGATGGGATGCCGACCTCTGTGGAGTTATTTCAGTAGCATCAAGAATAAAGCACATTCCCGAAACTTGATTCTGTTACGACACGGGGGAATACCCCTGCAAAAAAGAGGAAAAAAAGACAGGGAGTCATTCACCTTAATGCATTTTAAGATGGACAGCTCCTCATCTTCTGTCATCGGCACACTTGTCAAGAAAACATTGTTCATTTCCTCAAGTTATCTGCAGCACGTATCCTTCTCCACAGGACATACGAACGAGAAATATTTATTTAGTGTCTCCCCAATCCTGTGGTTCCACATATTGATCGCTTTGCTGAACTTTCAGAGGGCCTACTCTCTCCCAGTTTCTCGTTTGACCTTAATATGTTCGCAGAAACTCTTTGGATCATTGCTTACCAAAATCATATTATGTCGCCATTTTTCCCTCCTCATTTCCCTCTTGAGTATTATCCTACTGCCCTTGTACTTCTCGATGGATTCAGTGGAGCTTTGCTACCTACACCTACCATATGCTTCTTTCTTTTTGTTGACCAGAACGTCCATCCTTTTAGCCATCTAGCATTCTCTACACCTACCAGCCTTACCCTCCTCATGAAAAGAAATATACTGTCGCTAGACTCTTTAATCTCATTTGTGAAGGCCTCCCACTTTCATGCCAATAGCTTCTCTCAAGCATCTTTTCAAAGTGCCAGCCTAAAACGTACAAAGTTGTCCTAACTCAAACTTTAACGTTTATGTCAGGACTAATTTCTCCATAAGTATTTTAAAACTAATATTTACTGCATAACGGACTAAAGAGGTAGAATGGCTTCCTCCTGTTCCTCTGTGACAGGGTCAAGGGGCTGAATGGCCTCCTTCTGTCCCTCTGTAACAGATTCGAGAAGTTGAATTACCCTGGTACAACAGGCAAGAGAGGCTGATGGCCTTCTCCTATCCTTCTGCAAACGGCACATGGGGACAGAATTGCTTCCGCCTGTTCCTAAGCAACAATGTAAATACTTTGGATGATTCCTCGAGGTTTTGGAATGATTGGTAAAAGGGCACTTAACAATAGGAATGAAATTACAAAAAGCAATGGGCAATAAATCTTGTTACCCTATTTTATGGTCTCGAGAAAATGCCCACCAGGCATTTTGTGCAGTTGCTCTGTTATTTTATCTCTGTCATATACAATCCTGCAGTGATCTGACACTGCTCCTACATACAGGGAGGAAAGATTTAAAGTATTGAAAATTTATGGTCAGCCAACCTCGTCCATTCCATCCAGATCGAGGAAATGTTCGTTTTATTGTGATACGTAAAGTGATGTAAAAAAGGGTTTAAATTCACGTATTCCTTTGGTGACTGTGATTAATGTCAATATCCAAATAATCTAAGCATTCCAGTGGAGGGTTTCCATCTTTTAACCATAAGTCGGCTCCATTCAACGTGTTAACCCATCGGATGAGCGGAAGCATCACCAACAGTACTAACATGACTTCGCAGCTCCACAGAGAGGGGCTGGAGAGATCACAATCTGAGAACGTTAGACTAGGATGTTCCAACAATTGAACAGAATCTGAGAATATTAGACAGAATCTTCCAACAATGGACATAAGTTTATACTGGGATATTTGGCTTCCTTCTACATATCATTATCGAAGGTCATTATCATGTTGGATCGAATATGCACTTTACATTGTTCAATATTTTCGTTATGCAGTCAGAGCTTTCTTTGGTGCCTCTGGTAAGTTTCACAGTTTAGTAATTGATTCTATAAATCATGTTTGACTATAACACTGTTCTTTTCATTGACGCTACCATCCTTGCCGTTCTTATTGTTCCTGCTGAGACTCTGAATTCAGATAGTCACTTTGCAAACCAGTTTTAACTGCATCCGTGACCTTGATAATTCACTATCTCCTTCGATGCTTCGGGCAGTGTTACTATGGGTCTCTATGTTGACCTACTCAATTTCAGCTGTGAAACATGTTTCATTGTATCACTGCCCTTGATATTTAAATATTGGGAGCATAGAGCACTGTTTTCTATTCTGATTACAAACTCAATTTCCTTCCTTTGCCTCCATCCCATCCCTGACCAATATCTAAGGCTGAAACAGATAAATGACAACTGTAGTGATCCCTTTGGCCTTGATTTAATTCCTGATACCATAAACTGCCCACTCCTAATTGTAATTACTGACGCATGTAGGATATACTTCACTGGCTCATCCCATCTGCTATTTGAACTTTGCGCTATGATAGACAGTCTTAATAAAGCCAATAATCAGCTGCTAATACTCCCAGCTTCAAACCTGCAGATGTAAATCTGCGTCGATTCCATGCGGCTCTTATCTGAACTCTTAAAAAAAATTCCCCATCGTTCTGTCATTCCTTTGCGCTCTGATATATGTTGTTATTGGGTCTGGCAATGCCTTTACTTTAATACTCTGAAGCATATCCTCACATCTGTCCATGAACTGTTTCTCACTCCCTCTCTGTCCATCATCCCAATCCCTGCAGTTATTCATAATTAAACTGATATTCTTCATATGTGTTCTATCTTAGACAATGATTTTCACATCTATCATCGCCTCAGTCGTACACACACGCATGCATTCTTAAAAAAAAACCTATTGCATCGAGCTGATGCATGGAGATACAGAATCATAAATTTTTGGAGCCCCATTTACCGTTATTTACAATATGGACTACAAATCTTCCCATGCGTAACAGATAGCTATTGCACGTATAGCAGGAATATACTGTCCAAGGTTTTCAATATTCCCCATGCTGGGCGGATAGTCCAGCTTATTAAGAATTACACGAGCATAGTGTGCACTGCTCTCAATGCTAAGCTTATCTCAGTTAAGACCGTCTGTGTTTGTTCTGTGAGGCATGGCCTTTATTCAATGTTCTCATTCTTGTGATTGCATCGATCAATGTCTCACACTTCCAATTAGACGTACTCCCCTGTGTCTTCCTCCATTTTTCAACATGTTTTGTTTCTATCTTAATTGTCTCTTTCTATCTTTAACGCGAATCTTTCTGTCCCTCTGTATCGTTCCCTGACCTTGGGTGTTTGGCTTCCGAATGTATCGAGTGCTGGCATCGTGAGGCTCAGAAACAAGGACATGAGGTTTGTCAGGCTGTTGTTCATTTCCCGGTGTTGGTCGTGTGGTGCTCCATGTTGTACGTGGTGCGCTGCAGCTTCACTCACGTCTTTGAAGGTTGGTTAGTACCTGTCCCCCGCAAGCCTGTGTTTGTCTTCTCAGCTGACAATGTGGTCAGTAACATGAGGAAGCCCCTGGTGTAGTATTTTAAAGAAACAGGCATTTACCTTGTGACTGACGGGCTTCAGTCTGATTCCTGTTATTGAAAAGTTAGTAGATATGTTGGAGATGATTTGCTGGGGGTTGTGCTGTAGGCTGTCTCAGACATTCAGGGAGACCTGAGGACTTGGTGATCCAATTCTGGATTAAGCATGAAGACTGTAATTACAGCATCTGGGTGTGTACAATTGAACAACAAATGGAGCAGAGACTACAGGGAATGGAAGCTCTGAAATTACAGAGTGAGCATGGGGAAAAGTATCTGCTATATCTGTCTGTGTTTTAATGTAGATATGCATAATCTGACTTTCCACTTACACACACTCATACTCACAGTCTCTCTCTCTCACACGCACACACACATCCCAACAACCCCACCCACAGACATACTCCACCCCCGCCACACTCACACGCACACACATGTAAATCTGCAGTGTGGATTTGGATTTGCAAGCTTGCTTTTGCAGCTGCATTCTATTTTGTTCAAAAAGCACGCAATTTGTCAACAGTCAATGTCGACTTTATAAACTCCTATGTAGATAATAAAGCCAATCTGACGCCGGGTTAAGACACAGACAGACTGTAAACAAGACCTCACGCTTAAAATTCATTGTCAGACCGGAGGTGTCACGCACTTTGCATCGATAATGCTTGAAGTTATCTCCAGGCATTGACTTGAAGAAAATTGTTGGATTCTCATCATCAAAGAAAAATCTGCCCCTCCATTCTAAATGCTGAAATGTTTAAGAGCTATATTAGATGTGTTCATGTCATGTGCATGCATTGTATGAGCTCTTGGTGTTTTCCTTATCAATTCTGTGTTCAGGTCTGCCTCTCTTACTAACACCTGATGAAGGAGAAGGGCTCTGAAAGCTAGCATTTTCAAATAAACCTATTCAGTTTTAAACTGGTGTCGTGTGATTTTTGACCTTCTCCAAACCAGTCCAATAACAGCACATCCACATCATGGTTTTTTTTTTTTGTTATTGGTTAGCCAATCCTCTCCAAGAAATTAAATGTTCTTGACCCTCTGTGCTCTTACCTTGCATTTGAATCTTTTATGATGCACTTTATGCAATGCCTTCTGGAAGGGCAGATATAATACATCTCTCGGATCCCTTTTATCCATCATGCTTGTCACATTAAAAGAAACTTAGCTAAATAATTCAAGAACAATTTATCCATCATAAAATCATTTTGTTTAGGATGGATTAAGGGCTGACTTTGATAATCACCTTGCTAACAGAATCTAACAATTTGACTTCAATTCCAATAATTTGCTCACTCCTTTTCATTCCCTTCTCAATTAGTTATTCGAAGTTCTTCCCTTTCTATAATCTCCACATTCCCTTTCAATTCCTGTGTAACAGGCACAAGCCGGCAGAAAGTACAGCCTCCAATTGCCGTGAAAGAGGCATGAGTGGTTGATTGGACTCATTCTGTTCCTACTTTACACACTCGAGTGCTGAATGGGTTTCTTGCTGTTCCTACATTATAGTTTTGACACGCTGAATGTCGTCCTGCTGTTCCTATATTATGGTCTCAAAGGGCTGAATTTCCTGCTCCTGTTCCTGACCAAGCCACTCAAGACCTGAATGCTTTCTGCTTTTACTTCATGAGAGGACTGGGGACAAATGGAAACTTGCTGCAGAAGTGCACCGTTTCAAGTGGCTGAAGTGTCTCCTCATGTTTCTTCATAACAGGCTAGAGAAACTGAACAGTCTCCTCCTATATCCCTGAAATCGCAACGACGGTGTGATTGGACTTCTCCAGTTCCCATAGAACATAAATGTGGATGAATTGCCCCCTCCTGTTCACATAAAAAGAAAAATCTCAAACGGTTTCATGCCAGTCTGCTATTCTTGTGCAATTGACTCAATCGGCTGAACAGCCTTAACCTAGTGTGAAAATTTCCAGAAACTTTGTGGCCTCTTCCAGTTCTTGTGTTGCAGCATCTAGAAGGTTGAATAGCCTCATCCTGTTCTTGTGTAACACGATTTAGTTGCAGCATGGTCTATTATGGGTCCTGTGTTGGAGTGTGGACGTACTGATTGGCCTCTTCCTGAAACTCTATATCATGATCCAGACACGAAACATCCCCCTTCTACATCTGCTGTAACATTTTCCAATAATCTACTTCTGTTGTTCCTGTGTTCCAGGTTCGAGAAGTGAAACGGATTCCTGAATTTGAAATATAATTGCTTTCCATTGCTGAGTCCTAAAACAAGACCATTGTCATTCTTGCAAACATTAAGAGGTATTGGATCAACGTGCTCACCCCTCCCTCCAAGGTTAACGTGACTTTGTGGCTTAGTTTATTGAAGTTCCTCCTTAATAAATAGGTAGATCTGGGGTTCGGAACCTAGCAGCGTCTGCATCTCACATGTGCTATTCCTTGTTAAACCTCTCTCAAATGCCATGTGGCTGTTCCATCAGGTTGTTGATCCAACTTGTGGTGCAGAAGGAGACGGTTACTTGTTGAACGTGTGTCGTGGAAATTAAATCGACATTACTCAAATGCTAGCAAGAGGAATGCAAAAGCTTTACTGTAACCTCTGCAGGGGACCCAATTCACTTTGCAATATGCTGCATGTAAGGGGCTGAACAACTTGCACATATTATTTTTATACTACATTTCACTTATCCTTATCACACGCTCAAGGACAAAAACTGGGAACATTCGGCTGTTGGTATGATTGCGTAGTTTTCCCTGATCCTGTTGAATCTGACTGCTTTCCAAGACTTGCAAGGCGAAGCTGTCTGCTTGCAGAATCGAGCAATGTCAGGCTGTCTACTTAAAATTTTAGCAAAGTGTTAGTTTTATCGAAATATTAGATTTTGCAAAGTATTCTCTTTCAGATTTCAGAACAAATGTTAATTTTGCTAATTTTCCATTACATCTCCCCCCTTTTGGTATATTACAGCAATGACAAAAACAACAACAAAAAAAAGTATGCAAAGCTAGATAACTATACATCAAAATTGCTTAGGTAGCAACAGACTATTCCTCAGACACCATCTAACAGCTATGTGTTGGTATCATCACTTGCCCTTGTGTCCTCAGTGCACAGCCCATTTTCACACGTCATATTCGTCAACGTCAAGGTATGGTATGGCCCTCGCAATCGGATTCTCCTGTTGCGGGGCCACTGAATGTTTTACCATTTGGAATCCCGCTGCACTCATAAGCAAACGGTGTAGCCAGTACACAAGCAGGGTCCTATACAAAGCATTATGAGTAGCACCAGTCCTACAAGTAGTAAAATGTGTAGGATCCAATATCCCCAATCCTCCCCAAAGGGAGGGTAGCCATTCGTGCAAATACACGTTTCTCCACTGCCTTTCACCATATAGAAGGCTGTGGTTGGAAGCGTGTCAGCCTTGGGACTGCAGTTGGCCTTGAGTTCGGGGAGTGGCGCGAGGTTTGCCATAATTGCTCCCCTTATCAGGGGCAGGGTAGTCACCGCCGCGGAAGCACAAAGCTCGCATTTCTCGCCAGGCTCTGTAATTCGTTCAGCATTCCACCGTTGGGCAGCGTAGCCAGCAATGGCTGGCGTGTATCAAAGTAGCCAACGTCTAATTTCCTGTGTTGTATTAGGGCCAAAGCACATGCTCTGTTCCCTTCACATCTAGCAATGTTCCTTCGCATCTCCGAACCTATTGGCGTCGCATTTACGCCATCAACCTCCTACAGGGCCAATTCCACTACCGAGTTAGCGGACGACTCCCTCCAGGTTCGGGCGTGACATTAATGCCCTCTTCCCTGCTTGGGGTTAGGTCCATGATTTGGTTTGTGTAGTTGCCTTGCTCCGGTGCTACTATCTTCTGGAGGACCTTCTGCACTGCATCTCGGCACGGGGGTGTGGGGAATGACTAAGCCACTATATTCACCTGCCTATCGATGTCAGAGAAGGTTCTATCCATTTCAGCAGACTCCCTCATCGCTCTTCTGAGTCTTGGATATTATCACCAGTGCCCAGGCACCTCCTACCTAGTTCTTGGTCAGGTGTCCCTGTAGCCGTGGCAGCTACTTCTAAGTGCCAGTCGCTGGCGCCACCAGAATCCCTGCATAAATATTTATGATCCACATTATTGTCATACTGGTTTGTAAACGGCCATGGGTCGCATGTGAAAGTTCTTCTTGCGCCATCAGTTAAGATTACCATCTGCGGCTGTATCCCAGACGCCAGTCATACCAGGGCGCTTGCTAAGAGTGCGAGCTGGGGCATCCCCATAAGCGTACGAGGTTTCTGATTACTACTTGCGGTTAATTGGTTCCGGTGCTGCCCGATGTCTCCTCAGGCCCAGTTGCACGTTTGAAATGGCTGGCGTGTATCCACGTCGCTCTTTCAGCGATCTTAACAGCTGTCTGTGTCGTGAGGAACACTTTAATCGGTCCCAGCCACCTCGTCGCCTTCAGTTTTTCTTCCTGAAGTCTTTCACCACTATCCAGGCTCCAGGTTCTAGATCGTGCAGCTTCCCTTCTGCTGGTTGGGGTCGTGCTGCTTTCACTTGATTCTGCATTTGAAACAAAAGTGTTATGAGTTTACTACAGTAACACAACATTTCGCCCTCACAGTGGCCTGTTATCTGTCTTACCGTGGGTCTTGCTCTAATTCCTGTATTGGGAGCCTACCAAACAAAATCTCAAACGGGGTAAGATTAGCTCTCCCTCTCCTCCTAGATCTCATATACATTAACATAATTGGAAGTGCCTTCGTCCATGTCACCCGTAGTTCCTCACAGCATTTTATCAATTAATTTTTGAGGGTAGCGTTTTCTCTTCCCACTGCCCCACTGGTCGCTGGCTGATAGGCACAGTGTTGTTTCTGTTTTATTCCTAAATAATTACTAATTTGCTGTCGGGCATTATTGAGAAATGGTGTATCATTCTCACTACTAAGCCTTTGAGGGATGCCCAATCTCGGAAATATTTAAGTTAGCAAAACCTTGGCTAATCCACTGGCATCATGTTTCGACGTGGGGACAGCTTCCACCCATGTGGAAAACATATCAACTTTTACAAGATAATATCCTTTCCCGCGCTGAGTGTTAGTTCAATAAAATCCATCTGTAAAAGTTCGAAGAGTCTTTGGGGTTGTGGGTGTGCTACCTGACTCATCTGTATTCCCCTCCACACATTATTAGTGGCACAGATAACATCGTTTACAACATTTCTGGGAGTAATGATTAAATCCCTTAGTGTACCATTGTGCCAAAATACTGGGATGCATCCCCCTTTTGACACATGGTCCTTACCGTGTGTCAGTTTGGCATAGAATGGAAATAATTATCGTGGTAGGCAAGGTTTACCATTGGGGCCAGACCATCCCTCTTCCCTCACGCTGCGCCCTGCTTTAGACCACTCATGCTTTTCTTCCAGCGAGGCCCTTGACTGTAACTCCCGTACCTCTGCTGTTGGGGTAAAAAGTTTTGTCATACACATGACAAACTGATCACTTGGCGGCTGCTGGGCTGCCGTCCTTGCCGCTGAGCCTACCCTTGCATTACGTTGAGAAATAAAATCGTTATTTTTCGTGTGGGCTTCATATTTACACACAGCGATTGATTTAGGAAATACGACTGCTTCCACGAGTTCAGAGATCAGGCCACGGTTTGTGATAGGCTTTCCAGTGGAGGTCAAGAAGCCCCTGTGTTTCCACGGAATTCCAAAATTATGTACCACCCCGAATGCGTATCTGCAATCGGTGTAACTGTTCACTGTCTTCCTTTATCCAACTTACATGCCTCAGTCAAGACAGTCAGCACTGCTGCGAGGGCTAACAGATGAGAAGGGAGTGATCCCGCTTTGACTACCTCGTCGGCAGTCACTACAGCATACTGACAACAATTCTGGCTTGTCTCCTTGCTCCTGAATGCTGACTTATCCACAAAAACCTTCATATGTGGATTCTAAATTGATGAGTCCTGCAAGTCTGGTCTAGGGCTGCAAATTCATTAGTCACAGCGACACAAGCATGTAGGTCTCCGCCTGCTTTTGTGGTGAGAAGGCTAGCAGGGCCATGGACGTTATTGTAATGTTAGGCATCTCCAATAACACAGTATTGTATCTGAGCCAATGTGCTTCCGACATGTGTGCTGTCCTTTGCTCGGAAAGCAGTAAGGATACGCATGTGGGACCAGTAGGGTTAATTCACCAGAGCCGACTATGTCCCTGAATGCTACAATAGCCTTTTCAGCTGCAGTCATGGCTCGCAGGTATTTAGGCAATCCTGTTGCTAGGGGTCCAGCTTAGACGAAAAATAAGCTACCAGCCTCAACTTTCCCCCATGATGGTGAAACTGCATATATGTCATGCAGCCACGCTTCTCATCTGCAGTTTGTACAAAAGGTTTGTTTGGATTCGGAATCCCCAGTGTGGGGGTAGTTTGGAGAGTCTTTTTAAAAATTCAACCAAGGCACTCTCGGCCTCTGGGGCCAATGCAACGGACTCATGCTCTGAAAAGTTTTCTCATCGGCTATGTCACTTCGGGGAGCCTCAGGGGGTGTGTAATATGGAATAAACATTCGACAGTAGGAGCACATGCCCAAAAAGGACAGCACTTGTTTCTTCTTGTAAGACTTTGGAATTTGCTGGATTGCTTGAACTCTGTCTTGATCAATTTCTTTCCCTTGTTCAGATATTAAGTGACCTAAGAACTTCACCTGTTTTGCACAAATTGTAGTTTTGTGAGACTAGCTTTCTGCCCTTCCCTCGCTAGATGGCAGTGCAATGCAAGTGTATCATTCTCACATTGTTCCTCGGTCAGTGCTGCTATCATACTGCAGAAGTGCTGATCCCAGGGTTAAAACTAGAGTCTCCAGACTCCTGCATAAAACCTCATTATGTATGGTGGGGGACTCACAATAATCTTGACAAAGTCGCATGAAGATATAAGATTTCCCTTTGAATGTAAAAGCTAACCAGAATTGACTATCTGGGTGTCCCGGTACACGAACGAAGGCCTTGCTAAATCCACAACAGAGAACCATTTACTGTCCGGTGTAACTTGAGCTACCAAAGTATAGGGGTTGGGAACATGTGGGGCTTGCGGGACAACAGCGTTATTGACAGCCTGCAGGTCTTGAACAATCCTCCATTCGACCGGTTCACCGGAATGTTTGCCTTTTTGATCGGAAAAATGGGGGTTCTCAACGTTGAGTTTTCACAGGGGATTATCATTCCAGCCTTTAGGAGGGATTCAAAGCCTGGAGTAATTCTTTCTATGGCCTCGGGTTTTAACGGTTATTGTGCTCTGCAAGGACGTTACACGGACTTCGGGTTTATTCTTAGGGGTTCAGCCTCGTATGAGCGCCACACCATGTTTGCTTTTTGACCATAACTCAGTAAAAGCTGTTTTCAATCTTGGGTCCGAGACTTCTATCTTAGGGAAACGCCAGTCTACCCTTCTACGCTCTTCAGGACTAGTGGGGACTATCTGGACTGTCCGATCTGCCTGAGTTAACCAATTTAGTTTCTTCCGATATGTCCGCATATCTGCATTGAACCAGGTACCCACATCGTCCCTGAACACCCAACCTTTGTGCCTTTAACACCCATGGTCCTGATTCCTGTCACCTGCCGCTGGATGCCTTTGTCTATGACACGTGAGGAAAAAGAGCCGTGAACATCAAAAAGGAAGTGTCTGCTTGCAGTTAGATACTTTAGATAAGTTCACACTGACTGCACATCTGTGAACATTCCAATAAATTCCGCACAATAACAAATGATCTGGTTTAACGAATCTCCTGAACCAATCCTTTTCATATGATTCATCAGGGCCATCGCAGTGTATATGTGCTTTGCAGTGCAGCATGTCCCCAGCAAGAAAATCTGTGTGAATTGGATTAACCTGGTTACTTATTTCCAGGGCGAGTGAATCGCTCACTGAAGTTATTGCTCTTTGGCTTAATCGCCACTCATAGACATACATCAGGGGTCGTGGGTCGTATTTTACAGCCTGCACGTGTAAATATTCCCTTTGAATTACCTGCAAACTATCGGGGTACTGAGTAAATCCAACTCCAGACTCAGTATGAGATCCCGAACCATCAAATTTAAAGGACAGAATTCAGATAACAAAAATGAACGTTGGAATGTTTCCCCAGTATTAGGTTCACAAATTTGGGGTGACAAACATCTCTCTCATATCACGACTTCTGATGCACCCATTGTGTTCTGGAACCTTCCACTCATCTTTATTTTCGTGGTTTCTCTGAACTGGCTTAATTTAATGACTGAATATGTTGCCCCTGTATCAATAGTAAAGGTAACTGGTGTACCTTCCACATATAACATGGAGGTAGGCATCGACTTATTTGCATCATAGTTATATTGAATATATAGTCCACAATTCGCAATCTCAATGCTCAATATGGCCTTGGGACTAGTTTCAGTGCCCGTACATTTATCAGAAGAGATTAGCATAAGCGAGCGTTCATTGCCAAGCATAAGGGAAATAAGCTTACCTGTACCTTGTGGGCTGCCCACCTCCACCTCAACATTCCCCTGTCAGTCACCCTGTTGTCCAGCCTCCAGGGCCGATTGGGATTGTCTGTACGGACACTGTCTCGCCCAGTGGTCCATTGCTCCGTAAACAAAGTACCCGCCAGATCTACCTCTGCCAGCGCCTCTTCCATGACTCATTCGTCATCCTCTTCTGCGACCTACACATCTGTCTCTCTCCCTGCAGCACCTCCCTCCAATGTCTGACCATTTGCATCATAGTAAGCTGAGGTTTATGTGCTTGCTGCTCCATCTTTAGTTTCTGCTTATCCTTCCTTTGGGCCAGGATTTTCTTCAGCATGTATCGCATGTTGTCCTATTAAATTCAGCTTTCCAGTGTCCCAGGTAACACATGTGTCTTTTACCTTTTTGGCTATTTCGTTCTTCATTCCATTGATGAAGCTGTTCTTTAGGTGTGCCTCATACGGCGTGATTTCTGCTGCTATTATCTCGTCAGGTGGTCTCAGTCAACGATGGGCATTATGGACTTCAGAGAGGTGCGAAAGGTACTGGGACACTGTCTCACCTTCTTGTTGATGACACATTTCAATTTTGGTCATGTCCATTCGCACTGGGAATGCCTCCCTACAGGCGGCTGCCAGCGCTGCAACAAAAGCATTTCACTCTCTGTTCTCTTACGCTTGCAGGTTGGTTGATCTGGCATGGATGGTTATGGCTGACCATTTATCCTTGATTTTGAGGACATCGGCATCAATGTTTGTCCCAGGAGATGTTTAATCTCATGTGACATGGGACGGAACTCGACACAGAACTTTGTTACTTTTTCAGCAAACCTATTACCTCCAACTGCCCAAATGCAGTTTCCAAATCCTTCATGGTCCATGTTCTGTGGACCAGCACCGGGCGCCCTTCTGGACCTGCAACCTCAACCATTGGTGCTTGCAGGACGACCTGTTTAGATGATCGCACGTTAGTACTCTCGCTGTCTGACTTATCGTCCGTTGTGGATTGATCGTGAGCAGGCACTGGAAGTCTTTCAGTCTTGGAGTGGCCTCCCTCATTTTAGGCTACTTGCTTCAATTGGTTGCAGATACGATAGGCTATTGGTGATCCAGCAGACCCTAAGGCGGCAGTCACTGACTTGAAACCTTCGGCAGGTGGATCTCATAGGGGGGCTGTCGGTCTCGGAGGGAGTCATCATGGTAAGGATCTGGAACAGACCTAAGACACTGTACAGCTTTTTGCAAGGTTTGTGAACCCCATCCAGGACAAACAGATAATTAAAAACCAGGAGACAACAGCTTCGCTTCACTTGGAGGTCGCCACTGATGATGTTACCTAGCCAGGTAATAAAACGTCTGGATATCAAAACAACAGATTAGCGAGCAAACCTACACCCTAAACTGTACAGCTTCATTAGATTGTTTTCTGCGCACATCCGCATGCGTGCTAGTGTTTATACGCGTATCTGATCTATCTTTTACTTGAGATTTCCTTTCCCTGATATCAGCCTCAGCCTTCCACACGTTATAAGCGCTCCAATTCACAGGTTTTTTTCTTCCCTTCCGTTACTCCTCTCTCACCTCCAACCGTGACCTCAATATTTCCAACTGCCTTCAAATAAAACTCCCATCCGCCGAAAAATCACACTCCTTAATCCACAATTCTAACTGCTTTACATACTCTGGGCCGTAATTATTTAACATGTACTGTACTATTGTTTGACCATTCCAAGTCCTCTCAGAACCCTCTTTTTATTTGCTCTTGCTGGGGCCCATTTTTACGTTACTGGAAAAGTGTTCAGCTGTCTCTCTCTCTCTCTCTTTGTAATGTTATCATTTCCTTTTTGAATTGCTTTCACCTCCGGAGGTTCCTTCTCGCATTGGGCGCATCCGCCTCAATGCCTTGGGTTTTGCAAATGAAGAAACCACCAGTCCGGTACGTCTTTGGCGAGTCCACCTCAGGCAGTGCTGATTCCACGTCTAAAACTATCCTTAATCTTGCTGTCTCTAAAGCACTGTAGAGACAGCAATCCCTTCCCTTGGGTTTTACTCGAATACCATGCAAAAGTTCACTGTAACCTCTTCCTGCTTTATTTATTCTCTTATAATGATTCTCTACGTAGGATTACTTAAGCCACGACTCTTACCCCGGCCCTATTCGATTGAAACCACGGCGGTGGGGCGATCCACAGATTTCCAGTCGTCTCACGCAAAAGGGCCAATTCAGCGCTCGAGATGAAGTGAATGTCCTTCAACGCGCTAGCGCCTACACCTCCTGGGAATACTCAGATTCTTACCGGGCGTGGGGTCCCAGACGAGCCCCCAAATTTACAGTCGTGGAAATTAAATGGATTCGAATCAAATGCTAGCAAGAGCAAAGAGAAAGCTTCATTGTAACGTCTACAGGAGGCTCAAAACACTTGGCAAGATGCCGTATGTGAGGGGCTGCACAACTTTCACACATTCTTTATATACTACATTTCGCTTATCCTTATCAAGGACAAGAACTGTGAACATTCGGCTGTTGATATGATGCTTATATTTTCCCTGACTATTGCTGAATCTGAGAGTTTTGCAAGACTTGCAAGGCCAAGCAGTCTGCTTGCAAAATCCAGCAAAATTAGGCTGTCTACTTAAAATGTAAGCAAAGTGTTAGATTTTGCAAAGTGATCTCTTTCGGATTACACAGTAAATGTTAATTGTGTTAATTATCTATTATACGTGCTTCCTGTGTTTCAAATTAACAGCGCTCCCACTCCTATAAACTGGGCTTATCCCCCCATCAGACAATGTTGTGTTCAGTTGCAGTGATTGTGCACTGGTATTTGTGCACTTCCCTATGCAGCCAGAAATGTAGTAATGTCCTCAGGAGCTCGATTCAAATCCTGTTCATTGGTTCAGTTTTGCGTGGTCGTGTAGCCGAGCAAGGTAAGGCGCTGTTTGTAAGCTTCACTGTGAAAGTAGCTGGGGGCTTGAATCCCATCGCTGCCATTTGTGCTAATTGCGTGTTATGCTGAATCTTCGTGTGAGTGAGCTATGTTTAAATTGACCATGACAAAAATGTAATCTGTTTCTTGCAGAGTGATCTATGATGAGGGACAATGCAGAGCCTTCAGAAAGTCAGCGGCCACACTGCGATTCTGTAATGTGGTAGTTGTCACATTCACCTCACGTGGGAAAAGTCCCGAGGTAGAAACAAGTGTGTGTTGCTCCTTTTTTATGTAGGCAAGTTCTAAGACCGACATAGTGTAGCTCAGTCGTTAACACTGCTGCCTCGCAGCGCTAGAGACCCGCATTCAATTCCCGCCTCAGTTAACTGTCTGTGCGGTGTTTGCACATTCTCCCCGTGTCTGCCAAGTCGTGGTTTTCACTTGGTCTTCCAGTTTTGACACACAGTCCCAAAATTTGCAGAATAGGTGGATTTGCTTTGCTAAATTACCCAGGATGTCCTGGGATGTGCAGGCTAGATGCACTAATCATGGAAAATGTAGGGTAACAGAGATTGTTTGGGCGAGGGCAGTGTTTCGGGTTGTGATGTGATGGTCTCCTGACGCTCAATGTGGGGTCGATGGGTCAAATGGCCAGCTTCCATCCTGTAGAGATTCTATGATTAAAATCTTCACGGCGGAAATACGTTCAGTGGACAATCTCTTGGATAATTCAAATATCCTTTCCTCAGTGTGGAGATTAAATCTGTACACGCTGCTCCAGGTGTGATCGCACTAAGATCCTGTACAGCAGCAGCAACACTTACCTGCTTGGTGAAAGGTTCTCACCCAGGTTAGAGCGGTTTCAGTTGTCTGGGGGAATGCACAGTATTGTTGAAATATTTTGCTCTTGTCTACTCCACAAGCGTCACGGGCGAACTGGTGAAAACGTCAGAATGACACTTATGAAGAACATGTAGGATGCGGTGAGATAGTGTCAATGTTCAAATATGCCTTCGCCAAACATTTCGCCTGAATCGGACATTAATTTTCCTCGATCCCACGTCGCTCAGATTCCATAGAATCTGCTAAAGTGGCGATTAGAAACAGCAAGGGTAAGCAAATATTGATGGGAGGTATTTATCAACGTCAATGTTGTGACACAAATGGTGCGTATGTTACATAATAGGAAAATAGAAATGCAAGATTTTGTGTACTGCAGTAATTATGGAGACATTAAAATCGCATCTAAACAATGTGAATCAAAGTTAATGTTAATGCTGGGAAAATGGATTTCATGAGTGTGTGTGAGCTGCTTTCCTTGAACAATATGTTGAACAGTGAATTCGAGATCAGGCTGTTTAGAAGTTGCTGTTGTGTGATCAGCAGAGCTATTTGAAAACGTTGCGGAAAAGGAGCTATCGGGAATAACCAAGTTAATATATTGAATTTTACATGACGTTTGAATACAAAATATTTTCTAAAATTAAATTACGTGTATCTGACTGGAGTCATGAATGCAGGAGAAGCAAGGTGTCAATTTTAAAAGTGCATCAGAAAGATACAGTGGAAGACAGGCACTTCCCCTTGATTAGATTCCCTACAGTGTGGAAACAGGCTCTTGGGACCAACAAGTCCACACCAACCCACCCAGACCCATTCCACTACACCTAACACTACGGACAATTTAGAATGACCAATTCACCTAACCTGCACATATTTTGACTGTGGGAGGAAACCGGAGCACCTGGAGGAAACCTACGCAGACACGGGGAGAATGTGAAAACTCCACACAGACAGTTGCCCGAGGCGGGAATTTTACCAGGGTCCCTGGTGCTGTGAGACAGCAGTGATGACCACTGAGCTACCGTGCCGCCCTTCATTTATCGAAACACTACATATATCCTCAAGGCGCATATAGCAAAAGGGTAAGGTGACTCAACCATAAATAAAAGACGAAGTTAAAAATTGTATTATATCAAGGTAAGTCGTTCCGAAAAATGTCAGACATTATGGATTCATTGGAACAAAGGAGGACTAAGAACTTGTTAAGGACATTAAAATGGCATCAAGAATGCCAACTAAAAAGAAACGTAAAGACTGATGCAAAGCTTCGAACAATATTTGAAACGAAAATTAAAGCCACGTGAAATGTTAAGCAATGTGGAACAAATGTGCATAGGATAATTTATTGCTGATAAACCAGAGATTGCAGGGAATGGGGGATGCTTAATGTGTTGAATGGCTCACTCGTTTCCCGATCTTTCTGTGCAGTATGTGGGAAAGCTCTGTAAAGGTTGTCACAAGCTGTCAGATGTTAGGAAGGAGGCCTCTACAGGGTCGGTAGGACTGTACTTCCCGTTCCCTTTTCCGATGCAGAGGCTAAAGATCGGTGCAGTACCGGGGTTAAAAAGCAACAACTCCAAAAGTACACAACCCGATGAAGGAGCAGCGCTCCGACAGCGAGTGCTTCCAGTTAAAACTGTTGGACTATAAGCTGGTGTTGTGTGATTTTTAACTTTGCCCATCCCAGTCTCACATCGGCGTCTCCAAATCATGAATTCCATCTGGGTTTATCCTTTCGACCACGGAGCAATTTGATACAATTGATAGTATAGCTTGGCCGTTTCTATGCAGCTCTACAGCTGTCAAGAAGAACTTCCACGAATTTAACTGTCGTGATGAGTCTGAGGGTGTGGTACATATTCTGATTGAAATTATTCCCCTCTTGGGGAATAGGACATCGTTGAGTAATTTTCCACATTGCCAGGGAGAAAGCAGAGTTGGAGCTGGAATGAAAAGCTTCCCCAGTGACACTGCATGTTATGCAGCACAAGTCTTCAGTCCTATTGCAGGAATGATGTCAGGGCCCGTTGACTTTGTCAGGTTACTGAGTTGTGTTTGTTCTTCACGTCAAGTGCAGAAAATCGAATTGATTTAAGACTGGCATCTGTGATGCTGTGGGCATCATGCGGGGGTTAGGTAGATCAATAATTCAACGCTTCTGATTGGGTATGCTGCAGATACTACATCCTTGTCTTTTACACTGAGCTACAGGGCTGTTCCATTATTTTGGATGGGGATATTTGTGAGCCATCTCCTCCAGTGAGTTGTTTAACCGTCCATCACCACTTATGACTGAATGTGGCCAGACTGTTGGTCCGTTGGTCTTGGGGTTATTTCGCACTCTCTGTAAGATGTTAGGCCAACTGTTCGGAATATAAGCAGTACGTTCGGTAGTTTCAATGGTTTGCCACCAGCTTTAGGTACACATGGTTCTGTCTCGAATGTTCACCCACACTTGTCACCGAGCCATAGATCGGCTTAGTGTAATGGCAGACTGAGGGGTTACCCCAGAAGAAACTGTTTCAGATTTTGGTTAAATATAATTATGCTTCTGCTGTTGCTGAGGCCTGTAGTACCACATCAGCATCAGGAATTCTCGATACCATGTTTCCTAAACTGAACGAGTTCCATTTTTCTGCTTTTGGCATGTACTCCTCCAACTCTTTCCTATACATGTACCCATCCAATTGTCGATTAAATGTTGTCATTGTACTCAGCAATACCAGGTCCTCTGATAGCTGGCTACATATACATACAACTGTCTGTGAGAAACAACTGCCCCTTAGTTCCCTTTTAAATCTCTTCCCTCTCACCTTAAACCTATCCACTCTGGTTTCAGACATACTTGCTGTGGGGAAAAGACCTTGGCCGTGCATTCTATCTGTGCCCCTCATGATTTTATAAATCTCAATAGGGTCACCTCACATCTTCCTCCACAAATGGAACAAAATCACAGACTTACCATATATCTCAAAATATCCCACCTCCGCCACATCATTTAAAATATTTTGTGCCCTTTCCAGTTTATAAAATCCTTCCTATAGAAGGGCGACAAGAATTGCACTCAGTGTACCAAATATGTCCTTACCATTCTCTGGCGCAGCCACAACATGATGTCCCAATTCCTATACTCAATGGTGTGTTAGTTGAAGGTAAGCGTGCATAATACCCTCTTCCCTACCCTGTCTACCTGCGACTCCACTTTCAAAGAACTATGTACCTGCAACCTGGGTTTCTCTGTTGAACAACACTGCCCAGGGCCCAACCGTTAACTGTGTAAATCCTGCGCTGGTTTGTCTAACAAAATGCAATATTTCACATTTAACAGAAAGAAGCTCCATCTGCCATTCTTCGGCCCACTGGCCCAGTAGATCAAGATTAGATTACTTACAGTGTGGAAACAGACCCTTCTGCCCAACAGGTCCACACCGACCATCCGAATATTAACCCACCCCAACCCATTTCCCTCTGACTAATACGCCTAACTTATGGGCAAGTTGGCATGGCCAATTAATCTGACATGCACATCATTGGATTGTTGGAGGAAACTAGAGCACCCGGAGGAAACCCACGCAGACACAGGGAGAACGTGCGAACTCCACACAGACAGTTGCCCGAGGCTGGCATCAAACCTGGGATCCTGGTGCCTTGAGGTAATAGAACTAACCACTGAGCCACCGTTCTTTACCGGAACCTTCTTCACTGCCCACTATAACAAATAATTTTGGGGGTTTGATCGTCAAACTTCCAATGTTCCTACATTCCCATCCAAATCATTTACAAAAACAATGAAAAGAAGCATCCTGGTCGCTTGTCACAGGCGACCAGAAGAAACAACAAATCTCTCCCAGCACCCTCTGCCTCCGACTGTTAAGACAATGTTGGGTCTAATTGGCTGGCTCTCCCAAATGTTGGGGCTTGCTAAGGTCCACGTGGAGGATGTATGCTGATTGCCCTTCATTTACCTTCTTGGTCACCTCTTCAAAAAATGTAAACTATTTTTTGAGACCAGTTCTTCCACACAAAAAGCCATGCTGACTATCTCTAATCTGTCCTTGTTTTTCACAATGCATGTAAATCCTGTCTCCCATAAGCTCCTATAAACATTTAGCCACCTCTGACTTCAGAGTCACTGGTCTGTAGTTCATGGCAGTTTTTTTAAAAAGTAATGTTGCCACATTAGCTGTCTTCAAATCGCTCAGCACCTCACCCCTGACTGTCAATGATACAAATTAAAAAAATGAAAGGACTGCAGATTTTAAATCAGTAAGAAGGACAGAAGGTGCTGGGAAAGTTCAACAGGTCTGGCAACACCTGTGCAGAGAACTCGGAATTAACGATCCAATCACCCTTCACCAGAACTCTAAGGAATGATACAAACATCAGACCGTGCTAGCACAGTTTCTTACCCAGCTTCCTGCAATGATTCCGGGATACATTTGAACATGTCCAGGGTTTTTATCGACGGTTATGCATTTTAAGACCGTCAGCTCTTCCGCAACTGTAATATGGTCTCGTTTCAAAGATCACTTATTTTTATTTCCCTGACTTTCCTCTCTTCCATATTTTCCTCTAGGGTAAATACCGGCGTGAAGTCTTTGTGTGGGACCTCACCCTTCGAGCAGAAACAGGTGAAAAGGCAGCGGAGTGGGGGAGGTTGTGTCCTTATGTAGAGTGTGAACCCAGCATGGCCAGACGCTTATGGACTCTGCTGTTGAACAATGAACTGATTTTCTGTGTTTTTCCACTACTACAGGAACGGCCGTAATGTTTTACATTTAATTTTATTTTCTTTATTTTTCTGATTTCGACCTAGATTTTGTATCTTGGAGGTGGGGGCAGGAAGCTTTGTATCTAAGATTGTGTCACATGTGGCGACTTGTAAACTTTTCACTGTCCTCACGTGAGTACATGTGGCAATAGACCTAATAAACCTCATTCATCTCCTGTGGAGCCAAACATTAGATGACTGATTGATTTTTATGGGGCCCTAATGTCTCTCTAATTTCTCTTTTATCGTTAATATATTTGAAGAATCTCGTTCGAATCTCCTTAACCTTATCAGCCAAAGCTACCTCATGTACCCGTTTTGCACTCGTGATTTCCCTGGGAAGTGTTCTCCTACACTCCGTATGCTCAAGGGATACCTTTGATACCACTTGCCTGTACATGACGTATGCCTTATTTTTGCCTTGTCCAAATCCTAAATATCCCCTGACATATCCTGTGCCCTATTCCTGTTAGCATTGCCCCTTACACTGACGGGAACATGTAATTCCTGAAGTCTCACTATCTCGCTTTTGAATGACCCCCACTTCATAGAACATAGAACATAGAACAATACAGCACAGAACAGGCCCTTCGGCCCACGATGTTGTGCCGAACTTCTAACCTAGATTAAGTACCCATCCATGCACCTATCCAAATGCCGCTTAAAGGTCGCCAATGATTCCGACTCTACCACTCCCAGGGGCAGCGCATTCCATGCCCCCACCACTCTCTGGGTAAAGAACCCACCCCTGACATCTCCCCTATACCTTCCACCCTTCACCCTAAATTTATGTCCCCTTGTAACACTCTGTTGTACCCGGGGAAAAAGTTTCTGACTGTCTACTCTATCTATTCCTCTGATCATCTTATAAACCTCTATCAAGTCACCCCTCATCCTTCGCCGTTCCAACGAGAAAAGGCCGAGAACTCTCAACCTATCCTGGTATGACTTCCTCTCCATTCCAGGCAACATCCTGGTAAATCTTCTCTGCACCATCTCCAAAGCTTCCACATCTTTCCTAAAGTGAGGCGACCAGAACTGCACACAGTACTCCAACTGTGGCCTAACCAAAGTCCTGTACAGCTGCAACATCACTTCACGACTCTTGAATTCAATCCCTCTGCTAATGAACGATAATACTCCATAGGCCTTCTTACAAACTCTATCCACCTGAGTGGCAACCTTCAAAGATCTATGTACATAGACCCCAAGATCCCTCTGTTCCTCCACCTGACTAAGAACCCTACCATTAACCCTGTATTCCGCATTCTTATTTGTTCTTCCAAAATGGACAACCTCACACTTGGCAGGGTTGAACTCCATCTGCCACTCCTCAGCCCAGCTCTGCATCATATCTAAGTCCCTCTGCAGCCGACAACAGCCCTCCTCACTGTCCACAACTCCACCTATCTTCGTATCATCTGCAAATTTACTGACCCACCCTTCGACTCCCTCATCTAAGTCATTAATAAAAATTACAAACAGCAGAGGACCCAGAACTGATCCCTGCGGTACTCCACTTCACTGACGTCCTTTCACCTTCAACAGCTTCCCCCAATCATCTTTTGAAAGTTTTTGCCCATTTCCATCACAATTGGTCTTGCCACAAGTTATAACGTAAACTTGTGGAGTAGGCATATTCTTTTGCAGGATTATTATCAAACTAACAGCATTATATTCACAGCTCCCAAAATGCCCTCATTCTCACATTAAAGCCACTTCCCCTGCCTTATTTCCCAGGAGGAAATAAAGGAGAGGCCATGATAAGATCAGCCACGGAATGTCAAGACAGGCATGAAGGGCTGAATATCTCAATGGATCTGCGCGAATATGGTTTGTGTGTGTGCGCGCACGCACGTGCATATGTGCTTCAGTGTATTGATGTATGTATCTCTGCATCTGCGTCTCTGAGCATTTGGGTTTTTTTTCTTTGGGAGTAAATCCATTGAAATGGGAATCAAAATGTTTCCCCTCACTCTCTCGCTGTCTGCCCCTCCCTCTTGTGTTTAAAATAAAGTCATAAAATTCTCTCCGGACGCTCCATGTCACTGCACAAGCAGCAGGTTTGTTTGGAAGGAGCATCAAAGACAGTGACTCTCTCACATTTGAATTGAATTGGCTTCATTGTCACGTGCAGTTGAATGATTGCAGTGGAACGTTTGCAATGACTTCACTTACGCGCTATCACAGGTACAAGAAATCTAAGTGTAGATTATTAAGTATTTGGTACAAAATTGAAAGAATAATAAACGAAAGTCCAGCAGAGAAATAAAACTGAAAGAGAGAACTGACTCGAATAACAAACCAGTCTGTGCCAGCAACAAGTATCCAGACAGCACTGGGCCCAGTCTCCAGACTGCACCAGGCCCAGTCTCCAGACTGCACCGGGCCGACACTCATAGAAAAAAGAAAGTTACAGCGGAGTAAAGGCCCTTCGGCACTCAATGCCACCGAATGGTGCAAATAATCTGATTCACATTTAAACTACACCGTTCCATTATTATGCATATGTCTACCCATGGCCAATTTAAATGTGCTTAATGTCGGCGACTCTACTACTGTTGCAGGCAGGTCATTCCTGGCCCCTATTGCACTCTGAGTGAAGAAAATATACCTAATATCAATCCGATGTCTATCACCCCTCAATTTAAAGCTATGCCTCCTCGTGTTAGCCTTCACCATCCGCGGGTAAAAACTCTCACTGCCCATTCTATCCAACCCTCTGATTATCTTGTACGTCTCGATGAAGTCACATCTTAACCTTCTCCTCTCCAACGGATACAGTGTAAGTCCTCATCTAGTCTTTCCTCGTTTAAACTTCCTTTCATGACACGGAACATTCTCGTAAGTCTCATCTGGAACCTGTCCAAAGCTTCCACATCGTTCATATAATGCACTGACCAGAACTACAGTCAATAATCGAGGTGCGGCCTTACCAGTGTACTGCTCAGTTGAACCTTGCCCTTTTGGCTCCGAAACTTAATCCCCCTACGAATAAACGCCAACACACCATATGCCTTCTTAACAACCTATAAACCTGCGTGGCAACTTTCAGGTATGTATGCACCTGGGCACGAGATCTCTCTGTTCATTTAAAATGCCAAGACTTTTACCATTAGCTCAATAATCTGCATTGTTGTCATTTCTTCCGAATTGAACTGCCTCAAACTTACCTGCATTAAACTCCAATTGCCATTTTTCAGTCTAGCGCTGCATCTTATGTATTCGTCAGAATGATCCACAACTTTGCCTCCCTTCGTATCGGCCGCAAACTTACTAACCCATCCATCTTCGCCCACATCCAGGTCATTTATTAAAATGACAAGCCGCAATGGTCCCAAAGCAGGTCCTTTTAGCACACCACTGGTAACTAACCTCCCGGATGAGCATTTCCCACTAACCACCACCCTCTGTCTTCTTTCAGATAGCCAATATATGATCTGAACCTCTGAATCACCTTGAATCCTAAAACTCCGTATTTTGTGCAATACCCTATCGTATGGAATCTTATCAAATGCTTTACTGAAGTCCTTGTACACCACATCAATCACTTTACCTTCACCCACCTGTTTTCTCATCTTATCGAAGAACTCAATAAGGTTAGTGAGGCACGATCTACCCTTCACAAATCTATGTTGACTATCTCTAATCAAATTATTCGTTTCCAGGTGATGAAAAATCTTATCTCTCACAAAACCGTCCAACATCTTATTCACAACTGATATAAGGCGCACTGCCCTTTAGTTACCAGGGTTATTCCGACACCCCTTCTTAAACAAGAGAACAACGTTTGCTATCCTCCAGTCTTCTGGCACAACTCCTGTCGACAATGATGACATATATGTTGAAGTCAAGGACTCTGTAATCTCCTCCCTGGCTTTCCAGAGAACCCGAGAATAAATCCCGCTGGCCTAGGGTTAATACCTATATTCAGATCTTCGAAAAATGCGAAAAACATCCCTTTGTCAACATCAATCCCAGAAAATCTTGTAGCCTGTATCACCATATTGTCAATAATATTGCCATTTTTCAATGAGAATACTGACGAAAAGTATTAAATAAGTGCTTCCCCATGTCCTCAGATTCAACTAACACTTCCCACTACGATATTTCGTTGGACCAAATATTACTGGCGACATTATCCAAATCTAGACTCGAAACTGTTGACCACACTAGGTTCAGTTGGCAGATCACACCAGGCTCAGTCTCCAGGCCGCACCGTGCCCAGTCGCAAGGCCGCACGGAGCCCAGACTCCAGACTATACCAGGGCCAGTGTCCATAGCACACCGGGCCAAGTCTCCAGACCGCAGCAGGCCCAGACTCCATGCCGCAGCAGACCCAATCTTTGGGACACACTGGGCCAGACTGCAGAACATTCCGGGACCAGTCTCCAAACTGCATCAGGGCTATTGTCCAGGCGACACCGGGCCAAGTCGCCAGGCCACACTTGGCCCAGTCTCCAGATCGCACGAGGCCCAGTCTCCAGACTGCAGCAGACACAGTCTCCAGACTGTCCGGGGCCCAGTATCCAAACCGCAGTTTGATATGTCTCAGGCAGCTGTGTTCTTTAAACTTGAAACCTTGATTCCCCTCGCGATCCTCTGACCTGGGACTCACTTCCTCCTTTCCCAAAGGAGTCACGTTATAAAGATAATAGTTTGGCAAGAAAATACTCTCCAGAAAATAGAATAAATAAGAAAGACAAAAGTGTGGGCGGAGCATAGGCGTTCAACCTGGAACATTCTGACCCTGCCACCATCTTTACGACAGTCCACGCTGTTTCCTTCTTCAAACAATGCCTTTGAAGACTCAGCCGTTTTCTACGATTCCTTGCAATGTTTTCCTTGAGATAATAACTGATAGAGATATACATGCGCTTTGTTGTCCCGTATGCTGCCATTGGGGTTGTTTCATGATATTACAATCTATTCTCACTATACTTTCGAAGAATATATCCAAAAAAAATTCAAATTTGGAGAAAGCGAACTAAAATGAAACTCAACCTCACTTAAATTGCTTCTCTCAGGGTGGCCTCGATGAAATTTAACTGCGGTGATCTGCATAGCTCCCTGTGTTCGACAGATATCTAGTCCACATGTGCAGGTAAATGCACTGCTGTGGTCTGCATAGATTCTGGTGCTGGACAGATGAATTGTTCAGGTCTATAGATCAATGCACTGTGGTGATCTGCTTAGCTCCCCATGCTGGACAGATATCTTTTCCAGGTTCATAGATCACTGCAGTGTTGCGGTCACCCTAGCTCCCAGTGATGGATGGAGACCTATGTGAAAATGAGGACTCGGATGCTGGAAATCAGAGTTGAGAGTGTGCTGCTGGGAATGCACAGCAGGCCAGTCAGTATCCAAGAAGAAGGAGAATCAAAGTTTCTGGCATAATCCCTTCATCAGGAATCTGATCAGGCCTTATGCCCGAAACTTCGATTCTCTTGCTCTTCGCATGCTGCCAGCCTGATGTGCGTTCCCAGCAGCACACCGTGGATAGATACCTAGTCTGGGTTTATAGGTCAATGTACTGCTGTGTTCTGCATAGGGCCGCGTGCTGGACTGATATCAATTTCGGGTTCATAGATCAATGCACTACTGCGGTCTGCATATCTCCCAGTGACAGACATCTAATCCCGATTTGTAGATTTGTGCTCTGCATCGCTCGGCGTACTGGACGGATATCTAGTCTGTGTTTAAAGATCAATGCACTGCTGTATTCTGCATATCTCCCAGTGATGAATATACATCTATTCCGAGTTTAAAGATCGAGGCAATGCTGTGGTCTGCACAGCTCCCCGTGCTGGACAGATGTCTAGTTTGGTTTCAGAGAGCAATGCACTGCTGTGGTCTGCACAGTTTTCTGCACTCGGCAGATTGCTGGGTTGGACTGAACAGATCTTGATCGACACAGTGTTGTGTGCTGGGCAGATATCTCCACTGATTTAATGCTTCTCTGTTATGGATTGAAAATATATTATACCTAACAATTTCAGCTGATCTGTATTGCCTTTCATTCTCATTTTGTGATTGGACCCTCCATCTCTCACTCCATTAATGTTGCAGCGAGCCTATGTACTGTACATCATGTTGGTGAGTACCCACTGTCCTGGCAGCAACCACAGCCTCTTCATTCAGAAGCAGTCAGCCATTTCCACCATCTTCAGGTCTCCGCGTAGCCAGAAATGATAGACTTCCGAATAAAGGCCATCCCCTTGGAACACGGCTCAAAACACAGTACCCCTCATCACTCCACACCGCCAACCAACCACTTCAAATTATCCCGTGTGTAACAAGAGCAGTGGGACCACTGGAAACATTAGGGCGCAGGCCATCAGGGAGATGGAGCAACACTTCCCATGTCTGAAAAGATCAAAGTGAACCCAACAGTACACACTGTGTCTCTAAGTCCTGTTATCTCCCGACATTTAATGAATATACAGCCTGATTTTCTTGCTGATAAATATCATAGTTTGACATATACCCACGTTACATTCCAGCTGCCAAGTCGTTGTCCATTGCTTATCCAATTTGAGATACTCTACCTCCTCTTGATAACTTAACTTTCTGACTATCTGCGTTGGAATACCTCTGTTGCATTTCTCTAAAACGTTGCAAATCGTTAAGGTTCCAGTATTGGCCACTGTGTCACTGCAGTTGTTAATTTGCGTTAAACTGACAAAGACTCATTTATCCCTAACTTATTCCTTCTCCCGGCTGAATAACCAGTCCTTCCATATTCCTGTGTGGCTATTTTGAAAGGATGAATGTTCCCTGCAATTTTCAACGGACCAGGAATAAGATATTAAACGATCAGCTACAATTGCTGAGCAACAGGCTCGAATAGCTGAATAGCCTCATTCTCTTCCTGTTTAAAACTCTGGATGGGATGAATAGCCTGCTTCAGTATAGGTGTAATTATGAATGTTACTGAACATTCTGGAACCATCGCTGAGCAGTCCACTTCTGATTTTATGATTGAGGGAACGCCACTGATGCTGGAGCTGCTGATAGCCCATGGTGCCTCATGGAGGCCCAGTTTCCATTTGCTTGGTCCTTTCAAAATATGTCCTACTTCACAGGAGGGAATGCCACATAACAGAATGGGCAGGACCTTCAATATGAGGCGGCTGAGGCATTCCCTGCACCAGGGCTGTGTGCTGGCTGCTCCAACAGATACTGTTAGAGACAGATCCATCTGGAAAAAGGAGTTGGGTGAGAACGTTTCCTTCTTTTTGGTTCCCCTATCACTTGCCCCAGTCTGATTGTTGTGCATCTGATGTCTCTCCATGCTCAGTCAGTGGTGGACCTGTGAAGACACACTTGATGATGGCCATGATGATGGCCAGACCCAGAGTATGTTCTGTATCCTTCTCACCCGCAGTGATTCCTTTGATTTGTTTTCAAAGTCAAGGGGAACTGAGTTACCACTGAGAGGTGGGGTGGCGGGGGGCAGGATCTCTTCATGCTCAGGTAATTTCCTTGACCACCTTTGACCTGCTAGCATGAGTTTCCTCGGGTCCTGAAATCAATGTTGTGGAATTGCAGGGTAACCTCTTCCCTAACTGTGTCCCAGGGAACCCCCATCACTTTTAGGTCTGACCTGCCGGTGGGACAAGATAGACCCAGGGATGGTGATCGTGCTTCATGAAACATTCCCCATTAGGCCTGATTCTTTGAGTAGGATGGTGTCAGACTGTTTTCTAAATGGGAATGTCATGCTCGAAAAGCACACCAGCTCAGGCAGCATCCGAGGAGCAGGGGAATCTACTTTTCGAACATCAGCGCTTCATCAGGAATGAGGTTTCTGGGCTGGGTGGCTGAGAAACAAATGGAAAGGGGTTGGGGCTGAGAAAAAGGTAGCTGAGAATATGATAGACAGGTGAAGGTGTGGTAGAAGGTGATAGGTCAGAGAGCAGAGCGGACCAGAAAAAGGGAAAGATGAAGGACAGGTCAAGGTTGCGGTGCCGATTTGGAGGCTTCAGATTGTGATAACTTAGAGGGAGAGGAAATGCGGAAAATGATGAAATCTCCATTGACCCTGCTCAATTTCAGTGTCCCACGGCGGAATATGAGGTGTCTTCCTCAATGTTTCGGCTGGTTATTGTTTCTCGATGAAGAAGCCAGGACCTGCATGTCCTTGATGGAATGGGAGGTTGAGTTGAAGTGTTCAACATGGGGCGGTAGTGGTGATTGCTGCGGGTGTCCCAGAGATGTAGTCTGAAATGATCTGCAAGATGGCGTCCAGTATCCCTGATGCAGAGGAGACCAAATTGGGTGCAAAGGATATTGTAGATGACATTGGCGTAGTCACAGATAAATTTCTGTCAGATGCAAAAGGATCCTTTGTAACTGCAGATGGATATGAGGTAGAAGGTGTGGGCGAAGGTTTTGCAGGTCTTGTGATGGCCGGGGAAAGTGTCGGGAGTGGGATGAGGGCTGGTGGTGGGCGTCAATCTGACGAGGCAGTCGCGGAGGGAATGGCTTCTCATCAGGGTAAGGAACGAACTATATTCCAAGTTGTGGGGTCTGTTTGTAGGTGGCGTAAATGGCGAAGGATGATGCGATGTATGCAGAAGTTGATGGAGTCGAAGGCGAAGGGGTTCTGTCCTTGTTGCGTTGGGAGCACTGGGGTTGGATGGCGCATTGTCAGAAAGTTGAAGAGATGCCCTGGACGGCATCATCAAACATGTGTGAAGGGAAATTGTAATCTATGAAGACGGAGGCTAACTGGGTTTGTTCTGAGGTGTAATTGGTCCTCCTGGGAGCAGTGGGGACGGAGTTAGAGCCGTTGTGAATAAGGAATCGCAATTTTACAAGAGGCAGGGTAGAAGGAGATGCAGTAACTATGGAGGTCAGTGCACTTGTAGGAAATGTCTGTTGTTGATTGGTAGCCAGAAATGGAGATGGAGAGGTCTAGGAAGGGATTAGGTGCCCAAGATGATCCAGGTGAACTTGAGGTTGGCTAGAATATATTTGTGAAGGTGATGAGCTGTTCAATCTCCTCGTAGGAGTACGAGGCAACTCCAATACAATCATCAATGTAGCGGAGGAAAATATGGGGAATGGTGCCGAAGTAGCTGCAGAAGATTTCCCGGAATATTCTGGACCCAATATTTTATAACGGACATTCCCAGAACATTCTATCCTGGACATTATTTGTGACGGCTGGACGTCAGTGATTTGCACGAATTGTCAGATGCCGAGGGAAAGGATCCCTCCAGGAAGAAGGAGACTGTTCCGAAGTCCCTCAGGCAGTGAAAGGGTTGAGTACGTTTTCTCTGCATTTACATTTCTTCACGACACAGGATCGAATACAACATCGACTAAAAACAGAAATTTCGAAACTCCGTTTGTCTTCAATGAACTGGGAATGAATCCTTCAGGGCAGCAACTTTTTCACCCTCCGTATTAGGATCTGGAAAGAAGTGACCTGTGCCTGAGCTCGTGTGTTCAAGTGTGTGGGAATGTTTGAGGAATCATCTGTTCTTATGGACGTGACTCTGCGTGTTTGGGGATCGAGGGTTTCTTGTGGTTTGTGATAGTTTGTCAGTAATTCTGAATTTCCCATTTGTTATTGCAGCTCCAATTATTTCAGTAATAATTCCCTTTGATAATCTCACTGGGTCCTCAGTCAGACTAGGAAATTTGCTACCACTCTGATGAATAATCTACTTGTTTTCCTTCCTCACAGCTAACGCACTGACAATCTACGTCCTGCATGAGAAAGAATGTGGATTGTCTCCATGTGTGAGACGTTACCTGGTGGCCATGGCAGCGGCAGACCTACTGGTCATTATCTTCGAAATAATACTGAGAAAGATTCCCATTGGTTATGTAGAGTTGTTTTATTTTTACACGTCCATCCCCGTGTGTAATGTCCACACCGTCCTGATTTATGCATCTATTGACTGTTCTGTCTGGTTCACCGTCACTTTCACCTTTGATCGGTTTGTGGCCATTTGTTGCCAGAAACTGAAAAGTAAATATTGCAGTGAGAAAACGGCGGCTGTGGTTCTGGGAGCAGTGACTATACTGAGCTGTTTAAAGAACATTTTCTGGTATTTTATGCTCACAACTCGGTATCTTCTGGTTAGCCGCGATTGGTTTTGTGATATAAACGATGGTGCTCGTTTCTCCCATGTCTGGCTCACGGTCCAGTCCATCCACTACACTGTAACCCCGGCTCTCCCATTTCTCCTGATTCTGCTGCTCAATGGTGTCACCACCACACACATTTTAGTGACCAGCAGAGCCCGCAGGAAACTCGGAGCTGCGGGCGCTCAGTCGGACACAGAAATGAAAAATCGAATTAAATCCATCATTTTACTGTTTTTGATATCGGCCAATTTCGTCCTGCTATGGTCAATATTTATGCTGTATTCTATGTGGGTCCGGATTCGGGACATTGTGAATACCCCTGTACATCTCCATTCTTATCTGCGGGAATTGGGCTTCATGCTGCATCTCCTCAGTTGCTGCACAAACACCGCGATTTATGCCGTGACACAGAATAAGTTCAGACAGCTCATGAAGAATGCGCTGAAATATCCATTTACCTAAATTCATCAATCAATCAAATTCAGTCGATAATCAGTCCATTCAGGATTTCCTCATATCAGTTCAGAGTTTCAGAGATGAAGCAGTCTGTCTCTATGTTAACAGACTGACGGTAGCTCTGGTCTGTCCAACATTACCCCACAGTTGGGCTACAGGGACACATTAGAATGTTTTTCACAACTTATGGGCAAATGAGCAAAGGCAACATACCACTGAGTGTACTCCATAACTTCAATTTGTAAACAGCAAAACTGTTCATTAAAAAGCGCCAAGCAGCAGAGTGAATGGTATTGTTGCTTGCTTTTGCTTTGAAGAAGCTGGGCTGAGGAGAGACAGACTCAGCCCCAAGTCCTCGTCCACAGGAAGGGGAGGGAATGGGCCTGAACTCAGCAGTCGGGTTTAAGTCACTCTGTCCTTGCTTTCAACTCTGCATACCCCCACTCTGACCTGGCCTTCTGCACAATTAATCTCTCTGACATTTTCCCTCTCCACCCATATCTCCCTCCCATGCTCACACTGTTCCTCTGTTTCTCTCACTCCGTCTTCCATTTACAGTCTATTTCACTGTCCAACCATTCCCCACTCTCCTGCGCTTTCTGCGTTCTGCACTCATTACCTCCCAAACTCCCTCTCTCCAATTCTCTATTCGTCGAATTCTCTGTTTACCATCCATTGATGGGGGAACAGAAGAGGGGTGTGGATATTCAGGCCTATGCTGGGGGAGCAAAGATGAATGTGGCGTGTCAGGCTGTTGCTCACGGAAGAGACTGTGTGGATCCCATTGTTGATGATCATTGATCTGAGTGGGAGTGTGATCAAAGACCAGTTCGAGAGAATGACCGAGGGAGGGGTACATGACGAATGCTTTGGGGGAGTGTGCGGGTGAGTGAGCGTAATGGTGAGGGAGAATCCAGGCGGATGAGCGTGATGGTGTGGACTGTGCAGTATAGTAGGTGTGACGGTGCTGGAGTGTACGATGAGTGAACATGACGGTAGGAGACTGTGCGGGGTGATTGAGTGGCACTGTGGGGTAGTATGCGGGAGACTGAGTGGGATGGTGGTGAAGTATTCAGGGGGAGTGAACATGATAGTGTGGGCGTTTGTAGTGAAGAGAGCGTGATGCAGTATGAGTGTGTGGGGAGGGAGAGTAATGGCGGGGTAGTGTGCCGGGGAGTGAGTTTGACGATCATGGTACATAATGGTGGGGAATTGTGCGGAGGAGTGAGGGCTATGGTGTTGGCGTAGGAAGGGTAGAGTGTGTCACAGTGGAATAGAGTGTAAGGGAAGTAAACGTGATGTTGATGGAGTGTGTGGGTGAGTGAGTGTGATGGTGAGGAGTGTGCATCAAGGTCGGTGTTATGGTAATGAAGTGTACGAGGATTGAGCATAATGTTGGGGAACTGCGCGGGATGAGTGAGCATGGTAATGTGGGCATGTGGGGGAAGAGAGAGCGTAACGTTGAGGGGAGAGTGTGGGGGAGGCAGTACGTTGGTCGGTGAGTGTGGGGGGGGTGAGCGTGACGGTGACAAGCTTGTGGGGGAGTCAGCTTGACTGTGGGGAAGTGTGCAGGAGTGTGAACATGATGGTTTGTGCGTGTGCGGGGAAGAGAGGGTGACAGTGAAGAAGAGTGTAGAGGGAGTGAGTGTGATGATGGGGGAATGTGCAGTGAAGTGACTATGATGGTGCAGTAGTATACATGGGAGTGAGTGCGACTGTGATGGAGTTTCTGGGGAATGAGTGTGATGGAAGCAAATTTGCTGGGGAGATGTTATGAGAGTGGAAGAGAGAGCTGAGGAATGGGTGTGATGGCGGGGCTGTGCGAGAGTTAGCGGGACAGTGAGAAGGAGTGCAGGGGAATGTGTGTGACGGTAGAACAGTGTGCAGAGTATTGAGCATTACGGTGTGGTGGTGTATGGGGAAGTGAGCATGTCGGTGGGGGCGGATGCTTGGTCGTGAGTGTGATTTTGGGGACGTGGGCAGGGGAGTAAATGTGACCATGGCGAATTGTGTGGGGGAGTGAATGTGACTGTGGGGAGCATTCAGGGGAGTGAGCATGATGGTGTGTGACTGAGTGAGCGTAATGGTGGGCATATGCGTGGGGAGTAGGCTTGTCGGTGAGGCAGTTTGTGGTGGAGCGAGAATGACAGTCGGGGAGTGTATGGGGGAGTGAACACGATGGTGGAGGGATTAGGGGATGTGAGTGAGATGGTGGGTAAACGTGTGGGGAGTAATTACAATGGTAGTGGAGTGTGTGAGGGTGTGAGTTTGACAGTATGGGATTTTGCAGGGGAGTAAGCATGACGATGTGTGTGTGCAGGTGGAGTGAAAGTGACGTTGGCATTTGTGCATGTGAGCGAGCCTGTCCATGAGGGTGAGTCTAGCAGAGTAAGTGTGACAGTGGGGGAGTGTATGGGTGCATGCATGACATTAGCGGAGAGTGTGACGAAGTGATCATAATGGTGGGGCAATATGTTTGGGAGTGAGCGTGATGGTCGGGGAGTGTGCGGGTGAGTGAGTGTGATGGTGGGTATGTGTGCAGAGGAGTGAGAGTAAAGGTGGAGAAGTATGCGGGAGGAGAACATTACAGTGAGAGAGAGGAAGGAGGAATGAGCGTGATGGGTTTATTAATGTGCAGGGAAGAGATAGTGACGGTGGGGGTGAATACGTGAGAGTGAGTGTACAGTGGGGGAGTGTGTAGGAGTGAGTGTGAAAGTGGGGGCGTGTGCAAGGCAGTGAAGGTGATTGTGGGTGATTGTGAGTGTGACAGTGGGCCAATGTGCAGGGAGGTGAATGAAAGAGTGCAGTAATGTTTGGGAATGAGTGTGATGGTGGTGTGATTGCGGGAGTGTGTGTGAGACCATGGGACAGAGTGCAGGGAGTGAACATGATGATATTGGAGTATGCAGGGGAGTGAGTGAGATGTTGGTGGAGACTCCTGCTGAGTGAGTGCAACACTGCGGGAGTGTGAGGCAGTGAGCGTAGCAATGTGGTAGTGTGTCGGTGAGAAAGCATGACAGTGGTGGAGTGTGCGGGTGAGTGAGTGTGATGGTGGGAGCGTATGATAGTGAGTCAGTGTTGACAGTGTGGGTGTGCATGAAGAGTGAGCGTGATGATGGAACAGTGTTTGGGAAGTGAGTGTGTCGGTGGAAGAATGCATTCGGGAATGTGTGTAATGTTGGCGGAGTTGTGGGGAGTCCGCACGATGATGATAGAGTGCGTTTGATGAAGGGGAATACATGGGTGAGAGTGATGGCGGGGGAGTGCGCGGGGGAGTGGGCATAACAGTCGGGAAGCAAGAGAGAGTGAGTATGATAGTGGCGGATTGTGTGAGGGATTGACTCTGACAGTGTTAGTGTGGGTGGAGCTGTGAACGTGATGGTGAGGGAGTGAGCGGGAAGTAGGCATGATGGTAGAGGAGTGTGTCAGGGAGTCAGCTTCAGGGTGGGATGAGTGTGAGGAGTGAGCATGAAGGTGCGGAAATGTTTGGGGTAGTAACGGTGGGAGTGTGTGCAAGGGCGGGATTCTGATGGTGGGAGTACGCACGGGGAGGGAGAGTGACGTTGTAGAAGTGTGTGGGGGGCGTGAGTGTGATGATGCTAAAGTGTGCAGGTGAGTGAGTGTGAGGATGGGGAAGAGTGCGGAAAAGTCAATGTACTGTTGGTGGAGTGTGGGGGGAATGACCGTAAAGCAGAGCAGTGTGCAGGGCAGTGTGTGTGATGGTAGGGGAGTGTACATGGTAATGAATGTTCTGTAGGGGTGTTTGTGGGAGGGGAATGGGCGTAACGGTGAGGCAGTGTGCAGGGGTGTGTGTCTAATTGGGGAGTGAGCATGACCGTGGGGAAGTATCTGGGACACTGATTGTGACAGTGGGAGTGCGTGCGTAGTGGATTGTGTGTGACAGTGGGGGATCATGCAGAGGAGTAGGTGTGATGGTAGGGGTGTGTGCAGGGAGGTGAAAGTGACTGGTTAGTGTCTGACGGGGAATGAGCATGATAGCGTCAGTGTGCACGGAGACGTGAGCGTGATGGTGGCTTGTGTGTGGTGGAATGAATGCAACACTGGGGAGTATGAAAATAACAGTGAGAGAGCGTGCGGGAGGGGGTGAGCATGACATTATGGTGTATGTGGGGGGATAGAGAGGGACTGTGGGGGAGTGTATGGGAGAGTGAGCGGGAAAGCTGGAGATCAAATGCGGGAGTGAGCTGGATGGTGGTGGACCGTGCGGGTGAATGAGTATGTGGGGAAGTGGACATGATGGTGGGGAGTGTATAGGCAAGAATGTATGAGGGTGTGTGAGTGTGTGCAGGAGTCAGTGGGATGGTCCGTGAGTGTGTAGTGGTGTGAGTGTAATGGTGGCGGAGTCTGCCGGGAGTGAGTGCAAAGGAAGTTGAGTGTGGGGGAGGGAGTGTGATTGTAGGAGAGTACGTAGGGGAGTTTGTACAATGGTGCAAAGGTGGATAGGGGAGTGACTGTGACGGTGGATGAGTATGGATTTAACAGAGTGTGACACTGGGGCAGTGTGTGGGAGAGTGAACTTCATTGTGTGGGAGTGTGTGTGTTAGTGAGCGTGAGGGTTGGAGAGTGTCCGGTTGACTGAGTGTGACGGTGCAGGAGTGTGGGGGCAAATGAAAGTGACACTGGGTGAGATTGCAGGGGAGTGAGTGTGAAGGTGGGGGATTTTGTGCGAGAATGAGCATGTTGATGTGGGTGTTTGTCTGGCAGTGAGCATGATGGTAGGGGCGTGTGCGTGGGGGTGCGATGGTCGGAACGCGTGGGCAAGTGACCGCTACGGTGGGTTGTGAGAGTGTGAGGGTGGGGGAGAGTGTGGGGAAATGATCATGACGGTGGGCCAGTGTGCACGGTAGTAAACATGACAGTGTGGAGAGTGCGGGGGAGTGAGTTTGATAGTGGGTGAGTGCATGTTGTAGTGAGTGTGACGTGGAGGATATTGTGGGGAAGTTAACTTTATGTTGGGCGAGTGAGGCAGATGCTCGGGGAGCGTGCAGCGGAGTGATGGTGATGGTGCCGGACTGTGTCGGGGAGTGAGCATTGTGTTGGGCAGAGTGCGGGGAAATGAGAGTGATGGTGGACGAATGTGTAAATATATGAGCATAACTGTGAAGGCGTGTGCAGGGAAGTGAGCATGACGGTGGGGGAGTGTACAGGGGAGTGAACGTGATCGTTGGGGTGTGTGCCAGAAAGAGAGCATTATGGCGGGAGACCACTTGCATGAGTAAGAGAAAAGATTGGGGAGCACGCAGGGAAGTGATCTTGACAGTGAGGGATTGTGCAGCTGAGTGACTGCGACGCTGTGTGCATGCACAGGAGAGTGAGTGTTATGGTGGAGCAGTGTGCAGGAGAATGAGTAAGAATGTAGGAGAACGTGTAAGGGGATGAGTTTGGTGCTAAGCAAGTGTGCGGGATATCGAGCGTGAGGGTGGGAAAGTGTGGGGAAGAGTGAGCTTGACAGTGGGGGGTTATGCACCAGAGAGAGCGGCAAATTGGTCGATGAAGCGTGAGATTGAGCGTGACGTTAGGAGATCATGTGGGGTGCTGGTGAGGGAGCACAAAAGTGAGCGTAATATTGGGGGATTGAGTGATGAAATGAGTGTGATGGTGGAGGGGCGTGAGGGCGGTTGTGAATGTGACAGTGCAATGAAGCGAACGCGAATGTAAGCGTGACTGTGACGGAATGAGTGTGAGGGCGTCAAGGTGATAGTGATGAAATGAGTCTGAGAGGTTCAGAGTTACGTTCACTGACTGAGAGAGACGAGGTCAGGGTGACAGTGATGGAGTGAGTGTGAGCTGGTCAGGAAGACGGTGACAGAGTGACTGTGAGGGGGCAAGGTTGACGGTCAAGTGGACAGTGACGGAGTGAGTGCAAGGGGTCAGGGTGACGGTGATGGAGTGTGTGTGAGGCGGTCAGGGTGACTGAGATGGAGGGAGTGTGTGGGTTCACAATTAGGGTAACGGAATGTGTGTGAGGAGGTCAGCGTTACAGTAATGAAGTGAGTGTGAGGTGGTCAGGAAGAAATTGACAGTGTGAGGGGGTCACGGTTACTGTGATGGAGTGAGTGTATGGAGATCAGGGTAGCAGTGCCGGAGTGAGTGTGTGGTGTTCACGGTGATGATTACGGAGTGTGTGTGAGGTGGTCTGGGTGACAATGAGGGATTGGGTTTCAAGGGGTCAGGGTGACAGTGACGGAATGAGTGTGAATGGGGTCTGAGTGATGGTGATGGAGTGAGTGTGAGTGGGTCAGAGTTCTTATAACTGAGTGCGTTTGATGGCTTCATGGTGACAGTGACGGAGCGAGTGTGAGGTAGCCAGGGTAACAGCATGAGTCTGAGGTGGTCAGGATGACTTTGAGGGTTTGAGTGGAAGGGGGCCAGGATGGCGGGGCGGACTGGGTGTCATTGAGTTTGTGTGACAGAGTGAATGTGTGGGGTCAGTGTGATGGTGATGAAGAGAGTGTGAGGTGGTCAAGGTTACAGTGATGGAGTGAGTGTGAAGTAGTCGGGGTGACAGTGAGGGACGGAGTGTGAAGGGGTCAGGATGAGGGGAATGGAGTGAGTGTTAGGGGTCAGGGTGACGGAGGGAGTCTGATGGGGACAGGGTGAGTGTAACAGACTGAGTGTATAGAGATCAGGATGAAAGTGATGGAATGCGTGTGAGGCGGTCAGGTTGGCAGTTCCCGAATGTGTGTGCATCTGATGGGATCAGGGTGATGGAGACAAGAGTGAGAGTCAGCGAGTGAGGGTGAAAGTGACTGAGTAAGTGTGATCAGTTTAGAGGATGTGTGACAGAATGACAGAGGCGTTCAGGGTAATGGTAACGGAGTGAGACTGAGGGGCTCAGGGTGATAGTGACGGAGTGAGACTGAGGGCGTCAGTGTCATGGTGATGGAGTGAGTGTGATGGCGTCAGGGCAATGGTGATGGAGTGAGTGTGAGTTTGTCAGAGTGATGGTGATGGAGAGAGATTGAGGGTCCAACGTTACTGTAATGGACTAAGACTGAAGGGTTCAAGGTGACCATGATGGACTGAGTGTGAGGGATCGGGGTGAAGGTTACAGAGTGAGTGTAAGGGCTCAGGGTGACAGTGGTGGTGTGAGAACGAGGGGGTCAGTATGGCAGCAATAGTGTGAGTGTGTGTGTCTCAGGTTACAGTGATGGAGTGACTGATGGAGGAGAAAATTTTGATGGAACGGACTCAGTGTGATTGGGTCAGGGTGACAGTGACAGAGAGGGTGTCAGTGTGTGCGTGGACCAGTGAAAGACTGAATGTAAGGCGGTAAGTATGACGGGGGTGGAGTGATAGTATGTGGGTAAAGGCAACGGAGTGAGTGTGAGGGGGTCAGGGTTGCAATGATGATGTGAATTTGATCAGATCAGGTTGAGGGCCATGAAATGAGAGTGAGGCGGGTAAGGGTGATAGTAACAGAGTGTGTATGAGGGGGTCAGGGTGATGCTGACAGAGTACGTGTGAGAGGGTCAGACTGACAACAGAAGAGAAAATGGGAGGTGGTCAGAATGACAGAGTGAGTGTGAGGGGCTCAGGGTTACAGAGAGGTGGAGACCGTTATGGAGTGAGTGTGAGAATATCAGGGTGACAAAGTGAATATCAGGGTTTCAGGGTGATGGTGAAAGAGTGAATGTTGGTGAGTCAGGGAGACAAAGGTGGAGTGAGTGTGAGGGAGTCAGTGTGTCGATGATACAGTAATTGTGAGGGGTCAGTCTGACGGTGATGGAGTGTGTGTGTGGAGATTAAGTGACGGAGAAGGAGTTATTATTACAAGGTGAGTGTGGGGTTGGGTGTCAGGGTGACAATGACCAAGTGCCTGTGATTGAGTCTGAGTGACAGTGACAGGGTGAGCTTGACGTGACCAGGGTGACATTGACAGAGTGAGTGTGAGGGGTCAGGGTGATAGTTTCGGAGTGAGTGTGAGGGTGTTAGGATGACGATGAACGTGAGGTGGCCCGGTTGACAGCGATGGAATGAGTGTAAGGGGGTTCGGGGTGACTTTGTGGAGTAGGTGTGAGGTGGTCGGAGTTACAGAGATGGAGTGAGAGTGTGTGAGTAGCCAGGGTGACATCGACAGAGTAGGTCTGAGGGCCAGGGTGGTAGTTCCAGAGTGAGTGTGATGGGGTCACGGGGATGGCGAGGGAGGATATCTGATTAGGTCAGGTTGATAGAGATGGAGTGAGTGTGAGGGATTCAGGGTTACAGTGATGGAGAGAGTTTGAGGGTGGTAGTCTTACTGTGATAGAGTGAGACTGAGGGGTTCAGGGTGACAGTGACGAAGTGAGACTGAGGATGTCAGGGTGGCAGTGATGGAGTGAGTGTGAGGATGTCAGTGTGACAGTGACAGTTAGCGTGTAGAGATCAGGTTGCTGGTCACAGAATGAGCGTGAGATGGTCAGGGTGACAAAGCGGACTGAGTCTAATGGAGTTAGTGTGACGTTGACAACGTGAGTGTCAGGGAATTGAGGGTGACAGTGACTGAGTGAGTCTGGAGGTATAGTGTGATGGAAATGGAGTTAGTGCGAGAGGTCAGGGTGACAGTGAGGGAATGAGTGTGATGGGGACACAGTGACAGTGACTGAGTGTTTATGAGGGCGTCAGGTTGCCTGTGACTGCGTGAGTTTGAGGAGTTCAGAGTGACAGTGACATTGTGAGTGTGAGAGGGTCTGAGTGACAGTGACGGGGTGTTTATGAGGATGGTCAGTGTGATGGAGTGAGTGTGAGGGCTGCGGGTGACAGTGACAGAGGAAGTGTGAGGGGATTAGGGTGGTCCTGGGGGAGCGAGTGTGAGGGAGTCAGCGTGACACTGACGTATTGGTTTTGAGGGTTCAGGGTGATAGGGAGGGTGCATGTGTGTGACAGAGTCAGAGTGACGGCGTGAGAGTGAGCGATTCAGATTGACGGTGATGGAGTGAGGGGTGTGATGGGCTCAAGATGACTGTGATTGCGGGAGTCTGATGGGGTCACGGTGACGGGGACATAGTGAGAGTCAGCAAGTGAGCGTGCCAGTAACAGAGTAAGTCTGAGCAGGTTAGATGACGGTGACCAAGTGAGAGATGGGCGTTCAGGGTGACAGTAACTCACTGAGTGTAAGGGGGTCAGGATGTCGGTGATGGAGTGAGTGTGCGGGGACGTGCGTTAGAAGTCAGGGTGATAACAGCGAAGTGAATGTAAGGGGTTTCAGGGTGACAGAGTGAGTGTGAGTTCATGAGGGTGACGGAGAGAATGTGAGAGGGTCCGGGTGATAATGACAGAGTGAGTGTGAGTGGATCAGGGTGATAGAATGAGTGTGAGGGGTCCAGGGTGATGGTGTCAGAGTGTGTGAGAGAGGGTCAGGATGACAGTGGCATAGTGAGTGTGAGGGGATCAGAGTTTACAGAACATAGTTGATGTGAGGCTGGGCAGCGGAACAGTAACAGAGAGAGTGCGAGGGTTTCAGGGTGACTGTGACAGAATGAGTGTGAGATGTTCAGGTTGACAGTGACTGACTATTTGCGAGGGTGTAAGAGGATCGCTGAAGGAGTGACTGTGATGGAGTCAGGGTGACGGTGATTGATTGAGTGAGAGGGGGTCAGGGTGGCAGGGAGGACTGAGTGTGATTGGGTCTGGGTTACAAAGTGAATGTAATGAGGTCAGGGTGACAGTGACGGAGTGAGTGTGCGGGGGTCATGGTTCCAGAGATGGAGAAGTGTGAGGTGGCCCAGGGACAGAGTAAGTTTGAGATGGTCAGGATGACATTGAGGGTTTTAGTGTGACGGGGTCAGGGTGGAGGGGTGCAATGTGTGTAATTGGGTTTGGGTGGTAGTGATTGTTTGAGTGTGGGGGATCAGGATGAAGGAATGATTGCGAGAAGGTCAGGGTGACAATGAGGAAGTGTGTGTGAGTGGGTCAGGGTGACAGCGAGTGAGCGAATGTGAGGGGGTTATGTTGCTTGTGTCCGAGTGAGTGTGAGGTATCAGGGTAATGGTGATGGAATGAGTGTGGGAGATCAGGGAAACGGTGACAGGGTGAATGTCAGGAGTATACGCTGATTGTGACTCAGTGACTGTGAGGGGGCAGAGTGCCTATGGCTGTGACTACAGGGTTACTTTGATGGACTGAATGTGATGGGTTCAGCGTGATAGAGACAGTGAATGTGAGGGTGTTAGGGTGACGGTGAGGGAGTGAGTGTGATGGGATCAGTGTGACGGTACCAAGGTGAGTTTCGGAGTGAGCGTAACAGTGACAGAGCGAGGGTAGGGGGAATAGCTTGAAGGTGATGGAGTAAGTGCGAGTGGGTCAGTGTGAGAGTACCTGAGTTTGCGTGATGGATGACAGTGATTAAGAGAGTGTGAAGGGGTCAAGATGCCTGTGACTGAGTTGAAGGGCGGCAGGGTGACAGCGACAGAGTGAGTGTGAGTGTGTTATAGGTTAAGGTGATGTAGTGAATGTGAGAAGGTAAGGATTACAGTGACGGATGAGTGTGAGGAGGTCAGGGTGAGGGGGATGGAGTGAGTGTGAGAGTGTCAAGTGACCCTGAGGGAGTGTGTGTGAGATGATCAGAGTGACAGTGACGGAGTGAGTGTAAGGGGATCAGAGTGATAGAGTGAGTGTGTTTGGCGAAGGATGAAGGAGTGATTGCGAGGAGGTCAGGGTCACAGCGAGGGAGTGTGTGTGGGGGATCAGGGTGACAGTAAGTGAGTGAATATGAGGGGGGAGGTTTATTGTGTCCGAGTGAGTGTGAGGTAACAGGGTGATGGCGATGGAATGAGTGCGAGGGGATCAGGGAAACGGTGACAGGGTGAATGTGACGTCTACGCGATGATTGTCACTCAGTGAGTGTGAGGTGTCTGGGTGCCTATGATTGTGACGACAGGTTTACTTTGACGGACTGAGTGTTATTGGGCTCAGCATGACAGAGACAGAGTGAGTGTGAGGGCGGTTAGTTTGACGGTGAGGGAGTGGGCCTGATGGGATCAGAGTGACGGTACCAATGTGAGTTTTGGAGTGAGGGTGACAGTGACAGAGCGAGGGTGGGGGAATAGCGTAATGTTGATGGTGTTAGTGCGAGTGGGTCAGGGTGGCAGTACCTGAGTGTGTATGAGGAGGAGAGGATGACAGTGATTGAGTGAGTGTGAAGGAGTCAAGGTGCCTGTGACTGAGTTTGAGAGCGTCAGGGTGACAGTGAAGGAGTGATTCTGACTGGTTCAGGGTAATACTGACGGAGTGAGTGTGAGGGTGTCATAGGTTATGGTGATGGAGTGAATGTGAAGAGGTAAGGATGACAGTGACAGATGGGCGTGAGGATGTCAGGGTGAGGGGGATGGAGTGAGTGGGAAATTATTATGGTTACCCTGGCGGAGTATGTGAGAGATGGTCACGGTGACAGTGATGGAGTGAGTGTGAGGGAATCAGGGTGATGGTGATGGAGTTGATTGTGAGAGGCTCAGGTTACAGTGATGTTGTGTTTTTAAGGAGAAAAGCGCAATGGAACCTACTCAGTGTGATTGGGTCAGGGTGACAGTTAGAGAGTGCGTGTTACGGTATGCATGGGCCTGTGACATTCTGAGTATAAGGCGGTAATTGTGATGGCAGTTGAGTGATTATTAATGGGTCAGTGCAACGGAGTGATTATAGGTAGCAGTGATGGAGTGAATGTAATCAGATCTGGGTGAGGGCGATGGCCTGAGTGTGAGGGTGTCAGGCTGATGGTAACGGTGACAGATTGCGTGTCAGAGTGCGACAGTGATGGACTGAGAATAAGGGGGTCTGAGTGTCTGCGATGTAGGGAGTCCGAGCCTGTCAGGTGACATTGAAGGTCTGAGTGTGATGCATTGAGTGTGTGGGTCATTGTGATGGTGGCAGAGTGAATGTGAGGGTCCCAAGGTTACGGTGATGGAGTGAGTGTGAGGGAAACACAGATTACAGTGATGGAGTGAATGAACAGAGGTAAGGGTGACAATGACGGGTGAGTGTGGGGAGATCATGTTGAGAGGTTTTGAGTAAGTGTGAGGGAATCCGGATGACCCTGATGGAGTGAGTGTGCGGGTGTCAGGCTGCTGGTGAAGGAGAGAGTATGAAGGGGTCAGAGTGACGATGGCAGGTTGAGTGTCATGGTGTGAGTGTGACAGTAAAGGAGTGAATGTAAGGGGGTAAGTGTATCGGTGATGAAGTGTGTGCGAGGAGTCAGGTGACCGTCCGTTTGTGAGTGTGAGGTTGTCAGGATGACAGAGTGAGTGTGAGGGAGTCAGGATGACGGTTACTAAGTGAGTGCGAGAGAGTCAGGGAAGAAAGTTAATGCCGGTGTCAGGGCGATTGTGACAGAGTGTATGTTGGAAGGTCAGGTGACAATGCCAGAGTGAGTGTGAGGGGATCGGGGTGCCAGAATGAGTGTGAGGAGGGCAGGTGACGGTAATGGAGTGAGTGTGAGGTGGACAGCATGACAGGTATGGAAGGAGTGTGAGGGTTTCAGAAAGATAATGAATGAGTGATTTTGTGGGGTTCAGATTGATAGTGATGGAATAAGTGTGTGAGGGTCAGGTGATAGTGACAGAGTGAATGTGCAGGGGGTAAAGTTGTCGCTGTCGGAGTGAGTGCGTGGGGGTCAGGTTCATTGTGACAGAGTTAGTCTGACGTGGTCAGGATGATTTTGAGGGTTTGAGTGCGAAGGGGCGAAAGATGTGTGTAATTGGGTTTGGATGACAGTGAATGTGATGGGGTCAGGGTGACGGTGACAATGTGAGTGAAGCGGTCAGGGTGACAGACCTGGAATGAGTGTGAGATGGTCAGGGGACAGAGTGAGGTTGAGGTGGGCAGGATGGCATTGAAGTTTTGAGTGTGAGGGGTCAGGGTAGCGGGGTGACTGAGTGTGATTGGGTTTGGTTGAGGGTGATGGAGAGAGTGTGAAGGATCAGGATGACAGAGTGATTGCGAGGGGATCAGCGTGACAGTGACGGAGTGAATGTGAGGGGACACGGTGACGGTGACTGAGTGAGTGTGACGGTGCCAGGATGCCTATGACTGTGACTAGTCAGGTTATTGTGACGGACTGAGTGTGATGGGGGTCAGCGTGACAGAGTTTGAGTGAGTGTGAGTGTATCAGGATGTGGGTCAGGCGGTGATTCAGATGGGGTTCAGTGTGACGGTGACAAAGTGAGTGTCAGGGAGTTGTGGGTGAGAGTGATGGATTGAGTGTAGGGTAGGTAGTGTGGTTGTGATGGAGTTACTGCTTGGGGGTCAGGTTGACAATGAGTGAATGAGTGTGAGGGTGCCAGGTTGATTGTGACTGAGTGAGTGCAAGGGGATCTGGGAAACGTTGACGGAGTGAGTGTGGGGGGTACATTGTGATAGTGACTGAGTGAGTGTGAGTGGGTCAGGGTGCTTATGACTGTGACTAGTCAGGGTTACTCTGACAGACTGAGTGTGATAGGCTCAGTGTGATCGAGGCGGAGTGAGTGTGAAGGTATCAGGATGACGATGAGAGAGTGGGTTTGATGGAGCCAATGTGACGGTGACAACGGGACAGTCCAGGATTGAGGGTGACAGTGATGGACTGAGTATGTGGGGGTAGTGTGATGGTGATGGAGTTAGTGCGAGGGGGTCAGTGTGACAGTGAAGAAGTTAGTGTAAGGGGATCACTGTGATAGTGATGGAGTTAGTGTGAGGGTGTCAGGGCGACAGTGATGGAGTGAGTGTATCGAAATCAGGGTGACAGTGATAGTGTGAGGCTTTCAGGGTGATGGCGATGGAATAAGTGTTGAGGGGGTCAGGGTGATGGTGATGGAGTGAGTGTGGGGGTGCAGGATGATCATGACCAAGTGAATGTGGGGAGGTCAGGGTGACAGTGATGGAAAGAGTGTGAGTGGGTCGGGGTGACAATGATATGGTGTGTGTCTGCGGTCATTGTGATATTGGGAGACTCAGTGTTAGTTGTCAAGAGTGACAGTGACGGAGTATCTGAGAGAGTTTAATAATGACGATGAAGAAGTGAGTGTGATGTAGTCAGGTTTACTGTGACACAGTGAGTGTTAGGGGTTCAGCGTGACAGTGAGGGTTTGAGGTTGAATGGTCAGGGGAACAGGGTGGGAGAGTGCGTGACCCAGTCAGGGTGACGGTGTGAGATTGAGGGGTTCATTGTGATGGCGACAGTGTGAGTATGAGGGTGTCATGGTGACAATGAGGGTTTGAGTGTAAGGACGTAATGGTCACGGGAATGGAGTGAAATTGAGCGTCAGGGTGATGGTGAGGGAGGGATTCTGATGATGTCAGGGTGACAATGACAGAGTTGAAGTCAGGGACCTAGAGTGACAGTCACAGGATGAGTGTGAGGAGGTCAGACTGACGGTGACAGAGTGTGAGGGGATCAGATTGAAAGTGACGTAGTGACCGTGACCGGAGCATGTTGTCAATGAACGAGTGAGTGTGAGAGAGTTGGTGTGACGATGGCAGAGTGAGTGTGAGGGGGTTAGGGTGACGGTGAGAGAGTAAGTGTGAGGGGGTCAGTATAACGGTGATAGAGTGTGTGTGTGAGTGGGACAGAGTGACGGTGACTGTGTGAGTATTTGTGCGTCAGTGTGACAATGATGCAGTGAGTGTGACGGAGTCATGGTTATGGTGACTGAGGGATTGTGACCCTGTCAGTAAAACTGTGACTGAGTGAATATGAGCGGATTAGCGTGACTGTGAGTGTGTGGCTGTGATGGAGTCAAAGTGCTGGTGACGGAGTAAGTGTGAGGGGGTTCGGCTTACACTGACAGATCGAGTGTGAGAATGTCAGGGAGACAGTGGTGGAATGAGTGTGACGGCATCAGTATTACGGTGACGGGGTGATGGTGAATTAGTGAGCGTGTGGGGGTCTTGATGGTGGTGGCAAACTGCATTGAGTGCTCAGGCTGATAGTTACGGAATGAGTGTGATGGGTTTAGGTTGACGATGAAACTGTAAGTGTGGGAGGGTTAGGGTGATGGAGACTACGCCAGCGTGAGGGGGAGACAGCGACAGAAACTGGGTAAGTGTGAGGGGTTCAGGGTGACGGTGACAGAGTGAGTTTCATGTTGTCAGGTTAACAGTGACGGAATGAGTGATGGGGTCAGGGTAATTGTGCTGGAGTAAGGGTGAGGGTGAGTACGTCAGGGTGACGGTGATCGAGAGAGTCTGAGTGTGAGGATTTCAGCGTAATGCTGACGGAGTGAGATTGAGAGTGCCAGGGTTTTGATGTTGGAGTGTGCGTGAGGGTGTCATAGGTTATGGTGATGGAGTGAATAGGAGGACTCAAGGGAGACAGTGACGGATGGGTGTGAGGAGGTCAGAGTGATGGAGATGGTGTGAGTGCGATGAGGTCAGGGTGACGGTGAATGTGAGACCGTCAGTGTGATAATGACCAAGTCAGTGTGAGGACGTCATGGTGACGGAACTGAGTGACCATGAAGGAGCGATTTTGAGGTGGTCAGGTTGACAGAGATAAGTGAGCGTGAGGAGGTCAGGAGGAAGGTGGTGGAGTGAGTGTGAGGGTGTCAGGGTGATGCTGATTGAGAGAGTCTGAGGTGGTCATGGTTACAGGGACAAAGTGAGTTTGAGGGTTTATGAGTGATGGTGACCCAGTGAGTGTGAGTGGGCCAGGGTGATGAGATGGAGTAAGTGTGATGGGGAAAGAGTGACGGGGACAAAAACTGTGTGCGTACCTCCGCGTGACAGGGACAGAGAGACTGTGAGTGCCTCAGCGTGACGGGGATGGATGAGTGTATGTTTCCATCAGGTTGACATTCATACATTGGGTGTGAGTGTTTCAGGGTGATGGTGAACGCGTGAGTGTGACCCTGTCAGAGAAACAATGGCGGAGTGATTGTGAGGGAGACCGTGTGATGGTGATTGGGTGAGTGTGACGGTGCCAGGGTGACAGTGACTGAGTGAGTGTGTCGGTGCCAGGGTGACAATGATGGTGATTGCGAGGGTGCCAGGCTGACAGAGACGGAGTGAGTGTAAGAGGGTCAGAGCAATAATAACGGAATGAGTGTGAGGGCATCAAGGTGACAGTGATGTAGTGAGTGTGAAAAGTTCAGGGAACAGTGCCGGAGTGAGTGTGAGGGTGTCAGGGTGACGGTGACGAAGTGTGTGTGATGGTATCGGAATAATGTTAATGAGATGATGGTGATGCACTGAGTGTGAAGTGGTCAGGGTGACAGTGAAGGAGTGAGTGTGAGGTGGTTGGGGTGGGAGTGAGCGTGACGGGCTCAGGTTAATGGTGACCAAATGAATTAGAGGTGTTCCGGGTGATGGTGGCAGAGTGTGTGCGAATGGGTCAGGGATATGATGATGGTGTGGGTCTGATGGGTTCAGGGTGACCCTGATGGAGTGAGTGCAATGGGACCAATGCGACAGTGTGAGAGGTGGTGGCGATGGTGATGGAGTGAGTGTGAGGTGGGCAGCGTAATGGAGCCGGATTGATTGTGTCGGCGTCAGGGTGACAAAGATGGAGTGAGTGTGAGGGCGTGAAGGTGACAGGGACAAAGACAGTGTGAGGCCTCAGGGTAACGGGGACAGGCAGATTGTGAGGGGCACAGGGTAAGCGTGACAGAGTTACCGTGAGCGCCTCAGCATTGCAAGGACAGAATGTGCGTTTGTGCGCCAGGTAAACAGTGACAGAATGACTGCGACGGGGTCAGGGTGACCGGAACAGAGAGAGTGTGAGGGGCTCAGAGTGACGGTGCGTACCTCAGCATATCAGGGTCGGAGTGTATGTATGTTTGTCAGGTTGTAACTGATGCAGTGACTGCGAGGGTTTCAGGGTGATGGTGACTTAGTGATTGTGACCCTTTCCGAGAAACAGTGACGGCGTGAGCGTGAGGGGGTCATCGAAACAATGACGGAGTGAGTGTGACTGGGTCAGGGAAAGGGTGACTGACTGACCGTGAGGGGTTCAGGGAGACAATTAGGAGTGAGTATGAGAGGTTCAGGGAAACGGTGACTGAATGAATGTGAGGGGATCCAGGTGTCAGTGACTGAGTGAATGTGAGCGTGTCAGGGTGACTGACAGAGTGAATGTTGGGGTGTCAGCGTGACAGTGATGGAGTGAGTGTGAGGGAGTCAGGCTGGTGGTTACGGAGTGAGTGTGAGAAGGTCAGGGTGATGATGATGGAGTCAATGTCAGGCTGTGAATGTGACAATGATGTCATGAATGTGAATGGCTCAGGGTGACGGTGACAGAGTGACTGTGAGGAGGTCATGGAGGGAGTGAGTTTGCCTGGGTCAATTTGACGGTGTCAGGGTTATTGTGATGGAGTCAGTGTGAGCGGGTCAGGGTTATGGTGTGAGAGTGAGTGTGTAGGAGACAGTGCGACAGTGACGGATGAGTGCGAGGCATCAAGGAGATGGTGACAGAATAGGTGTGAGGGGTGATCGGTATGGTGATGGGGGAGTGTGACTGTGACAGGGCGACTGTGATTGCAGAGAGTGTGTCAGGGTCAGGGTGCAGCAGAGAGTGGCGGGAGTTGGGCGGAAGTGAAGTCGGAGCGCAGAGGCTGTTTGGGAAGTTGAGTGACTGTTACTTAAGTAGGTATGTTATAAGTCCCAGGTCCTACGGTGGCATAGTGGTTAGCACTGCTGCGTCACAGCGACAGAGACTCGGGTTCAGGTTCCGCCTTGGGTGACTGTCCATGTGGAATTTGCACATTCTCCCCGTGTCTGCGTGGGTTTCCTTGACTGCGAAGATGATGCTGTGTGCATGATGTTGGAGGTCAAGAACTGGGCGTATCTGGCTCGTATAACCGTGGAAAGTGTGTACACGTTCAGCTTCTGACAGAGCATATTGCAGCACTGATAAAGAACTCGATGACCTCATGCTAATCCAAGAGAACGAGATCTTTCTGGACAGTACCTTCAGCGAGGTCATTATACCGAGCATACCAGAAGGGAGAAGACGGTGAGGGAGGCAGAGAGGCGACAAGTGCTAGAGACCCTAGTGGAAGTATCTGTTAGGAACAATTTGAATCTTTTGGAAACAGGAGAGACCGATGACACTGCCAGTCCGCGAGGCGGTCAGGTCTGCCAATCAAAAGTTGGCGTTGAGGCAGACCCGAGGAGTCAGACATCATATAGAGCCGTGGTAATAGGGGAATCCATAGTGAGAGAAACTGAACCGGGTTTCTGTGGCAACAGGCGGGATTTGAGGATGGTGTGTTTCCTTCCTGGTGCCAGGATTAAGGATATCGCAAACACAGTGCTCAAGGGCGAATGTGAAGATCCAGAGGTGGTGGTACATGTAGGCACAAATTATGTCGGGAAGAGGAGGAGGGACATTCTACCGCGGGAATTCGGAGAACTCGGAAGAAAGCTGAAACGCAGCACGTCTAGTGTGGTTATCTCTGGTTAGTTTCCAGTTCCTCGGGCTGCAGAGGACAGGAACAGGGAGATAATTGACTTGAATGTGTGGCTGGGGATCTGGTGCAGGAAGCAAGGATTTAAATTCTTGGATCACTGGGGTATATTTTGCGGTAAGGATAAATTATACAAGAGGGACGGCTTGCAGCTTAATCGATGGGAGACGAGCATTCTGGCAGGCAGGTTTGTCACTGCAATACAGTTGCGTTTAAACTAAATAGCGGGGGCGGGGGACAAACTGAAAGTTTAAGAAGGAAATTGAAGGGAAAGTTAGAACAAGAGAAGTCAAGAAAGACAACGGAATCAATGGAGCAGAAAACTCACAAAGGGATCATGCCATAAGGTCAAGTGAAATAGGGATTGATAGGAAGGGTGAGGGCAGTGACAAATTAAAAAAATATTATATATGAATGCACAAAACATTAGAAATAAGATGGACGAGCTTGTGGCTCATTTGGAAATTGGCAGTTACGATGTTTTGTGGATAACGGAGATGTGGTTTAAGTGGACAGGGCCTGGGAAATGAATATTCAACGCGATATTCTATTGTAAGGACAGACTGACGGGCAAAGGGGATGGGGTGGCCCTGTTGGTCAGGAATGGTATTCAGTCCCTTGTGAAGGAGGACCTAGAAGCAGAGGATATGGAGTCAGTATGGATAGAGCTGAGAAATTTAAGGGTAGAAAGACCCTCGTGGGAGTTATCTACAGGCCCCCAAACGGTAGTCTGATGTAGAGTGTAAGTTGAATAAGAAGCTGAAATTGGCCTGTCGCAAAGATATTACTGCAGTTGTTATGGTGGATTTCAACATGCAGGTAGACTGGGAGAATCAGGATAGTACTGGACCCCAAGAAAGGGAGTTTGTGGAGTGCCTCTGAGCTGGATTCTTAGAACAGCTGGTGCTGCAGCCTAACAGGGAGAAGGCAATTCTGGATCTGGTGTTGTGCAACGAACCGGATTGGATCAGGGACGTCGAAGTGAAGGAGTCATTAGGAGGTAGTGACCATAATATAAGAAGCTTTAATCTGAAAGTTGAAAGGGAGAGAGTATAATCGGAAGTGAACTGAAGAATATTTCAATTGAATGAAGGTAACTATGGAGCTATGAGGGAGGAGCTGGCCAAAGTTCAATGGTGCAATACACTAACAGGGATGGATGGCAGTGGAGCTAGATATTTCCGAGTATAATGCAGAAGATGCAGGATCGGTTCATTCCAAAAATAAAGAACGATCCTAAGAGGAGGCAGGGGTGGCCGTGGCTGAAGAGGGAAGTTAAGAAACATATAAAGTCAGAATAGAAAAAAGTATAACATAGCAAAGATGAGTGGGACAACGGACGACTGGGAAACCTTTAAAGAACAGCAGAGGATACCTAAGAAGGAAATACGCAGATAAAACATGAGGTACGAAGTTAAACTGGTCAAAAATAGAAAGGAGGCCGGTAAAGCTTTTTTCGGTATGTGAATGGAAAAAAAATGGTTAGGACTAAAATTGGGCCCTTGAAGACAGAAACGGGTGAACATATTACAGTGCACAAGGAAATGGCAGAAGAGTTGCATTGGTACTTCAGATCTGTGTTCACTGTGGAAGACACAAGCAATCTCCCAGAGGTAATAGTGGCTGAGGGACCTGAACTGAAGGGAATTTATATTTGCCAGGAAATGGTGTTAGGTCGGAAGGCTGGTAACTCCCTGGAACGTGATGGTCTACATCCCAAGGTACTGAAGGAGGTGGCTCTCGAAATCGCGGATGCATTGGTGATCCTTTTTGCAATGTTCTATAGATTCAGGATCAGCTCCTGCAGATTGGGGAGTAGCTAATTTTGTCCCACTTTTCAAGAAAGGAGAGAGAGAGAGAAAGCAGGGAATTATAGACCAGTTAGTCTGACCTCAGTGGTGGGCAAGACGCTGGAGCCAATTATAAAGGATGAAATTATGACACATCTGGATAGCAATAACAGGATACGTCAGAGTCAGCCTGGATTTATGAAGGGGTAATCATGCCTGAATAATCTTCTGGAATGTTTTGAGAATGCAACTCTGAAGATGGACAAGGGAGATCCAGTGGATGTCGTGTACGTGGACTTTCTGAAAGACTTTGATAAAGTCCAACATAGGAGGATAGTGAGCACAATTAGGGTGCATGGTATTGGGGGCAAAATACTGACTTGGATTGAAAATTGGTTGGTTGACAGGAAACAAAGATTCGTGATAAACGGCTCCCTTTCAGAATAGCAGGCGGTGACCAGTGTGGTACTGCAGGGATCAGTGGTGGGACGGCTGCTTTTTACAATAGACATTAATAGCATAGACAATGGTAGTAAAAGTAATATTCGCAAATTTGCTGATGATACAAAGCTAGGAGGCAGGGTGAAATGTGAAGAGGATGTTAGGAGATTACAGGGTGACCTGGACAGATAGGTGAGTGGACAGATGCATGTCAGATGCAGTTTAATGTGGATAAATGTGTGCATATCCACTTTGGTGACAAGAACAGAAGACAGATCACTACCTAAATGGAGTCAAGTTCGGTAAAGGGGCAGTAAAACGAGATCTAGATGTTTTTGTACATCAGTCAATGAAAGCAAGCATGCAGGTACAGCAGGCAATGAAGAAAGCTAATAGCATGCTGGCCTTCATAACAAGAGGAATTGAGTATAGAAGCAAAGAGGTCCTTCTGCAGCTGTACAGGGCCCTGGTGAGACGGCACCTGGAATATTGTGTGCAGTTCTGGTCTCCAAATTTGAGGAAAGACATTCTGGCTATTGAGGGAATGCAGCGGAGGTTCACGAGGCCAATTCCCAGAATGGCGGGACTGTCTTACGTTGAAAAATTGGAGCGACTGGGCTTGTATATCCTTGAGTTTAGAAGGCTGAGAGGAGATCTGATTGAGACGTGTAAGATTATTAAAGGATTGGACACTCTGAAGGTGGGAAGCATGTTTCTGCTGATGGTTGAATCCCAAACCAGAGGACACAGTTTGAAAATAAGGAGTAGTCCATTTAGAACAGAGTTGAGGAGAAACTTCTTCTCCCAGAGAGTGGTGGGTGTGTGAATTGTTATGCCCGATAGGGCTGTGGAGGTCAAGTCTCTGGAAACTTTCAAGAAAGAGTTGCATATAGCTCTTAAGGATAGTCAAAGACCTTCAAGGGTTATGGGGATAAGGCAGGAACAGGATACTGATTGAGGATGACCAGCCATGATCATAATGAATGGTTGTGCTGGCGTGAAGGGAAGAATGGCTTACTCCTGCAGCTATTGTCTATTGTCGATTGTGACAATGACGGATTGAATGTGTGAGTGCCAGGGTTATGGTGATTGAGCGAGTGGGACGGTGTGATAGATTACGCTGATGGAGTGAATATGAGGACATAAGATGATAATGACGGATGAATACCAGAAGGTCTGAGTGAGGGATACAGGGTGACAGTGACTGAGTGAATGTGAAGATTCCAGGGTCACAGTGACAGAGTGAGTGAGCTGGGTACCGGGTGAAACTGACGGAGTTAGTGTGATTGGGTCTCCGTCATCCTGAAACATTGTGAGGGCCTCGGAGTAACGGGGGCAGAGAGATTGTGAGGGGCATAGGTTGACAGTGATGGAGTGAGTGTGACTGGATCAGTATTTCGGTGATGGCGTGACGGTGATTTAGTGAGTGTGAGGGGGTCCAGGTGATGGTGACTAAGTGCATTGAGTGGTCTGGCTGATGGTAATGGAGTCAGTGTGAGGCGGTCGGGGTGACGATGATAGAGTAAATGTCTGTGTGTGTGCGTGTGTGTGTGTGACAGTGACATAGTGAGTGTGAGGGGGTCAGGGTGACGCTGATGCAGTGACTGTGAGGGGGTCAGGCTGACACTGACAGAGTGTGTGTGCAGGGTTCAGGGTCATGGTGCTGGAGTGAGTGTGATGGTGTCAGGGTGACAGTGATCGAAAGAGTCTGAAGGGCTCATGGTGACGGTGATTGAGTAAGAATGAGAGTGTCCGGGTAACAGACATGGAGTGACTGTGAGGGGCTCAGGTTGATCGGGGCAGATAAAGTGCGAGGGGCTGGGGCTGACCGTGCCACGGTGAGTGTGCGTGCCTGAATGTGACGGGGACGAATGCACCTGTGTGTGTCAGGTTCACATTGATGCAGTGGAAATGAGTGATTCAGGGTGACGGAGTGATTGTGACCCTGTCAGGGAAATAATGACGTAGTGAGTGCGAGAGGGCCAGGGTGACAGTGACTGAGTGAGTGTGAAGGTTTCCGGGTGTCAGTGACTGAGTGAATGTGAGGATGTCAGGGTGAAAGTGACAGAATAGTGTGGGGTGTCTAGATGACAATGATATAGTGAGTGTAAGAAGGTCAGGGTGGGAGTGAATGTGATTGGGTCAGTTAGACGGTGACCAAGTGATTTTGAGGGGTTCTGGGTGACGGTGACAGAGTGTGCCCGATGGGGTCAGGGTGAGTTGAAACGTAAAATTTAGGTTTTCAGCCATCTCCTCTGGTTCCACACTTGGTTGGCCCCATTGATCATTAAGGAACCATATTCCATCCGTATTTAATCTCCTGTTGTTAATATACTTGTGTTTTCCTCAGTTTGAACATAAGAGCTTTCTGTGGTCCCTTTTGGGCCTTCCTGATTTCCCACTTAAATGTATTTCTCCACCTGTAAAGTTCTTCAATGGATTTCCTTAATCCAGCTGGCTGTACGTGATACGTGCTCAATTTCTCTTGATCAGAACCTCAATATTTCCAGTCAGCCAGGTTTTCTTACTTTCATCAGCATTATCCTTCACACTAACAGGAATATGCTGGCCCTGAACTCTCGTTTTATCTCTCTTTTGAAAGCTTCCCATCTGCCTGACGTCCCTTTACCTGCAAAAAGCCTCCACAATCAATTGTTAAATGCTCTTGACTCATACCTTCTGGATTCAGGCAAGGCCAATTTTGATAAATAACTTGTGAACCTGCCATGTTCCTTTCCATCACTATTTTCAAACTAATACGATTGTGGTGACTTTGCCAAAGTGTTTCCCCACGAACACCTCAGTCGCATTTCCTACCTTGTTTCTCAAGAGGAAGTCAGGTTTTCGCCCTTCTTGCAGTCCGACCATTGACATTTTGACTGGGAGGGTTTGCTTGAACATGCTTAACAAATCCTTCCCATCCAAGCTGTGAACTCTCTGGCAGGCCTAGTCTCAGTTTGGAAAGTTAAAATGCCCGCCCATTACAACGCTATAATTCTTATAAATATCTGAGGTATCCCGACATATTTGCTGCTCAATTTCCCACTGACTGTTGAGGGCATGTAGTGCAGTTATATCAAAGTGATGACCAATTATAATTTCTCATTTCCACAATTACGGCATCACCGGGCGATCCCCAAGAATATCCTAAGTGCTGCAGTGATGTATCACTGATCAAAAACTCCACTCACCCTCCTCTCCCACTCCTGTTCTCTCCATCCTGTAGAATCTGTATCCTTGAATATTGAGTTGCCAGTCCTGTCCCTCTCTCAGCTGTGTTTCTGTCAGACCTATGGTGTCCTAGTCCCATGTCCATGCACCAAGTTCATTTGCCTTACCTGTTATGTTGAAATAAAGTAGTTTCATTGATCCATTTTCCTTTATTGGCTGCTGTGTTCTTGCCGGCATTGTCTATTTAAATGGCTCTCTTGAAATTCTGTCCCAGCCTCAACCTTAATACTGCAGCCTGAGACCATCCCCCTCACTGTGGACAACATCCTCACCTTTCATGTCATCTGCAAACCGAGTAATGATACTTTCTGCTTTCACATCCAAGGAATTAATGTACATACAAGCAGCAATGGTTCCTGCACAGATCCCTGTGGTACACCCACTGGTGAAAGAATTTCAAACACAAAACCAACCCTCCAACAACTGTGGATTCAATATGCTCACTTGCCTTGGATCCCATTGGTCTGTTGGACCAACCTTCCATGTGGGACATTGTCAAAGGCAATAGTGAACTCCTAGGAACCCACATCATCTGCACTGCCCTCATCAATATTTTGAATCGTGATTTCAAAGAAAACTCAGCTGAATTCATCAGACAGGATCTTCCTTTACCACAGCCGTGCTGACTATCCCTAATTGTCCCTCAGAAGCACTGCTGCCTCACAGCGCCAGAGACCCTGGTTCAATTCCCACGTCAGGCGACTGACTGTGTGGAGTTTGCACGTTCTCCTCGTGTCTGCGTGGGTTTCCTCCGGGTGCTCCGGTTTCCTCCCACAGTCCAAAGATGTGCGGGTCAGGTGAATTGGACATACTAAATTGACCGTAATGTTAGGTAAGGGGTAAATGTAGGGATATGGGTGGGTTGCGCTTCGGCGGCGCGATGTGGACTTGTTGGGCCGAAGGGCCTGCTTCCACACGGTAAGTAATCTAATCTAATCTAAACTCTTTCCAGTAAGTCCCCCCTCTTTCTGTTGTCAGACTATCTGCTGTGTAATTACCTGGCCTAACCTTGCTACCCTTCTTGAACAAAGGAACCACACTAGCTATCCTCCAGTCATTCGGCATTTCACCTGCGTTCGGCAAAATATTAAATATATCCACCAGGGCCCCAGTAATCTCCTCCCTTTCCTCACATAGCAGCCTGGGATACATTTCATTGAGCACTGGGGATTTCTCGACCTTTATGCCTGTGAAAACATTTAATACCTCCTTATTGATCTTAACATGTTCTCGAACCTCACCATCCCAATTGATAGTCCCGACTACAATGCCTTTATCCTGTGTGAATGTAGATGGGAAGTATTCATTGAAGACTTCACCTACTTCCTCTGGCTCCATGCACAGATTGTCCCTTTGGTTTCCAACATGCCTCATTCTTTAGCTGGGAATCCTCTAACTATGACTATGTCATAAAATATCTTGTAGCTTTTCCTTAATAGTGTCTGCCAAGGATATTTAATGACCATTGCTTGCACCTCATTTCTAAGGTCCCCTTAGAAATTGCTTGCCCCTCATTTCTGAGGGTATTGGATTTGAACCAGAGGGGCACCAGTATACCTTGGTGGTGTTGGTTGGGGGCGGTGGGGATGGAGATGGAGGTGGAGGCAGGGGGTTCGTTGGCTGAACGGCACGCATAAGGCCTGACCGGTAAGGGGCATGAGCTCAGAGCATGGATTGGCTCTGGGGACTGCAATATTCCAACCAGAACAGAAATATGGCTGAGAGAAATATGGCTCAGTTCCCGCCTCAGGCGACTGACTGTGTGGAGTTTGCACGTTCTCCCCGTGTCTGCGTGGATTTCCTCCCACAGTCCAAAGATGTGCAGGTCAGGTGAATTGGCCATGCTAAATTGCCTGTAGTGTTCAGTAAGAGGTAAATGCAGGGGTATGGGTGGGTTGCACTTCGGCGGGTCGGTGTGGACATGTTGGGCCGAAGGGCCTGTTTCCACACTGTAATGTAATGTAATCTAATCTAATCTAATGTAATCTAATCTAATGTAATCTAATGTAATCTAATCTAATCTAATGTAATCTAATCTAATGTAATCTAATCTAATCTAATCTAATCTAATCTAATCTAATCTGTTGTAATCTAATCTAATGTAAAAAAAAAAGATATAGGACATAGATGCACTGCTGGGCAATGAACAGCTACAGCCTACGCTGCAATCCCACCATCTGCTGAGAGTCCTGCTTTCACCTCTGCTATACTGGTCCTCACTGAGACAGCACAGGGTTTCCCAGACATCAACCCGGCCTATGCTGTATTAGTGATCTCTGTAATGTCTTCCATTCCTGATTATCCTTCCTCTGTTTGGAATCTCCTCTCGTCCCCACAATGCTCTCTGCCTCTGTCAGGTTCTCTAACCCCTAACACCCTAATCCCTAAACTTCTCCAGTAGATACTAAATTCCATCATCCCTGTTAACCCCGACAGTCCTGTCTATCCCTGTAATATCCTCCCACCAATACCACCCTCCATGTCAATGCGTTTGTCTTTAACCTCTCCATCCGTACCAATCTGGGTAAGCTACTCCAGCTCCTCCAACCTTCCTTATCTGTAAAAACTTATTCAGTCCATTGAGCTGTCCCGATTTGTGTAATCCCCTCCAGACCTGAAATACCTCCCTTTCTTTGTAATTATGTCAGGCTCTTACCTGAGAATCTCACTATCTGTGAAATCTCCCAAGGACCTCCTGACCTTAGGAACCTTCTCCATCTGTTAATATCCTCCATGGCTGTGGATACATCAAGTTCTATCATGGAATTTCGTCTCTACAATCCTAATGATGACAATAATCGCTTCCTCTCTCAATCAGACTCAATCTCTGTATACGCAAGTAGGCCCTATTCCCCTTGCTGTGCATGTAATTTCCTTCAGTCACTGCAAACCTTTCTACCTTTAATGTTCTCCCCTTATCACTACACTATATATTTCTGTTACCTTCATGAGCTTTCGTAATTGTCACTATGACTCTCACCATGTTCCATCCCTACATCCTTCCGTTTCCCTGAAAAGTCCTTCTTATTCTTAAAACCCTCCCTCTGTTTTACCTGTTCCAGTCTCCACAACTTTCTCTATCTCTGGAGAAAGTATTTAAATAAAGTTGCTCCAATAATCTCAAATCCTCCTGATCTTTCTAATTCCAGTTCGTTGTGAAACTCTCCACATCTCTGTAACATACTATCCTCCAGGGTTGAAAGCCCTCCCTATCTTTCTATACTCCTCCAATCCCTCGAACCGTTTCAGTCTTTGTAACTTTGTTCTGCACCTTGAAACGTCCTGGTTGCTGAACCCACTTCAGGCACTGCACTTTCTCTATTTCTGTTACTTTCCCCTACTCTGAGAAATCCCCCTGTCCATATGATCCCCTGCAGTCTCTGCAGTGCTCCCTATCTCTCACCACCAACTGCTTCCACAACCCTCCCTACATCTTTTACCACTTCCAGTCCCTTCAGCAACTGCTATAGCTGCAAACTCGCCATTTTCCAAGGCCCTACCCATGCGTTCAATCCCCCTCTCTTGAGGAATGACTCCCTGCATTCGCCATAAGGCAGATGGAATGACAGTGAACAGATATGATGAAACTGTCATTCCGGAGTTGGAGCAGCAGAATGACCATCGTTGGGAAGGGAATATTGAAGGGTTGTTGGAATCAAGGCAGGACAGGCAAAAAGCCAACAAGTTGTGAAGAAAGGATGAGGTTAATGCATTACTGAGGCAGTCACGTGAATATGAGGATCAAAATTTGGAGTCTATTTGGGTGGAACTGAGAATAAAAAAGCAGCAGCAAGCGCTAGCAGGAATTCTTTTGTAGGCACCAGACAGTAGTGGTAATGTCAATATGGTTGCGGTCAGGACACTGAATATACTTGTAGCAAGGGCAGGACGGTAACTGTATGTGACAGTGGTCTCCATCTCGACTGGATAACTAATGAGTATCAGGGCTGTAATGGATGGAATCCTGGATTATATATGAGATGGTTTTCCATAACAACAGATCAAGGAGTCATTAACACAATTGTCTATTGTAGAACAAATGCTGTGTAATAATAAATATCTAATAATTCCATTGTAAATGAGTTTGTGAGCAGAGATCCATAATATTATAATGGAGATTCTGAGTTGAAATGTAGGAGCAGCATTAGGCCACTTGGCCTATTGAGTATGCTCTGCCCTTCAAGCAGGTCATGGCTGACCTGATGATCTTCAACATTACTTTTCTGCCTTCTCCACAAGACCCTTGTTTCCCTGATTCTTTAAAATCTGACAATTTCTCTTGTAAATATTCTTAATGACCCAGCCTCGGCATCCCCCAGCAGTCAGGAATTCCCACAGAGTCACTACCCTCTGAGTGAAGGCATTCCTCCTCATCTCCATCTTAAATGGGTGAGCCCTTGCTGGGATTTTCTGCCCCCTGGTTACAGATTCTCACACAATTGAAATGAAAGTTAGTGACAAATATAATTATTGCAGATGAAATTAAAATTGGTTGAATTGGAGTTAATGAGCAAGGATATCCAAGGTTGCAGAAGGTTAAATATCAGTTGGTAAGATGTGCAGAGGAATGGCAAATTGAGTTTAATCTGGACAAGTGTGAGATGATGTCAAAGTCAAGATGAAAGTTAGGATATTGAGGGACATTGATATGCAGAAGGATCTTGGTGCAAGCCAGTAACTCCCTGAAAATGGCAACACAATTGTTACAGGTGGGAAAGTGAGCAAATGGAACACTGGCCTTCATCAGTCACAAGGTTGGGTATAGTGATTTGCATCTGATGCTGTAATTGTATAAAACATTTGTTTGGCCACACTTGGATTACCGTGAGCAGTTTTCATCTCCACAAAATAGGAAGGATGTTGAGTCTTTGGAGAGGATACACAAGGGGGTTATCAGCACGTTATCTGCGTTATGTTTTTAAGGGTGTGTTAGGTGTTAAGAGGAAATTAAACAAAGTTGGATTGCTTTATGAGAGTATCAGAGGCTGACAGGCGACCAGATACAGGAATATAACGTTAAGACAGGGATCGATAATGTGGATGGGCAGAATCTCTTTTCCAATGTGTAAGTTTCAAATACTAGAGCGCAGAGGTTCAAGATGAGAAAGAGAACGTTTAAATGAAGTGCGTGAGGCAAGTTTTTTTTTACAGAGAGTGGAAGTTGCCAAGCGAGGTCCTAGAAACAAAAATGTGAGTAAAGTTTTGAAGTGTCATTTAGACAGAAGCATGAATGGACAGAGAATAGAGGGACATGGACCATGTATATATAGATGGGATGAGTTGAGAATGAGTGGGCCGAAGGGCCTATTGATGCACTGTTCTATTTTCTAACTTCCCAGCATTTGTCCGATCAAAGCACTTTAGAATCTTGCATGTTTCATTCAGTTTCTCTCTGATTTTTCTCAACGTCAATGAGTTCATCCTCAATCTACTCCACCTCTTCTTATTATAAAATCCCTCCGTTTCCAACATCAGCCGAGTGGACCTTCTCTGGTCTGCCTCTGGTACAAGAATATCTTTCCTTCAGGCACACACAGTGTTCATAATATTCTAGGTGTAGTCTGACTTGTACCTTGCATCGTTTTAGTAAGACGTTCCTATATTTAGACTCCATTCCCTTTGTAATAAATGGGAGGATTTGATTTGCCTTCTCTATTACTTCATGACACCGTAAGCTACTTTTGTTTCAGATTGATAAACAAGATCTCCCACAATCCTTTATGTTTCCAGTCTAAAAACAAATACTGTTAGCCTGACAGTAAGTCAGGAGCATGCTGAAATGAGTGAAAAACAACATATCAATTTTAAAAACTGGACCTTTAGAAATACATTTTATAAAAGCGAAATTGTTTTTGTGCCTGTTGGATTTTATCTGTTGGTGTGAATATAAATGGCAGAATAGATAAGGGTGTGTTGGGGGGGTGTTGGTACGGAGGATATGGTTCATTTGAATTTTCAGAAGCCTTTGTGCAAGCTTGAATAAGGCCTAAAGAATAACTTGGTAGAGAACAGGGCTCCTTAAAGATCAATAAGGTCACCAATGTGTGGAACCAGAGGAGATTGGTGAGGTCTTAAACAAAAAAAAAGTCTTGTCAGTATTTACTCTGGAGAAAGACATGGAAGCTCTGGAACTTTAGAAAATAATTTGTGATGTCTTGGAAATAATCCTAAACAGACAAGAGGAATTGTTGGAATCTTAAAACAAATAAAGGTAGATCATTTCTCAGTAGCTCATTAGGTCGATCCAAGAAACTTGGGGGAAGCTAGGGAAGAGATTGCAGTGTCCCTAACAGACATATTTATATTATCAACAGACACAGTGAGGTGTCGGAAGACTAGACGGCGGCTAGTGCTGTTCCATCGCTTAAGGGTTGCAGGGAAAATCCAGGAAATTGCAGCCCCGTGAACCCAGTGATGGGGAAGTTGTTGGAGGAGATTCTGAGAGAAAGTAGCTACGTATATTTGTAAACACAAGGGCGGATTAGAGATAGTCAGCATGGCTTTGTGAGTGGGAAACCGTATTTCACAAACCCGATTGACTCTTCGAGGAGATGGCCAAGAGATTGATGAAGGCAGAGCAGTCTATGTTGTCTACATGGACTTCAGCAAAGCATTTGACAAGGTTCCAAGAGATGTAGAACATCTGGTCAAGAGGAAAAACGAAGCTTACATAAGGCTGAGGACGCAAGGATCGTTAGACATCTATAGGGTTATATGGGGGCGGCACGATGGCTCAGTGGTTAGCACCGCTGCCTTGTAGCACCAAGGATCCGATTTTGATTCCAGTCCCGGGCAACTGTCTGTGTGGAAGTTATACGTTCTCACTATGTCTGCGTGGGGATCCTCCAGGTGCTCCAGTTTCCACCCATCGTCCAATGATGCGCAGATTAGGTGAATCATTCATGGTAAATTACGGGGGTGTCGGTCTGCTCGCTGAGCTGTCGGGTTGATATCCAGATGTTTCATTTCCTGACGAAGTAACATCATCAGTGGCTACCTCTAAGTGAAGTGAAGCTGTTGTCTCTTGCTTTCTATTTATATCTTTCCCCTGGATGGGGTTTCTGGGGTTGGTGGTGATATCATTTCTTGTTCGTTTTCTGAGGGGTTGGTAGATGGCATGTAAATCTATGTGTTTGTTTATGGCATTGTGGTTGGAGTGCCAGGCCTCTATGAATTCTCTGGCATGCCTTTGCTTTGCCTGTCCCAGGATAGATGTGTTGTCCCAGTAGAAATGGTGGCATTTTCCATCCCTGTGTAGGGCTACGAGGGAGAGAGGGTCGTGTCTTTTTGTGGCTAGCTGATGTTCGTGTATCCTGATAGCTAACTTTCTTCCTGTTTGTCCTATGTAGAGTTTGTGGCAGTCCTTGCTTGGAATTTTGTAAATGACGTTGGTTTTGCCCAAGGGATGTAGTGGGTGTTTTACTGCGGCCTCCATAAAATCATTGTGGATCAGTTGGAAGAACTCATCAGGCTTACTTAGCTCCTTTAGGGAAGGACATGTGACATTCCAACCTGGTCTGGCCTCCAGTTGAATCCAGACCCACAGCAATACCACAGACTCTATTCTGTCCTCTGGGTAATTAGCAGTGGGGCAAAGAATGCTGCTCCAATCAGTGTCACCCTCATCCCATGAAAGAATAAATAAAAATGCGTATGTCTCTCCCTACCTCTGCAAATCTCTCGAGCTGCAGCAATCCGTACTGGTTTTCTAACACAGTTCAGACCTGGACCACTTTCTGTAACACACTCACCACCTCAGCACCTTCACCTCTCCCTGTTTCTATCGTGTCATTAAACCCTGACAAAGATTCCTCTTCCTACTGCCCTCCCCCCTGCTAGCAGACCCTTTGCAATCTCTTTAACAATTACTGCTTAAATTCTCTCTCATTCCAGGATTTTATGTACTTTGTGGTAATTGTCTAAGCCTCATAATCTGATATGATCCATTTTGTCCTGAGTGAGGGATGGGTGGGAATTTCTTTCTGAGGTTTTGTCTGTTTCAATGGAACGTCCTTTTGTTGAGTGTTTTACACTGCTCCTTCAAATGTTTTCCACTGTCCATTTGCAGACACATGTTTCAGTCTGTTTAGCCGTTTTAGTCAGTTCTCTTCTCAACTCATGTAATTGACTGTTTTAGTTTCTAGATGTAGCTTGTCCTTTCTGTGATTCACTTTAAAATTTTATATTACTTTAAACTGCACTTTACGCAGTTCATCTTTTCTATTTGGATTTGTAATTTTCCTTTCACCTGAACCCTCTGTCAGTTTAAAGCCCTGTCCATAAACCGACTGACATGATTGGCCAGGACACTGGTCCCAGCACAGTTCCAGTAGGACCCCATCCTAATGGATTTTTTTTTTAAAAATCAGGTAAAGGATGTGGGTGTCTCGGTCTGACCAGCCTTTCTTGCCCAGCCCTAGATGCCCTTACGCTGAGCAGCTTGCTCGGCCATTTCAGAGGGTTATTGGGAGGCAAACACTTTGCTGTGACTATGTCGTGCAGACCACGTGAGCATGGGCAGATGTCCTTCTCTGAATGAAAAGTCTTTGGATTTATTGTACATCAGTAATGGTATTTATGGATTGTCAATTACTATTTTTAACATAATTTATTTCAAATTCCACCATTTGAGATGATATGGTTCAAACCTGCCTCTCCTGAACATTAGCTGAGTTTTGGGATGCGTGCTCGAGGAACAATATCAATAGGCCATTACTTTGTCTGCTCACAGGCTATTTATCCCTGAACACTGATACCAGTGTATCATGAAGCTAAACCTGATTTTCCCTTATGATTGTTTGATCCTGATACCTTCCTGCACTCTGGTGATATCACTCAGTCTCTCTCCATGTGGTATCCCTCACTGTGTGAGTCTAATTGCTGTCTCTGTCAGCGTCTCTCACTCTTGCAGCTACTCCAGATCTTGAGCCAGCAGAATTCTGCACTCCAGACAGACGCAGCAGCACAGGCCAAGTATGGAGACTGGGATTTTCCAGATCTCCGTGGTACACAGTACTATTCTCCATGTGTAAGCCTCACTGCATCAGTCTAAGCTCCCATTCTGTCTATTTCTCTGTCTCCTGTAGATACTCAAGAAGTTCCTGACTCAATAGACTTCCCAGCTGCTGGGTGTCCCATCCATCACCACATTATGTCTTTGGCTGACCAACCATCTTCATAGGCCAGGGAGATCTGGAGCTTTCAATAAATCCTGCACTGAGGTAAGATCACTCTCCGTGCACAGAGCAGGGAGCAGCGAGCGGGCTCCAAACATCGGCAAACAGTGCTGGAAGGGGAGCAGTGTACAGACACACCCCAGGCTCAATTACCACGTCTACTGTAGGTTTTGTTGTTCTGAGACAGTATCGGGAGTGTCACAGTTATCAATCCAGGCCTGTAATGTCTTAGTGAGGACCAGGACAACAGAGGGGAAAGCAGGCTTCCCACAAGTGCGTGGGAATACTGCCTGGGATCTTTCTGTTCTGTGTTCCCCCTCCAACACTCTACATATACCATGTCTTGTGGACCAGTGTCTTTAATACATTGTAACTCTTACAAAAGTTCCTGTCTCCACCTTCCCTATAGTCCCTCCCCATATTTGAAATGTACTGCATTTCAAACTATTATCCCTATCTCTGTAACATTCTTCAGTGTCTACAGCATGCCTTATCTCTATAGTCTCCTCCTCAAATTACTAGAGAGAGAGGCATACAGCATGGAAACGGTTCCTTCCATCCAACTAATCCATGCTGACCACTGTTCATGAACGACTCGCATTTGCATGTGTTTGATCCTTATCCCTTCAAACCTTCTCTTCTCCATGTGTCTGCCCAAATGTCTTTTCCATGTTGTAATTTTACTTTTCTCTACCCCTTCCCCAGACGCTCATTCCATACATGCACCATTCTCTGTGTGGAAATGTTCTCCTCTGGTCGCTTTTAAGTATTTACTCTCTCACCTCATATTTCTGCCCTCTTGTTATGGATTCCCCTACCCTGAAGTAGAGACCTTCACTATTCACATTACGTACACCCCTCATGTTTTTATAAACCTTTATAAGGTCCCCCCTCAGGCACCTCCGCCCAAGGGAAACAAGAAGGACAATGAAACAAATATCTCTGCCACCGTCCCCGCTGCCTCTTTGCCACAATGCTGTGGGATACACTTGTTCAGGACCTCGGGCGTTCTCTACCTTTGTGTCCTAAGATATCCAGCACCACCTCTTCTGTAATGGGAACTCTTTTCAAGACATCATTGTTTCTCTCCCTTTGTTTCCTAGTCTTTGTCCACAGTATGTTCTGATATGAAATACTCATTTCAGGTCGTGCCCATCTACTATGGTTCCAGGCATGGATGGCCTTCTTTGAGGAGCTCTGTTGTCTCTCTTGTTGCTTTTTTGTATTTGTATGCTGTTGAATTTCTTTTGATTCTCCTTAACCTTATCTGACATAGTTATCTCATCGCTCCGTTTTGCTTTCAGCTTCTCCAGCCACTCTGTTTCTGTTAAACCCTCCAGTATCAGTAACATCTTTGGCAGTCTTTGCTCAGTTTGCAGTTTCGGAAAATGCTTCCTGAAGCAGGAGGATCAGAATTCTACACAGTACTGCAACTGGAGACCCAGCAATGTCTTGTACTGCCGCATCATGATGTAGCAACTCAGGTCCTCAATGCACTGACCCATGAGGGCTAGTGTGCCTAATCCGCTTTCCCCGCCCTGTCCCCCTGCGATGCCACTTCCAAGGCACACTTTGGTCTCTCTCCATTAGACAATACTGCACAGAGCTCTGCCAATAACTGTGTTAGTCCTCCCTCGTTTATCTTAACACAATCAAACATCTGAATTCAACTCCATCTTTCATTTCTTGACCCATTGGCTCAGTTGGTTAAATCACCTTTGATAACTTTATTCACTGCCCACTATAACACGTATTTTACTATCCACAAACATTCAAACAATAATTCATATCTTCTGGTTTATGTCAATAATACATGTGTGGATCCTGCACCGATCGTCATGGGACACTACTGGTCAGAGGCCTCCAGTCTGCACAACAACCATCTCCCACCATCCTTTTTCTCCGACTATCAAGCCCATTTTGTATTTGTTTGGCTTGCTCTCCCTGATCCCATGTGATCTAAACTTACTAACCAGTGCACCACGCTAAACCTTGTCAAAGGCCTTGCTGAAGTCAGGATAGACAATGTCTACTGCTCTGCCTTCATCCATCTTCTTGGTCACCTCTTCAACAAACTCTATCAAGTTTGAGAGACACCCCATTGTACGCACAAAGCTATGCTGACTATCTCTAATCAATCATTGCCTTTCCAAATGCATGCAACTCCTGATCCTTGGAATCACTTCCAACAACATTCACACCACTGACATCAAGCTAATCGGTGTTTATGTTCCCCCCTGGCTTTCTCTCGCAGCCTTTCCTAAATACTGGCACAACATTAGCCACCCCCAGGCTCCCAGCCCACCACCCGTGGCTGTCAGTGATAGAAATATCTTTGTAAGTTGCTTCTCTAACTTACCACAATATCCTGGGATGTACTTGATTAGTTCCCAGAGAGTTGTCTAATTTTAATGTGTTTTAAAACCTTCAGCGCCTCCTGTTTTCCAATGTGGACTCTGTTGAAAACCTCACTGTTTATTTCCCTGCTTCCCCAGTGTTTTATCCACAGTAAGTTCTGACGTGAAATTTTTGTTTCGGATCTCGCCATTTCCTGTGGATTCACACACGGATGGCTTCATTGATCTTTAAGGGGTCACATTCTGTTTCGAGTTAATCTTCTATTGTTAATATATTTGTAGAATCTCTTTGGATTTTCCCGAACCTTATCTGCCAAAGCTCTTTCAGATCCCCTTTAGGCCCTCATGATTTCCCTCTTAAGGGCATTACTACACCCACAAGTGTTCTTCAAGGGATTGACTTAATCCAGCTGGATATATGGGACATGTGCCCCCTTTTGTCTTCACCAGACCCTCAATATCCCAAGCGATCCAATGTTTCCCACTTGTGTCAGCATTGTCCTTAACACTAACAGGAATATTCTGCACCTGAAATCTTAATTTATTTATCTTTTGAAAGAATCCCACTTGCCCGACGTCCCTTTACTTTCAAATAGCCTCCACGAATCAACCTTTGGACAGTCTTGCCTCATACCTTCTGGACTGTGGCAAGGCCAGTTTTGATCTATAACTTGTGGACCAGGCCTGTCCTTTTCCATTGCTATTTTCAAACTAATAGAATTGTGGTGACTTTGCCAAAGTGCTCCCCTACAAACACTTCAGCCCCTTTTTCTCCCTTGTTTCCCGAAGGGAGGTCAGGTTTCATCCCTTCCTCCAGTTGGACCAGTTACATACTGACTGAGACAGTTTTCTTGAACACACTGAACAAATTTCTTCCATTCAAGCTGTGAACACTCCGGCAATATCAGTCTAGGTTGAGAAAGTTGAAATCCCCGAACATGACAGCCCTATCATTCTTACAGATATCTGAGATATCCGACTATTTCCTGCGCAATTTCCCGCTGACTGTAATACAGTCATATCAAACTGATCATCCAGTATAGTTTCTCAGTTCCACTAACACAGCTTCACTGTGCGATCCCAGGAATATCCTCTCTCAGCGCTACAGCGATGTTTTCACTGATCAAAAACTCCAATCCTCCTCCTCTCTTGCCTCCCCTTCTATTCTTCCTGTAGCATCTATACCGGGTACATTGAACTGCCTGTCCTGCCCCTCCCTCAGTTTTTTTTTTCTGTAATTCCTGCATTATCCCTGTCCCATGCTGCCATCCATGCCATGCGTTCATCTATATAACCAATTAGGCCTTTTACATTAAAGTAAATACAGCTTAATTGATGCGTTTTCCCTCATTGCCTGCTGTGCTCTTGCCTGGCTTGTCGATTAAAATGACTGTCTTAAACTTCTGTCCCAGCCTCAATGTTCAGACTGTAGCATGAGACCATCCCCCTCACTGTGAACAACACCCTCACTTTTCATGTCATCTGCAAACCTATTTATGATACCTTCTGCTTCACATCGGAGCGATTAATGCCCATAAGAAACAGCAATAGTTCCTTCACAGATCCCCCTGGTACAACCGCTGGGCAAAGGCTTCCAATCACAAAACCAACCCTCCACCAATTGTGAATACAATTTGCCAACTTGCCTTGGATCCCATGGGTCCTTCCCTTCTGGACGAGCCTTCCACGTGGGACCTTGTCAAAGGCCTTAATGAATTCCATGTAAATCACAACATCTGCACTGCCATCATCAATATCTTCAATCGTAATTTCAAATAAGTCTCAGCTAATTTCATCAGACATTATCTTCAACTTCCAAATCCATGCTGACTATCACTAATCGATCCCTGCATTTCCAGTTATTGATTCAACCTGTCCCTCAGCAGTGTTCCCAATAAATTTCCTCCCACTGCTGACAGACTACCTGCTCTGTAATTTCCTGGCCTATCCTTGCTGCCCTTCTTGAATAAAGGAACCACATTAGCGATCCTCCAGTCATTCGGCACTTCACCTGTGGCCAGCAAAGTATTAAATACATCCGCCAGGGCCCCAGCAATCTCCTCCCTTACCTCCCAAAGCAGCTTGAGATACATCTCATTGGGTACTGGGGATTTCTCCACCTTTGTGCCTGTGAAAATATTTAATACCTTCTCCTTATTGATCTTAACATGTTCTGGAATATCAGCATCCCAACTTAAATCCCCGGCTACAATATCTTTCTCCTGTGTGAATACAGATAGGAAGTATTCATTGAAGACTTCACCTGCTTCCTCTGGCTCCATGCACAGATTGTCCCTTTGGTTTCTCACAGGCCTCCCTCTCTCGCTGGGAATCCTCTGACTCTCACGATGCTGATAAAATGCCTGTGGCTTTTCCGCAATCATATCTGCCAAATATATTTCATGACCATTGTTTGTCCCTCATTTTCCACAATCACCTTGCACTCTCTATACTTGTGAAGGGCTTCATCTGATTTTATTGCACTGTATTTTCTTTATCAAACTCACGTTATTACTTGATCAGTATTCGCTGGACTTGCTGCCTTTACTGTTCACTCTTCAAGGATCACAGTGCCCCTGCGTTCTCACTTTAAAATACTCCACTTTCCTCCTATGGGCCCAACTGCAGGGAGTTCCTCCCTGTCTCTGTTTGCCAGATCCTCTCTAATGATCGCAATACTGATAGGAGACTCAGTTGTGAGGGGGACAGACAAGAGACTGTGTGTCTGAAGCAGTGACCCCAAGTTGGTGTGCTGCTTCCCGGGTTCCAGTGTCAAGGATGTCTCTGAGCAGTACCTGAACATTCTGAAAGTGGAGGCTGAACGTCCAGAGGTCATTGTGCATATCAATCCACATGACAGTGGTAGGCAAAGGGATAGGCCCCTGTCAAATGAGTACAGGCAGTTAGGTAAGAAGTTAAAAAGCAGGATATTGACATCAATGATCTCCAGATTACTCCCAATGCCACGTGCCAGTGAGGATAGAAATAGAAAGATAGGCCGAATGGATGTGTGGCTGAGGTGCTGGTATAGTGGGCTGGGTTTTCAGTTCTTGGGTCATTGGGATCTCTTCTGGGGTAGAGGTGACCTGTACAAAGAAGATGGTTTGCACTTGAAGCAGAGGGGCACCAGTATCCCAGGGAGATGTGCTTGTGTTACCCAGGAGGATTTAAACTAGTTTGGCAGGGAATTGTAACTTTGAGTAAGAGAGGGACTATCAAAAAGTCAGGGGAAATACATCAGCCATCAAGTGCAAGTTACCTATTCAGGATATCTGGGGCACAGTCGAGGGAGGGAAACGACTTCTGCTTTAAAGAGCATTTATTTCAACACACGAGGACTGACTGGTAAGGCAGACGAACTCAGACCATGGATTGGCTCTGGGGACTTGTAGCCGTAATAGAAACATGGCTGAGAGAAGGGCAGGACTGGCAGCTCAGTGTTCCAGGATACAGAAACTACAGGCGTGACAGAAGGACAAGTAAGTGAGGAGGGGAGTTGTCCTTTTGATTAGGAAGGACATAACAACATTGCTTAGAGCCAATACTGCTAAGCAGTCATCAAGTGAGGCCATACATTGAAAAGTTAGAAACAAAAATGGGATGGTCAGTCTGCTGGGATGGTGTTTCGACCCTCAAGCAAAGATATCGTGGGTTTGCAGGTAACTGTAAAAATAATAGAGTAATATTGGTTGGAGATTTTAACTTCCCCTGGATTGACTGGGTCACACAGTGTGTAAAAGGCCCATACATGAGTGGAATTTGTCAAATATGTCGAAGAAAGTTTCCTAAACCAAGACCTAGAGGGTTCTACGCTTCTCAGGCCGATGCAACACTGGACCTCCTCTCAGAAACCGAGGTCAAGCAAGTGACTGAAGTATCAGTCGGAGAGCATGTTGCGTCCAGTGACCACAACTGTCTTAGTTTTAACATAGTTATGGAAAACGATCAGTCAGGTTCACGGATTTAGGTCTTAAACTGGAACTGGGCCAATATTGGGTCCATTCAGCAGGGGTTGATTGGGTGAACTTAAAAATCACACACCAGGCTATAGCCCAGATGGTTTTCAGTGGAACTTCGATTATCTGAACGAGATAGGCGGGCACTATATCGTTCGAATAATTATTCAATGAATCGATTCAATGCCTTTCCTCTGGGGCTCGGAGTTTTCAATCCAGTCTGCTCCCTGTTCAGGTGACGAGGCAGCAGCAAGCCATGAGCGAGCCCCCAAGCCCTGCCAGCCCCCAGGAACATCCCCTGTTCGCCTCCAAACACATCCAACACTGCCCCCTCCCGCCCCTAAAACTTGCACCCCCATCTGCCCCAAACCCACCCAACAGCGATCCCGCCACTAAAACCATCCGACACCATCCTCCACCCGCCACCTGCCACCACTTCCCAAACAGGTTCGAAATCACCCTCAGCCGGTCCCCAAACCCGTCCAACACCGCCCCCCGCCAGCCACACCCACCGTCCAATCCATGTCCACGCCCGTGCCCCCGTAAGTGTTACCCAGATAAGCGGATAGTGAAGAAGCTGTTTGGTATGTTTTCCTTTATTGGACAGAGCATTAATTATAAGCGTTTGGAGGTCAGGTGGCAGCTGTACAGAACACTGGTTAGGGCACTTTTAGAATCTTGCATTCTGGTCTTTTTCCTATTGGATGGATGTTGTGAAACTTGAAAGTCTTCAGAAAAGATTTACAAGGATGTTGCCAGGTTTAGACGATTTGAGCGAAAGGGAGAGGCTGCAACGACTGGGAATGTTTTCCCTGGAGCGTCAGAGGCTGAGGGGTGACAATCTTGAGGTTTCTAAAATCATGAGGGGCATGGATAGGATAAACAGACAATGTATTTTTCCTGGGGTGGGGGGGGGGGGGTGGTCCTGAATTAGACGGCATAGGTTTAGGGTGAGAGACGAAAGACTTAAAAGGGACCTAAGGGGCAACTTTTCCACGCAGAGTGTGGTGTATGTATGGAATGTACTGCTAGAGGAAGTGGTGGAGGCTGGTACAATTGCTGCATTCAAAAGGCATCTGGATTGGTATATGAATAAAAAGGGTTGAGTGGGATATGGGCCAAGTGCTGGTAGATGGGACGAGATTAAGAAAGGATATCTGGTCGACGTGGACGAGTTGGACCAAAGGGTCCGTTTATGTGGTGTACGTCTCTCGGACTCTCTGGCTCTAAATGTTTTCCACTGTTCATTTACAGATTGACATTTCAATCTGTTTCCCCTGTTTACCTTGGTCAGTGCTCTCAATATCATGTAATTGGTTTTGTTACTGATGCTCGGTTGTGCTTTATGGTCTCTTTAAAATGTCATAATCTCTTTGAATTCCGGTATAATTTCCTGGAGAATATCGGTGTGATATTACTCATTCACTCAGCTTCATCACCCAACGGTCGACCTGAGATAGTTACATCCCTAGTTATTTGCCCAATGTGTTATTCAAAGAAACACTGACAAAAACATTCAAGGAGAATCTCTGATAATATCACACTTGCCAATGTGTCTGTCCCAGATTATACAAAGTTTGAAGTCTCCCAAAATTATCTCACCGCCTTTGCGACAAATTCTGATGAATTCCTGTTTAATGAAGGGATGAGCAGCGTAACAACTGTTCTCCTACTTGTGGTTTTGACACGTAGCACACAGAATTTGCATTCAGGATGATTCAGCTGCATAATCTGAAACCAAATGCTTTCTCTGTAATACCTTTGTTATCCATTACTATCAGGGTTCCCATTTTGCTTTTCCATTCTGCCTGAGATCCTGTAAGGTTGTTTACCGTTGAATATTTATGTTCCACCTTTGTTCACCCTTTAATCACGTCTCTCTGCTGACTGAATCTCATTTATCTCGGTGCCCCAAGGCTATTACCTTATTGCAGATACTTTGGCAACTCCAAAAAAAAATAATTTACGTTTTCCCACAATTTCCTATAAAAATCCTATTCATTGATGTACATTTTTAATTCAACTCTGTCCCTTCCTGTTCCTTTCTGCTTGTCTTCAGCCACATCCCCATGCTGTTCCGAGGCTTCACATTTGGTCTTTGGATTTGTAAAGCTCCTTTCACCTGAACCCTTTCGCTGCATTTTCTCTGTCAGTTTAAAGCCCTGTGCATAAACCTACCTACATGATTAGCCAGGACACTCATGGGATGTTGCTGTCACTGGCTGGTCAGCAGTTCATGCCGACCAACAGCTGCCCTAGAGCTTGCCAGACCATTTCAGAGGGCAGTTGAGAGCCAATTCCATTACCCTAGGTCTGGATTCATATGTATGCCAGACTGACAGCCTATAACAGATCTCCTTCTTTATAGTATATTAAGTAGTCAGATGGGTATCCCTGACACCGGCATTAAATTCTGGATGAAGAGTCTAGTGAGAGAAACACTCGGCCATTGCCTGGCCTACTGATTCCTCCCTCATCCCTGAGGACTGATCCCAGTGCATCATGAATCAAGCCCCGTCGTCCTGATTGTGGCTTGATCCTGATACCTTCCTGCACTCTGGTGATATCACTCAGGATCTCTCCATGTGGTATCCCTCACTGTGTGGGTCTAATTGTTGTCGGTGATTGCAGCTTTTGCAGCTACTCCAGATCCTGAGCCAACAGAATTCTCCACTTCAGAGAGACGCAGCAGCACAGGCCAGGGATGGAGACTGTATTTCCCAGTTCTCTGTGGGACTCAGCATCATTCTCCATGTGTAACCCTCACTGCATCAGTCTGATTTACCATTCTGTCTGTTTCTCTGTCTCCTGTAGGTACTCAGTATATTCCTGACTCAGCAGAATTCCCAACTCCTATCTCGTCTATCATCACAGTGAAGACGGTTGGTCAGCCAGAGCGATGGAGAGTGAGATCTGGAGCCTTCAGTAAATCCTGCAGCGAGGTAAGATCACTTACAGTGATCAGAGCAGAGTGTATTTAAGGGATGGAACTTTGGTCCAGATAACATTGATACTGCATTGAAGGGTGAACACACAGCACGTTGGTCCCAGGCTCAATCCCCACCCTCTTGTGAGAGGATTACTTTCAGCTCTACTGTCCTGAGCCTTCCTGAGACAGCATCAGGAGTTCACAGTTAGTCATCCAGGCCTGTGCTGTCTTCGTGAGCATCAGGAAACAGAGGGGAAAGCAGGCCTCCCTCAAGGAGTTAGTATTAAAACATGGGGTTTTTCTGTTCTCTGCTCCCCCTCTCTCACTGTCGCTTGTCATGTGATAGTGTCATACAGCAAAGAAACATACCTTTCGGCCCAACTCATATACACCAGCGTCTTAAATGCTTGTAATTCCCAGAAAATTTCCTATTTCTGTAACCTCCACGCCTCCCATATTCCTGCTGTATATTTGAAACCTACTCCAATGTTGACGTCTCTCCCGATTTGTAAATTGCTCCCGTCTCAGTAGCATGTCCAATCTCAATAATCTTATCGTGCACTCAGTACAATGATCCCTAATTCGGTAGTTTTATACAATACCTACAGTGCACCCTGTCTCTATAAAATCCTCCAGCCTGGACCAAAATACCCTTCTGTGTACCTTCTTCAAGCCCCAAGAGAACATGATATGACTGTAACCTTCTGCAGGCCCGATCACACTCCTGCATCCTGGCCGATAGCACCACACGACCTCAGTAACCTTCTCCCATCCCTACCGAACTCCTTATCTGGATAAATACCTCCAGATCCTTTTCCAGCCGCAACAGCACTCCACATCTGTTTGCTCCTCCACTCCCTACAGCCCTCCCAGCCCCTCAAACACTGTGTAATTCTGCAATTTGGGGCAGCACGGTGGCTCAGTGGTGAGCAATGGCGCCTCACAGCGCCAGGGACCCAGGTTTGATTCCAGCGTTAGGTGACTATGTGGAATTTGCACATTCTCCCTGTGTCTGCGTAGGTTTCCTCTGGGTGCTCCATTTTCCTCCCACAGTCCCACATCCCAAAGATGTGCAGGTCAGGTGAATTGGGTATTCTAAGTTGCCCACAGAGTTTGTTGCATTAATCAGAGGGAGATGTGTCTGGATCGGTTATTCTTCGGAGGGTTCGTGTGGATTTGTTCAGCCGAAGTGCCTGTTTCCATACTGTGGGGCATCTAATCTGAACTCTCCCTCTGTGTTCCATATTACTGTCGCTAAAATAATTCCCTTATCCATAAACAGTCCCAAACCCCCCAAACCTTCGAGTCTCTGTGAACTCCCACAGCTCCAATATCTCTCCTTATCTTTGCAACTTCTTCCAGTCCTGAAAGCTTCTGAAAATGCGGAGATCTTACAATCATCCCTTTTTGCGTAATTCTCTCAGGTCCCTGTAGCACTCCCGAGCTGTAGAACCCACTCCAATGCTTGTGATTTCTCAATCCATTTCCTACAAGATTCGCTATCTCTCTAACATCCTAATGTCGCTATCACCGATCCTGTCCCTGTAAGCTCCTCTAGTCTGTCCATCCATTTTGTCATCATCATAATCCTCTCCAGCTCTTACCCCCATCTATATAATCGTTACTCTCCCCTACAACCATCCCGAAAGCAGAAACCTCCTCCAGTGTGTGCAATGCACCCTGTGTTAGTGTCTCCAGGCTCTATTGCTGTTCCTGTTTCTGTAAGCTCTGGCAGACTGTCCAGCTTTCCGGTCCATCTACTCTCCAGAACCTCAGCATCCGACAGCAGATGTCTTCATTCACTACACTCTTAAGTATCTCTGTTTGTCCCTCAATTCTGTACAACTCTCTTAATCTCTAAATAACACCATTCCAAAAAAATAGTCTGTCTGTATAAACTGCCCCATCCAACACCGAGAAACCTTACTACACATTTTATCACCTGTAGTCCCTTCAGACCACCCTGTATCTTCCCTGACTCCATTGAATACAGCTCATGTTCTAACACCTCATGTTACTCTTCATCTCTGTGATATTCTTCAGTTCCTGCAATTCTCGTTCTTTATCTCCACAGTTCCAATCATCCCAGTCAATATACGGTTATCGATCCCCTGCTGATTTGAAAAATGTGGTGCTGCAAAAACACAGCAGACCAGGCAGCATCCGAGGAATCCTAAAGAAGGGCTTATGCCCGAAACGTCGATTCTCCTGCTCATCGGATGCTTCCTGGCCTGCTTTGTTTTTCCAGCACCACATTTTTCAACTCTGGTCTCCAGCATCTGCCTTCCTCACTTTCTCCTATTGATCCCTTGCAGCATGTTTAATATCTGTAGCAGCCTCAAACTCCTCAATGCATCCTGTCGCTGTAAACTCCTCAATTACTCCAGCTCACTGTCTTTTGTAATATCTTCCAGTATCTGCAACCCTCTCGATGTCTGTAACCTCCTCCAGAACAGCACTCCTCATCTCTGTGTAACTGAAGGGAAGGCTGCAAACCTGCGTTCACAGTCCTCACTAACTCTCTGACCTCCTGCAGCCCTATAACCCTCAGAATCTCTGGCTCCTCCAATCGCTACAATTCTCCCTGGCTGTGTAAACTCATCCAGCCCCTTCAACCCTCCCTATCTCACTCACTCCTGCAGCTCCAACTCTTGTTCATGTCAATGTAGTCCCCAGCACCAACAATCCTGACATCTCTATAAACTCCTGCAGCTCCAACTACCATCCATATCTGTGTTATCTCCCGTCAGTTCAATCCTCCCTTCTCTGTAAAATCCTTCAGCTCCAACTGCCACCCCTATCTGTGTAATCTCTAGAACCTGTATTCCTCCCTATCAATGTGAATCGTTCCGGACTGATTTCCCTGTACCTTTCCATGACAACTTTCAGCCTGACAACCTGTCTGATCTCTAACCACCAACAGTTATTTCAAACACCGAACTCTGTAACATCCTCCAGTCTCTACAAACCAGCTTTTTTCTTAAGTTTTCCGACCGGTTACAGATTCTCGCTCAGGGGAACCAACATATCAGTACCGAACCTGGAAGAACATAGGAGTCTTTGGTTATCAATAAATTTGCCTCATTTTCTAAATTCTAATGAGATCAAGTTTAACCTTCTCAATTTTTCCTATCAATATCCCTCAATTATGAGGATCAGTCTGGTAAATCTTATTAGGACTGCCTCCAATGCAAGAATATTTTCCCCCTAGATAGGGGACCAAACCTGTTCACAGTATTCTCAGCGTGGGTTTACTGAAGGCCGCTGTAGTTGTTACAAACGTTCCCTTTTTTTATTCTCCATTCCTTTTGGAGTCAATCCCAGCATTCCATTTGTTTTCTCTAGGACCTGCTGACCCTGTATGAAATCTATACACAAGGATTCCCAAGTCACTCTGTGGTGTAGCTTTCTGCAGTCGTTCTTAAACCAAGAGGTGACAGTAATAATCAGGAAAGTGCAGAAATGTATGGTAAACGATAAGCCAGAAATGATAACTGCACATTTAGAAACCCATGGAATGAGGACAGTCCGTAGGACCATCATATATGGGGTGGAATTAGGCCATTCAGTCCATCGAGTCTGCGACACCATTCGATTCTGGCTGAATTGTTTCTCAACCCCATTCTCTCGCCTCCTCCCTGAAACCCGTGATCTCCTTACTCACCAAGAAACTATTTATCTCTGAGTTAAATACACTGAATTACTTACCTCCAAATCCCCCCTGAGGCAGTGAGTTCCACAGATCCATCACCCTCTCGCTGAATAAATTCCTCCACATCTCCATTCGAAAGGATCGTCCCTTCACTCTGAAGCTGTGCCCTTGGCCCCTAGTCTCTTCTACGAGTGGAAACATCTTCCCCAAGTCCACTCCATCCAGGCCCCTCGGCATTCTGTAAGTTTGAATGAGATTCTGCCACAGCCTCTGAAAATACATTAAGCTCAGATCCAGATACTTCACCTGCTCCTGGTATGGCAAGAATTTCATCCCTGGGATCTTTCTTGGAAACCCATTTCCTGTACCCCTTCACATCTTTTGTCCAGACTCTTAATATATAATGTGTAGAGTGTAGTCCCAATACTGACCCCTGCGGTGCTCCCCTCATCACCAGTTCCCATCGTGAAAAAGACCACTTTCTTCACACTCTCTGCCTTGTGCCAATCAGACAAATCCTCTCCTCATGCTCAGCATGTGGTTCTGCCAGGGAAATTTCCTTTCACACCCACTGCTGGATTATTTTTTCTGTCTGGCCGTAAACAGCAGAGTTTCACCATTACCTTCCCATCTGTAATTCCCTGGAGAAGATGGTGGTGAGCTGCCTTCCTGACCCTTTGCAGTCCTTTGGGTGTAGGGACAGACACATTGCTGGGAGGTTCGAGCGTGGCTTGGAGGGCACCTTGGAAATGCTGGTGTTCCCATGCATCGGGAGCTCCCTCGGGGGAACCTTCCAGGGTATAGTGGTTCCGGGTTTGGGAAGTGCTGTTGAAAGAACCTTCCTCAGTGACCTCAATGCTACTTGTAGATCTTGTATTCCTTCATTCATTCATGACCATGAGCTTTGTTGGCTGAGCCAGCATTTATAGAAAACATACAGCGCAGTACAGGCCTTTTGGTTCTCGATGTGGCGCCGATGCCCACCTAAACTACACTAGCCCACTATCCTCCATATGCCTATCTAATGCCCGTTTAAATGCCCATAAAGAGGGAGAGTCCACCACTGCTACTGGCAGGGTATTCCATGAACTCACGACTCGCTGAGTAAAGAATCTACCCCTAACTTCTGTCCTATACCTACAACCCCTTAATTTAAAACTATGCCCCCTCGTCATAGCTGACTCCATACGTGGAAAAAGGTTCTGATGGTCAACCCGATCTAAACCCCTAATCATCTTGTACACCTCTATCAAGTCACCCCTAAACCTTCTTTTCTCCAATGAAAACAGCCCCAAGTGCCTCAGCCTTTCCTCATACGATCTTCCTACCATACCAGGAAACATCCCGGTAAACCTCCTCTGCAACCGTCCCATTGCGTCCACATCCTTCCTATAGTATGGCGACCAAAACTGCACACAATACTCCAGATGTGGCCGCACCAGAGTCTTATACAACTGCAACATGACCTCTGGACTCCGAAACTCAATTCCTCTACCAATAAAAGCCAGTACGCCATATGCCTTCTTCACAGCACTATTTACCTGGCTGGCAACATTCAGAGATCTGTGTACATGGACACCAACATCCCTCGGCTCATCCACACTACCAAGTATCCGACCATTAGCCCAGTACCCCATCTTCTTGTTACTCTTATCAAAGTGAATCACTTCACACTTCCCTACATTGAACTCCATTTGCCACATTTCTGCCCAGCTCTGCAGCTTATCTAAATCCCGCTGTAACCTGCCGCATCCTTCCTCACTGTCAACAACTCCACCGACTTTCGTATCATCTGCAAACTTGCTCACCCAACGTTCTCGCCCCTCCTCCAGGTCATTTATAACAATGATAAACAGCAATGGTCCCAAAACAGTTCCTTGGAGAACACCGCTAGTAACTGCACTCCAAGATGAACCTTTACCATCAACTACTACCCTCTGTCTTCTTCCAGCCAGCCAATTCCTAATTCAAACCTCCAACGCACCCTCAATGCCATACCTCCGTATTTCTTGCAGTAGCCTACCATGGGGAACCTTATCAAACGCCTTACTAAAATCCATATACACCACATCTACCGCTTTACCCTCATCCACCTCCTTAGTCACCTTCTCAAAGAATTGTGAGGCACGACCTGCCCTTCACAAAACCATGCTGACTATCCTTGATCACATTATTCCTATCCAGATGTTCATAAATTCTATCCCTTACAATTCTCTAAGACTTTGCCCACAACAGAAGTGAGACTCACCGGCCTATAGTTACTAGGGTTATTCCTACTCCCCTTCTTGAACAAGAGAACCACATTTGCTATCCTCCAGTGTTCTGGTACTATTCCTGTAGACAACGAGGTCATAAAAATCAAGGCCAATGGTTCTGCAATCTCCTCCCTTGCTTCCCAGAGAATCCTAGGATAAATGCCATCAGGCCCAGGGGACTTACCTATTTTCACCCTTTCCAGAATTTCCAACACCTCTTCTCTACATACCTCAAAGCTATCCATTCTAATTAATTGTGACTCAATATTCACATCGGCAACAATGTCATGTTCCTGAGTGAATACTGATGAAACATATTCATTCAGTGTCTCCCAATCTCTTCAGCCTCCACACGCAACTTCCCACTACTATCCTTGACTGGGCCTATTCCTACCCTCGTCATTCTTTTATTCCTGACAAACCTATAGAAAGCCTTTGGGATTTCCCTAATCCTACCAACCAAGGACTTTTCATGTCCCCTCCTTGCTGCTCTTAGCTCTCTCTTTCGATCCTTCCTGGCTAACTTATAACTCTCAATCGCCCCAATTGAACCTTCACACCTCATCTTTACATAGGCCGCCCTCTTCACTTTAATAAGGGATTCCAATTCCTTATTAAACCACAGCTCTCTCACACAACCCTTTCCTCCCTGCCCGACAGGTACATACTTATCAAGGACACTCAATAGTTGCTCCTTGAACAAGCTCCACATATCGATTGCGCCCTTCCCGTGAAGCCTACTTTTCCAAGCCACGCATCCTAAGTCATGCCTCACCGCATCATAATTTCCCTGCCCCCAGCTATAACTCTTGCCCGGCAGTGCACACTTATCCCTCTCCATCACTAGAGTAAAAGTCACCGAATTGTGGTCAGTGTCCCCAAAGTGCTCACCAGAGTTGGTTCCAGAGATCGGTCAGCCCATGGCCCTAGCCAGAGAAACAATAGCCAACCTGCTGGACATACAGAACAGACAACAGGACGTTGAACCCATCAACAAAGACGGCATACTTAAACTACTGGACTTGTGCCTCACAACACACTTCACATTCAACAACCAGATATACGAACAAATCAACGGAACACCCATGGGATCACCGAACTCGGGACTCATAGCAGAGGCAGTTATGCAAAGGTTAGAACAAACAGTCTTACCACAAATTCAACCCAAACTCTGGGTCAGATACGTTGATGACACCTTTGTATTCAATAAAAACACGGAAATAGAGAAAACACACCGGATCATCAACTCCACACTCACAGGAATCCGATTCACGAGAGAGGAAGAAAAGGACAACCAACTCCCATTCCTAGACGTGAGGGTACAGAGAACACCAAACGGAGAATTCACCACTAAGGTGCACAGGAAAGCCACACACACAGACCAAGTCATGAACTATGAAAGCAACCACCCCAATACACACAAACGAAGTTGCATCAAGACACTATTCAAAAGGGCCACCACACTGCAGCACATCAGAACTGCAAAAAGAGGAAGAGGAACACCTATACAAGGTATTCGCCAAAAACGGATATCCTCGCAATTTCATCAACAGAGTCCTAAGGGAAAGAAAATAGAACGAGGACATGCCGCAACCCAAAGGACTAGCCATACTACCATACATCAAGAACATCTCTGAAATGACAGCCAGACTACTGCGACCACTAGGACTTATAACAGCACACAAATCAACAGCCACTCTCAGACAACAACTCAGACGAAGGACCCGATACCCAGCATGAGCAAAACTAATGTAGTGTACAAAATCTCATGCAAGGAATGCACAAAACACTATATAGGACAAACAGTAGGACAGCTAACGATCCGCATCCACGAACATCAACTAGCCACGAAAAGACACGACCAGCTATCCCTAGTAGCCACACACGCAGACGACAAGCAACATGAATTTGACTGAGACAACACTACCATTATAGGGCGAGCGAAACAAAGAACAGCCAGGAAATTCCTAGAGGCATGGCACACAACCACAAACTCCATCAACAAACACATCGACCTGGACCCAATATACCGTCAACTACAGTGGACAGCTGAAACTGACAACCGGAAGCGGCAGGGACAGACCACTCTAAATGCCAGAGGAATCACCACAGAAGCGCTTCACAGGAGGCTCCCAACCTCTGAGGATGCCACCTAGACAGGGGACGAAGCGATTGCAACAAAAACTTCCAGCTCGGCGAACAGAACCACAGCAACTATCTTTGTAAAGCAATGCCACACCTCCCCCTCTTTTACCCCCACCTCTGACCCGACTAAAACAATTAAACCCTGGAACCTGCAACAGCCAATCCTGTCCCTGTTCTACCCATGTCTCTGTAATAGCCACAACATCGAAATCCCAGGTACCAACCCACGCTGCAAGTTCACCTACCTTATTTCGTTACTTCTCGCATTGAAGTATACACACTTCAAACCACCTTCCTGTATACAGGCACACTCCTTCGAGATTGCTGCCATGTTCCTAACCTCTCTACACTACAGGTCCTGCACCCTAAAGCTACAGTCTATGTTCCCATGCCCCTGCAGAGTTAGTTTAAACCCCCCCAAAGAGCACTAGCAAACCTCCCGCCAAGGATACTGGTGCCCCTCAGCTTCAGGTGTAGACCATCCTGTTTATAGAGGTCCCACCTTCCCCAGAAAAAAAACAGTTATCCAGATACCGGAATCCCTCCCTCCTGAACCATCCCTGGAGCCACGTATTTATCTGTTCTCTCTCCCTATTCCTCGACTCTCTATCACGTGGCACGGGTAACAAATCAGAGACAACAACTCTGTTTGTTCTAACTCTGAGCTTCCAACCAAGCTCCCTGAATGTCTGCCTAACATCCTCATCCCCCTTCCTACCTATGTCGTTGGTGTCAATGTGGACCACGACTTCGAGCTGCTTCCCCTCTGGAAAACACGATCAGAGACGTCACACTCCCTTGCACTTGGGAGGCAACATACCAAACGTGAGTCTCTCTCGCCCCCACACAATCGCCTATCTGTGCCCCAAACTATCGAATCCCCAATAACTATTGCTCTGCTCTTCTCCAGCCTTCCCTTCTGAGCAACGGGGACAGGCTCAGTGCCAGAGGCCTGAACACTATTGCTTACCCCTGGCAAGTCCCCCCCCCCACAAGTATCCAAAACGGTATACTTGTTCTTGAGGGGAACGGCTGGAAGGGGTCCCTGCACTGGCTGCTTCCTCCCTGTCCCCCTCACTGCAATCTTTGGAGTTACTACTTCCCTAAAGTTCCGATGTATGACCCCCTCTGCCTCCCGAATGATCGTAAGTTCATCCAACTCCAGCTCCAGTTCCCTAACACTGTCTTGGAGGAGCTGGAGATGGGTGCACTTCCTGCAAGTGTAATCAGCTGGGACGACCATGGCATCCCTCACCTCAAACATATTGCAAGAGGAACATTGCACTGCCTTCACTGCCATCCCTCTAAATGTAACCTTAAAAAAAACTAGGTCTAAAGAATAGAACAAGCAAAATGCAGCACTTACCTACTTACCACAACGGGTCTTATTATTAGGTTAGAGGAGAAGGGCGGGTGGGAGGCACTACCTCTGCAGTGCCTCGGGTTCCTCTCCTGGCGCTACACCAGCTTCCGGGTCCGCTCTGCGCTTTTAAAAAAAAACTTTCAAATTTAAACCGTTAAACAAACGTCACCTAGCCTACAATCAGCCACTGCCAAACAGCCCTTACCTGCTCCGCCGAGGGATTTATTGTTGATTTGGAGTTGTCCCTGAGAAGGTGGTGGTGAGCTGCCTTCCTGATCTACTGCACCTGCCGTTGGAACTGTTGTTATCTGTGTACGCTCCAGCAGGCGCTACAGCACTCCTCACGTCTGTAACTGCATACAGACAATGCAGCTTTTCCTTTCATATCTGACATCCTCCACGATTTATAACTCTTATAGTTCCTCACAATATCTCACCTCCTCCGTTCCCATCTGTTATAGAGATCAGTAAAATTTCTTTGATCTTGTTTAAACTTCTGATCACTCAAAATCTCTCCCTTTTTTAAATTGTAACCCCTTCAGTTTCTGTTATTCTCCATATAACTGTAATCAATGACAGCACAGGTTCCCTTCTTAAATCTCTATAATTACAATGGTTGCGTGTGCTAAATTTGGCAATTTTCTTCCTCCTTACACATCTCAGGACTTATAGCCTCGACAATACCACTATTTGGAATTCTCCCATTCTCTGTACCTCCTCATTTCCTGAGGGTCCTTGAAAACGACCAGTGCCACAAAGGTTTATATTCCTCCCAGTTACAACAAATCTTCTCACTCTGTCACATCCATGTCTGTCACATCCAAGTCTCCAGGACCAGACAACACTTGTTGGATGTCAATTCGCTTTTGTTGAAGTCTACACATCTCTGTGACCAGTTCAGAAAAAGCCATTTAGACTCTACAAAGCTCTGTCATGAACAAGCCACGATCTCTCTATTTCCTTTGCCTTCTTCAATGTCTGAAACTCTTACTGTATCTTCCAGTAAACTTCTTTAGTTGCTGCAGGTCTGCCTAGCTCCCCAGATAACCTGTGCCATCCCATATAGCTCCCTCAATCACTCTAATACCCTCTTCTCTGACTAATCCTCCTCTTTTCCGCTATCTTCCAGGCACAACAGCAATCCAGTGTGGGAGCAGTGCGGAATGGAATGTTATCAATCTCAGCTGAGGCTTGAAGTCTACCATTACCTGGAAATGACAAAAGGAGAGAACCTGAGAGAGAGCAGCACAGATCAGGAGAATGTAAATCAGCAGCGAGGATCGAGGCCGACTGGGACTTGGAGTTGGAGAAACAGCAGAGCAGGAGGGTCTAAATCAGCACCGAGTAACAGAGGAAGTGACCATGTGAGGTAGCAGAGTGGAGTGGGAGCTGGAGGATTACACGTATCTGGGTATCACAGAGATATCTTTCTGTGGCTGGGCCTTGTCTGCACTGGGTTTGAAAGAAGTGCAAGATCCATCACACAAAAGGCTGTAAGTTTATTGGCTGGTAATAAACGAGTATGTATAAATTGCTATATGCTAGCAAATTTCTTTTTTTTTAAATTTTGAATGTAAGTTTGAACTCAGAAATAAGAGTAATAAGTTTATGGGCGGCACGGTGGCACAGTGGTTAGCACTGCTGCCTCACAGCGCCTGAGACCCGGGTTCAATTCCCGCCTCAGGCGACTGACTGTGTGGAGTTTGCACGTTCTCCCCGTGTCTGCGTGGGTTTCCTCCGGGTGCTCCGGTTTCCTCCCACAGTCCGAAAGATGTGCAGGGTCAGGTGAATTGGCCATGCTAAATTGCCCGTAGTGTTAGGTAATGGGTAAATGTAGGGGCATGAGTGGGTTTCGCTTCGGCGGGTCGGTGTGGACTTGTTGGGCCGAAGGGCCTGTTTCTACACTGTAATGTAATCTAATCTAAAAAAAAAAGTGAATATCGGAGGCAATATGATAAAGTAATCTCAGTAAACCACAGCTGGATAATGGACTTACCCCTAATGATATTTCCCTGATGTTAATGTTATACTCATTCAATAATTCAGTAAGACGAGGTACCATGTTTAGGACATGGTAGCACATATTTGTCAAATGGAAAATGTGTTCTGTGACATTGAGAATTTGCAGGCCCTCTTGTGTTCTAGATGAACGCAGGGTCTTGGAGCTCAGACAGCAACTGGAGACTCTGTGGTACATCTGTGGCGCTTAGAGTTAGGTGGATAGCATATATAGAGAGAGGATCACCCTGCAGACATAACGGCCTGGAATAAGGAAGGGAATAGGGGACTACACAATCGAAGAGAAACAGTCAGGGAATCCCGGAATAGCCTGATGTCTCCCTCCCAATTCATTTTCCCAATTTGGAAACTGATGAAGGTGCTGCCTGCTCAGGAGAGTGCAGTCAGAGTCATGTCTGTGGCACCACTTGCAGCCTGACTGTACAGGAGGTGAGGGAGAAGGAAGGAGGAGCAATAGGCACAGGAGAGACAGGAAAGTGAAGAAGGTGTCAGTGTGTCTGTAATTCCAAGATGGTGGTGTTAAGAATGTCACGGTATCTGCAGGATATTCGTCTGGGGGACAGTGAGCAGTCAACGGTCACGTCCATGTTGGTAGGAATGACCTGGGTAGGAAGGGTGAAGTGGTCTGGGAATCAGAATTTAGAGGTCTAGGTGGATGGTTCGCAAGCAGGACCTCAAATGTCGTAAGCCATGGAATACTCCCAGTGCCATGTACAAGTGAGAGCAGAACTCTGAGTTTTAGGTAAATGAGACTGTGACTGGAACGATGATACAGCAGGAAGGGATTCAGATTCGTGAGACATTGGGACTTGTTCTGGGGAAGGCAGCAACTGTACAAGTTGGATGGGCTAACGTTGCAGAGCTGGGAAGGAATTCCTTCTGGGGTGTGTGGGAGGGATTGAAAATAACTTGTCCTGTGTATGGGATCCAAAAAGGAATAGTAGAGGTAATGGGAGATGCAGTTGGTACTAATTTACAACATCAAGTTTAACAGTGGAAGATGGAGTAAGAAAAGAAGCCTTAATCTGAGGTATTCTGCATGGATGTGAATTCTCAGATTCTGGGGAGTTCCAAATGCAGTTTGGTGTGTGGAAATCTGATGTACTGACCACTGAGAGCTGGCTCAAGGATGTCAGGACTAGGTGTTAAATATTGCCGGGTATAAAGTATTCCAAAATAATAGAAGGGAAGGGAAAGGTTGAAGGCAGAAGTATTGGTTGTGATTAGCGTTAGTTAAGGGGTCCAAGAGAAAGAGGATCCGTCCAATTAATTTGGCTGGAGCTGCAGAACAAAAAGTGTACAATTAAACTGTGAGGTACAGTCCGTCAGCCAGCAACCATTGGAAAGGTTGGAGAGAATAAATATGTAGGGTCATTTGAGAGCGATGACAATACGACAGATTAGTTATACTGAGAAACTTAATTTATCCAGATATTGACTGGGTTACTGGCGGTGCAGCGTCATGAGGGGCCAGTATCCCTGGATTACATGGAGGATAGCTCACTTCAGGAGTATGTGTCCAGCCCAAGAGAGCATGTACTGTTGGACATGGTCCTTCGGAAAGAGGTGGGGCAAGTGGATCCAGTGTCAGTAGGGGAACGTTTAGGGGCACAGCGATCATTTTATTGTAACGTTCAGGATGATGATGGAGAATGATATGCAATAATTGAGAGTAATGAACATTAGTTGACTAAGAGCAGCCTTCAATGGTGCAAGAATGAAGCTGGGAACCTTTCAGCAAGGCCATTGAAATGGTAGCTTTAAATAGTGTGAACCAGGTCAGATTGAGCTGGGATTATGGAGATGGGGCTGCAGTGTGACCATGACTGGGAACTGGATAATTAAAGGTTTTCCCCATGTCTACAGGAAGGATAAATAGGCCAACATAGTAAAGTAGCATTGTGTATAAAGGATGGGATCAGTGTTATTGTGATGCTAATCATTTCGCACACTCTTCCTCCCTGCCCTCACCCCTCATCCCTGCGTATTGATTCTATCAGATATTGGTAACCTTTGAAAACTTCAGAAAATAGCAGTATAGACAAGATTAATCTGTCCACTGTCTGCATTGGACAACATGTAACGTTGTGTTTTAAAGTCCAAGTTCTGTCTCCCCGGATACTATAGGACTTCAGCTGCAGATCCCGGCATCTTTTTGAAATGGTTTGAGAGTTTCTGCCTCTACTCCGCTTCCATGTGTGCCTCCCAGATCCCGACCATACTCTGGGTGAAATAACAACTTTCCTCACCATTTTTCTGATATTTCAGCCAATATATTAAATATTCACCACTGGTAAAGCAGTTTACCAACAGGAACAAGATTTTATTTCCCTCTCTACAGCATGCGCACATCAATCACATCTCCTCTCAGCATCCTCCATTCCAATCTTTCCTTAGAACTTCACTTCCACTGTCACAGGGTAACGAATCCCCTCTGTACCCTCTCCAGTCCAATTCGATCCTTCCATCTGATGGGGTGACCAGAACTGCACACAGTCCCCAAGCTGTGACTAAGCTCATTATTTATACGCTTCATGTATGAGCTTCCTGCTCTGAAAATCTGCACTTTGGCCGACAGCGAAAATGACGCCATTTGCTACATTAACGAGATTATTGATGTTTCCAGTTACCTTCATTTATCCACCCACACAGACTATGCTCTCATTTATTGTACATTCCTCTCTATTGTTGATGACCTCAAATGCCTTGCTTTGCACGTCTCTGGGTTGTTTGCTCCATTCACCTGGACCCCATAGTTTCTGTTTTTAAACAGTCTGCCATTGGAAATCTCGACAAATCCAAATAAGTCACATGCAGTTCCAAGTTACTGCCTTAGATCGATACAGTCAGATTAATTACACATGGTCTTCCTTGCACAAATCCATACCGACTGTCCTGGAGTCCCTGAGACGTCTTCAGTGACCGTTTATCCACTATCTCAGAATTCCAGCCTCGACCTATTCAGTCAGTCCACATTAAACGAAGTTGTGGTATTAGCCATTCTCCAGGCCTCCAGCACCATTCCTGCATCAAGTGAGGATTGGATGATGTAGGTAGCTATAAGGCAGGGACTTTTCCCCGGCTCCTTTTACCAGTCTGGAATATTGTGTTACCCCTTTTTTAAGGATTTGAATGTCCTTTGTAATTCTCCGCTCCAAGTTTATTGCTCCCAATGTTTCACACTGCATCACCACTTTGATTCAGAGAGGCAGAGGCCTCAATCATCTTATGATTTGGTCAAGTCTCATTTTAGTCAGGTTTTATGGAGGGTTTCCCTCCACAAGGTGAAGTGCATTTTCTCATCATACCATCCCCAATTTGCCTCATTAACTACCCTCCTTGCACACGCGGTTATCTTCTCAACTGACACTAACACGATGATTTTCCCCTTCATCATAACAATTGCCCTCTGCCTGGATATCCCAGAATGCCCCGGCCTCCCTGTTCCAATTGTCATTAGTAAAAAGTCATTGCACTCTTAGATTGTCAAACCGAAACTGCCCGAGACATGGGAAGGGGGAAAATCTGGGGCTTCACTCTGAGACCAAGCCGCTGAGGTTCTGGTGAATGGCATGGTACACGAGAGGGACATTATTTTCCTCTAGGACTGGCAGGGGAAGCCATGATACTATACCCTGACAGCTTGGTTGGAGGTTGACCCCTGTATCAGTGAGGTGCCAGCCTTCTTGGTGAATGCCCAGCACTGTTGGAAGGAGGTCAGTGACCTTCTCCACTCCACCATGGACTTTGTGAGCTCGCCCTCACTGTCTGTCTGTTACTGCACCCACCTCCCACAAAGGCTCATGTTCGGCCACTCTCACTGAATGCAGCACCTTCTCTCGGTCTGTGCCAGCTGTTACAAACAACTCCACCTCCCTTAATACCGCTTGGTAATTGTCACATTTCGGAAGGAACCGCCCCACACGAGAGAATAAAGAGCCAAGAGGGATAGGGGCTCCCAGCATTCTGCTCCTCACCCCCTCACAGGGGTAGGATCATGACCCTAACAACCAAAAGAGGCTGACTGACTGTGTCCAAACTCCCAGACTGGGATCTGAGACTCTCCTTCATTCAGTGTGCTGGGCACCGTGACTGACTGTGGACAATGATATCAAGCTTCCTGGGTTTGTGTCTGTGCTAAACACCAAGACAACACAGAAGACGGGTGAGCTTGGTAGCTCTGGCTGAGAGGAAACATTGCTGAGGGCAGGGTAAGACAAGGAAATAATTCTGTGAGCATTCAGGTCAGTCAAGGTGAGTGTGTACAAACACGGAGTGAACAGCCCAGAGAGCCAGGCCATGAGCTGGATGGGTGTCCCTGCGCACAGTGTCCTTGCAGCAGCATTGAGTATGTACAAACATGGAGTGAGCAGCCCAGAGGGACAGTCCATGAGTTGGGTGTGTTTCCCTGAGCAAAGTGTCCTTGCAGCATCATTGCAATGAGAGTTGCCAGTGCACCCTGAGCTGCAGCATTGAAGTATTGGTAGTGATCGGAGATGTGCTGGGAATGCATGGTGAAGCTGGCATGTGCCAGATGTCAGCAGTGGTGTGTGTGGAGTACATGCAGCTTCCCCCGAGACGTTGGTGTCCAGGAGAGAAATCTGCAGGAGCGAGCGGCGAGATGGATTCACCAGGTACCAGGTCTGACTTTCATGTCAAATTCTCTATATTGAGTTTCCCCACAGTGGGGAAGGATATGAAGCTGCAAGTTGATGAGGGCAGGGATGCACAAAAATGTGGCTGTTGACCATCAGTAATCACTCAGTCAGCATTTCGCCACTCCCGCAGCTCAGATCTTGTCTTAAAGAACAGTCCAGTACAGGAACAGGCCCTTCGCCCGCACTGACACATGATGCCTTTCTAAAGTTAAATCAAACGTTTTTGCTCCGACACCGTCTACGTCATTGTGTTCCCTACTTAACTCATGTTTGTGCCAAGATCCCTCTTAAACCGTGTTATATTGACTTCTTCCCCTCTATCAGTGCACTCCAGGCACTTTCACATTCTGTCCAAAAGCAAAAAAAAATCTTACCTATCACATCTCCTAAACTTTTTCCCTTTTATCTAAAACCTAGATAATTGATATTTATACTTTGGGGGGGAAAAGCCTCTAACTGAACTTCTATCGATGCCTCTGATAATTTTGTAAATATCTATCAGGTAGCCCCATAGCCAATGATGCACAGGTGCAAACAATCCATGTGTGTTCAATTTCTCCTTCTGGCTAATACCCTCCAAACCAGACAACATACTGCTAAAACTTTTCCATACCCTGTCCAACACTTCAACGTCGTGTGGCAATCAATATACACAATATTCTAAATGTACCTCGAAATAAGTTTCTCTACAGCTGCAATATGACCTGCTAATTTTCATACTGCATGCTCCGATGCCTGTCTGCAAGTTTGCCATCAGTCTTCTTGATCACCATATCCACCCGTGTTGCCAATTTTATGGAACTGTCGAGCTGTACACCAAAATCCCTTTGGATGTTGATGCAATCAGTAGTTTTTTTTCCATCCACTTTATACTTCCCTCCTGCATTAGACCTTCGAAAATGCATCACGTCACAATTGTCCAGATAAAGTTACATCTGTGTTTTCTCTGTCCAAGTCTGCAGCTGACCTATATCCTGCTGTATTCTCTGGCAATCATCCTCACAATCTGCAACTCCGCCAATCAATTTACAGATCTCCAGTCACAAAAACACTGTTCCACCACTACTGTCTTCTATGCCCAAGCATTTCTCTATCCATCTTACTAACTGACCGCTGATCCCCTTTCACTTCACCTTCTGGATGCGCCTGCCATAAGGAACCATATCAAAGGCCGGGCTAAGGTCAAAACGGTCAACATCCGGCCCCATGCTCTCATCAATCAATTTTGTCACTCCCTCAAAATAATCAATAAGGTTTGTGAGACATGATCCTCCCCATGCATTGTGTTGCCTGTTGCTAGTAAGTCCATACTAGAGTACTGTTGGAGCTGCACTCATTCAGACAAGTGATTATTCCATCATATTCCTGACTTGAACCGTGGAGAGTAGATTAGATTCCTTACAGTGTGGAAACAGGCCCTTCGGCCAAACCAGTCCACGTCAACCCTCCGGAGAGTAACCCACCCATACTCATTTCCCTATGACTAAAACACTTCGCAATTTAATGTGGCCACTTCAACTGGACTGCACATCTTTGGACGGTCGGGGGAAACCCATGCAACACGGGGGAATGTGCACACTCCACACAGTTAGTTACCCAAGGCCAGAATCGAACCCAGGACTTTGGCGCTGCGAGAGAGCAGTGCTAATCACTTGATGGCTCCCGTAGACTGGGAGGAATGTTGGAACGTGACGGTTACTGTACAGTGGGAGGTACGTCAGGCCGTGATATTTACTGTACATTGGGAGGTATGCCGGGCCGTTGGTTACTGTAAAGTGGGAGGAATGTTGGGCTTTGATGGTTAATGTACCGTAGAAGGTATGTCGGGCCGTGATGGTTAATGTACCGTAGAAGGTATGTCGGGCCGTGATGGTTACTGTTCAGTGGGAGGTATGTCGGGCCGTGACGGTTACTGTACGGTGGGAGGTATGTCGGGACGTGATGGTTACTGTACCGTGGGAGGTATGTCGGGCCCTGATGGTTACTGTACAATGGGAGGTATGTCGGGTAGTGATGGTTACTGTACAGTGGGAGGTATGTCGATCCAGGAAATTGAAAACTGGATGAGTTGTACAGAATATGATGCTGCTGCCGCCGCCGATGGGCCATCGTACCTCATGGATGCATCGTCGTTGGTTGCTTAACCTGTTTAAAGTCTGTACCATTCAGTCCATATCATTGTGTGGAGTGTCTGCAAAATGTGAACATAGCCCTTGCTCCCTATAAGGACTGTACAGTTACCATTCTTACTGATATATGAAATGGAGAGGTATATCTGCAGCAGGCAGAAAGGTTACGATGTGGTCAATTACAGGTTTCCCGATTATTGATTCCCGCAAAACCTGTTGCAAAGCAGTCACAAGATTCAGCAGCAATGCTGAGCACTATGATTAGAATAGATTCCCTAAAGTGTGGGAACAGAACCTTTGGCCCAACCAGTTCACACTAACCCTCCAAAGAGCAACCCAACACGATGACCAATTCACCTGAGCTGCATATATTTGGACTGTGGGATGAAACCCACGCAGACACGGGGAGAATGCGTAAACTCCACACAGGCAGTTGCATAAGGCTGGAATCAAACCTGGATCCCTGATGCTGTGAGGCAGCAGTGCTAACCACTGAGCCACCATACTGCCATATACTGACTATATCCCAAGGAGCTGCCCTCTTCTGCCTGGCTGTGTCCTTTCAGTGGGACAGAACCTACCAGAGAGGATGGTGATGTTGCCTGGGACATAGTCCTGTTCACTGAATCCTGCTTTACAGACAATATTGATTGTTGCTTGATTAGTCTGTGGGAAATATGAAACAGGTCACTTTTTCATTTTGTATAGTGAAGAAGTAATATCACTTTATTTCTTACATATTTTAAAATAAAACAAACATCAATATTTTTTTCAGTTGAGAACAATTGAAGTGAACAATAATTGAAATACCAGAGCGCACAGCTAACTATTACACAATTCAGTGACTGTAGTAAACCGCTGATTCATGTTCAGATCAGTGAACACACCACCTTGCAGACAGCAAAGCTGTTGGAAATGACTTTGAGGAAAAGCCTGAATTCAGACACAGTGTTATTGGGCCTCACCACGACCTCCAAAACACTGGCTATCTCCAAGATCTGTCCAGAGAGCTTCCAAATTGGAGTTGGGCAGTTACTCACACAATCCCTCACAATAGACTGTTTACAGACATACTTGAACAATGGGGAGATGTGTTTGGGTAGACTGGTCAATGGACTAGTACATGGTACAGTTCAACATTTGTAACAATGCCCTGTAAACAGCCATGTCTTGCAAGTATATCGCTTCTTGTGTGCCACCTAAACTCTAATTCTGCACCTTGGACCCGATCCTGAATGAAGGTGTTATAAAGGTGATGGGCTCCTCCAGTACATGGCATCTTACATAGAATCTCTCATGAACCATATCCAGTGTATGTTAGCCCCACAATGTCAGTATCCAAACAGAATTGTGCAGCTCCATTGATGGCCAGTATGTTCCCAGCCCAACGTCCTTGTGTGTGACTTTAGCTGACAATTTCTGTTTACATGTTTGCAGCATTGTTCTAACCATTAACAGCAAAGTCTCTTTACTGAAGGTCCGACATCCTTTCATAATACCAACATTTAGATTATCCAATCTGCACAAAATACACCCATTTATCCAGTTCACTTTTATAACAACAATATGATGAAAACAGTGCCCAACTCATAGTAAGGAGCATTGAAATGATGAATCTCATTCCCACATCCAAGACCACATTATTATTAAGTGGAAGAACTTTGAAAATATGCAATTAGTTTCCTTTGTATTAATGTTGTGAACTAATAGTCGACTCTCCTGCTCATCAGATGCTGCCTGAACGGCTGTGCTTTTTGAGAGCCACATTTTTTTACTCTGATCTTCAGCATCTGCAGTCCTCACTTTCTCCTTGGTAATATTCACACATAATCATTTTTGTGGTAACAATTTCACTGTGAGCTGTCTAAACTTGTTAGTCAGATATGAGTATATTTTGAATTGCTTATGTCGATCTCAGAGCTCAGATAATGTTGTGTGTGAATGTCAATGTCTATATGATACTCGGTATATCGGCCATGTCTCTAAGGGACTGACAGATTAACCCTTCAGCTGTTCACAACAAGCAAGTTACGGACTGAACCCAACCAGCCTGAGCTCACAAAACCGAAAGCATAGTGTCCAGCATTGGGCATGTTTGGACAATATTTTTCATTATAATTTATTCATAGAATATGATTGGACCAGTATGTATTGTCTGTCCCTTGTTGCCCTTGAGAAGGTGGTGGTGAGCTGCCGCACTGAACCACTGGAGTCCATGTGTTGTAGTTAGACTTACCATTCGGGAGGGATCTTGAAAGAGTGACACTGAAGGAACAGCAATATATTTCCAAATCAGGATGGTGGGTGGCTTGGAACACAACGCGAACATGGTGGGGGTCCCATGTATCTGCGTCCCTTGTCCCTCTTGACGGTCGGGCTTCAGAGGTACGTTGTAAAGAGCCTTGGAAAATGTCTGCAGAGCACCATGTAGATGGCAGGTATTGCTGCTACTGAGTGTCAGTGGATGAGGGGGTGAAGCTGCACTTACCCAAGGAAATGGGGGGTATTTCATCACATCCATATTGAACATGTGTCTTAACGATGGGGGGCAGGCTTTCGGAGATCATGAAGTGAGTTATTTCTGCAGGTTCCTAGCCCCTGACTCATTCTTGTGGCCAAATAATTTACATACGTCAAATGTGGTGCTGGTAAAGCATAACAGGTCAGGAAGCATCTGAGGTACAGGAGAGTCGATGTTTTCGCATAAGCCATTCACTGAAATGTGTAATGAAATCATATGGTCAGTTCAGGTCTGGTTAACGGTAATCTCCAGGATATTGCTAGTTGGGTGTTCAGTGATGGTGGTGGCATTGAACGTTCGAGCATATGGTTTAATTTTCTATATTTAGAGGTAATCATTGTCTGGCACATGTGTAATGGAAATGGTACTTGTCACTTTGAAGCACACCCCTGCATATTTTCAGGTGTTGTTGCATTTGGACAAGGACTGCTTCAGTATCTGAGTAAATCACGAATGACACTGAACATTGGCAAACATAAATGGCAAATATTCCTACTTGTGAATTTCCACTGCCGGGATGTTCATTTATGATTGGGCCAAGGGCAGAGATCACTCTTATAGCTTACTGATACTGTCCCTCTCTCTGAGCTAGGAAGCTTGCTTCTAGTTCCACCTGCTCCAGAGGTGTTTACCAACATATCTGAATGGGATAATATTTAATATCTACCACAAGGAGCTGAGTGAGGACTTGGTTAGCTCAATCAGTTAGACGGCTAGATATTAATGCCAACAGTGTGGATCCAATTCCCGAACTGACTGGGGTGACTAAAGGACTGTCTGACTCAACCTCTCCCTTACTTGAGGCATGATGACTGTCCAATTAAACTACCACCAGTGGTCTTTGACCAACGAGAGAGCAGCCCGATCATGATGTCGGAGTATGGTGCCTTACCTTTCCATTTCTGATCTACAGGCTTACCCAGAAACCCCTCCCCTGGGGAACTGCTGCAGAGTTATCCTAGAGCTGAGATGGTTGCTCTCCACCAACCCCAACCACCGTCATTTGTGTCAGGTATAACTTCAGCCTATGCAGATGAGACCTATTTGCTCCAGTTTTGCCGTTAATCCTGTATATGACACTTGGTCAAATGCAATTATGATAATGTTAAAAGTGCAGTCACTGTCGCCTCGCCTGTAGAATTCAGCTATGTGTTTTCTTGTTGTGCATTTTTAAAACAAGGCTTCAATGAGCCCAAGGGATGAGTGGCCCTGGCAGAGCCCAAACTGAGCTTCAGTCAGCAGGTTAGTGCTGAGGCAGTGCTGTTTGATCGTACTGTAGGTGACATCTTCCATCCCTTTATTAATGTCAGGGATTAGAGCAATGGGACAATCATTGATTGTCTGATGTTTTGTCTGTGTGTGCACAGGGCACACCTGGATAGTTTCCCACATTGTCAGGTAGGCCCCAGTGCAATATCCCTGCACGAACAGTTTGAATGGAATGTTCTCAGCGCCCACAGCTTTTGCATTGTCCATCCCTCCAGCCACTTGGAGATATCAAACAAAAGTGAATTGAATTAGCTGATAACTGCCAACTGGAGGAGACTAAAATAGATCATCCCACCCATACTTCTGTCTGAACATTGTTGTGAAAGTTTCAGCCTTATCATTTCTATTGTTGTGCTGGGCTCTTCCATCACTGAGGAAGGTGATATTTGTGGATCCTTCTCCTCCAGTGAGTTGTTTCTTTGACCACACAATTCACCCTGATTGCATGTGACAGGATTGCAGAGATGAGGTCTGATTTGTTGGTTAGGTCTGTTTGTCACTGGTTGTTGATGCTATTTGGTGAGCCAGTGGTCCTGCAGGGTAACGTCACCTCTTTGTGAGGTGTAGCTGGCGCTGCTCTTGTCAGGCCCTCCTATATTCTCCACTGAACAAGGGTTCATCCCCTGGTCTGATGATCAGGGTAAAGTGGAGCATTTGCCAGGCAGTTGACAGTGAAAATTGTTCTGGAGTACAATTATGCTGATGTTGGTAATGACTCGAATCACCTCATACAGCCCAGTGCTGAGTTCTAGACCTCCTCGAAATCTGTCCTGTTTAGCATAGTGATAGTATCTCTCACATGTGCGTGAATGTATGTGTGTGTATACACACACACATAAATGTGGAACTTTATCTCCAGGAATACTGTGCGTGGTAGTCCCCGTTGCCAATATGGTCATCGAGCAATGTGTCTGCAGCCAGTAGGTTCGTGAAGATGAGGTCAAGTATTTTTCTCCCTCTCAGTCGTTCCCCCCTGCCACGGTGCAGACACAGTCTCGCAGCTATGTCCTTTTGGACCCGATCATCTCGATCAGCAATGCTGCTGCTGATCCCCTCTTTGCGGGAGTTCAAATAGCCCACGCAGCATACATTCTCCAGCTCTGTCACACACTCAGTGCGTCCTCCAAGTGTTCTTCAATGTGGATGGACACTGATCTATCAGCTGAGGGAAGGGAGTCGGCAGGAGGTTTCCGTGTCAGTGTTTGATCTGACACCGTGAGGCTGAGGGAGGGGAGTCAGCAAGAGGTTTCTGTGTCATTGTTTAATTTGACACCTTGAGGCTGAGGGAGGGGAGTCAGCAGGAGGTTTCCATGTCAGTGTTTAATCTGACACCGTCTGGTTTTGTTATGTCACATTGTTGCTTGAGCAGTCTATAGGACACCTCTCCCAAATCTAGCTTTTGCCGCCAGACGTGAGGAAGGAAGGGTTTCCTGGGTCTGCAGGATTTTTTTTATTTGTGTCACTGTCAACCGAACGGCCTGTCCTGTGCTGTATGATACTGACTCTATTTCTCTCGTGATTGGACACTCCAAGGTCTCACTCCTTCAGTTCTTCCCAGTGCCTTCTCTATTCCAAAGATTGCTATGATATTTTCTCTATTAAGACATTGCTCAATTCCATTTTTTAACTATCTACGTGTATATCTATATGTTTCTTTGTCATCTTCTCCAGCCACTACATCCATCTGTGTCTCATTAACCCTCCATATCTCCACAATCTTTATCTCATACCCCAGACCCATCTATCATTGCAAATTCTGCCATCCTTCACTAGCTCTAAACCTTCCAGCTGCTACACTTCTTCCTATATCCTGTGATTGAATTTAAAAATATCTCACTAACCTGTTCTAGCATGCACAGGTCATGCTATCTCTCGGCCATCTCTAGCCGTGCTTTCCTATACCTGTAACATCTCCAGCCTTGCTATCCTATCTCCGTAACATCTCCAGCCTTGCTTTTCAATCCCTGAAACATCTAGAGCCTTACTTTCCTATCTCTGTAACATCTGCAGCCTTGCTTTCCCATCTCCGAAATATCTCCAGTCTTGCTTTCCTATCTCCGTAATATCTCCAGCCTTCCTTTCCTCTCTCTGTAACATCTACATCCTTGCTTTCCTATCTCTGTAACGTCTCCACCCGTGCTTCACTATCTCTAACATCTTCAGCCTTGCATTGCTAGACACCTCAGTGAATTGGTTATATATCTGCTCCTGCATTTTCATCTTTCTGGGGCTATATAAAATATCCCCAGCAGAGTGTTCTGTCATCGTTTTGATCCTAACCTTGGCCGATAAACCCTCATTTGAAGACACTTCCAAGATATTGTCCCTCCTTACTGCTGTAACTGACTCCTTAATTAATAACACAACACCACCTCCTCTTCAACGCCCTCTCCTGACCTGCCCATATTTTACAGTATAACAGAATACTGAGTTGTTGGCCCTGACCTCCCTCAAACACGTCTCTGTGATGGCAAAAATGTCACACCTCCACATGTCAACTCATTCCTTTACCGCATCAGTCTGTCTGGTAATTCTCCCAGCATTAACGTAAGCTGGAATATACTCTGTACCTTGGAGTTCTTCAGTCATTCACTATTTCTTATCAGGCTGCTCAAACCATAAACCAAAATTGTAGCTGTGGCACTGAATGAACATTTGTTGAACTGTATGTTATTTATTTAAAAAATGTATTCATCAAGGGCAACTTGCCAGAACTGAGCAGTCAGCTCCAAATACAATGAGTTTTTGATCGTTAATTCCCCGCTCAGTGTACAGAGGCACAGCCCTCAGCAATGGAGAAAGTGAGGACTGCAGTTGATAGAGATCAGAGTCGAAAAGTGTGGAGCTGGAAAAACACAGCAGGTCAGGCAGCATCCGAGGACCAAGCGAGTTGATGTTTTAGGCATAAGCCCTTCATCAGGAAGGCATTGGTGCATTCCTTCTTTTTTTCATTCTCTGATTCACAGAACGTTGGGAACCTAACTTACTCAGACAGGCAGCACTGTATATAGCATTGAAATGGAAAGCAGTGAATCAGTTAGTTGGACAGGGAATAGAAAAGTTGAAGGGAAGTACAGACTGATTGAAGTACAAATATAAGGATAGGTAAATGACCTGGGTCAGATAGGGTATACCCGAGGTTATTCCGGGAAGCGATGGGAGGGATTGGTGTGCCTTTGGCGATAACCTTTGCATCCTCATTGTCCACTGGAGTAGTGCCAGATGATTGGAGGATGGCAAATGTTATTCCCTTGTTCAGGAAAGGGAATAGGGATAACCGTGGGAATGATAGAACAGTCAGTCTTACATCGGTGGTGGGCAAAGTATTGGAGACGATTCTGACAGGCAGGATTTACAATTACTGAGAAAACCATAGTTTGATTAGAGGTAGTCTGCATGGCTTTGTCAGGAGCACTTCATCCCTCAGAAACCGTATTGATTTCTTTGAAGATGTGAAAAAATCACGTTGATGAAGATAGACCAGTAGATGTGGTGAACAAGAATTTTAGCAAGGCGATTAATAAGGTTCCCCATTGTAGGCGCATTCAGAAGGTAAGGGGACATGGGAAGCAGGGAAATGTGGCTGTCTGGATATTGACTTAGCTGGCCTATGCAAGACAGAGGGTGGTAGCAGATGAAAACTATTCAGCCTGGACATCAGTCACCAATGGTGTTCCACAGGGATCCTCTCTGGGACCTGTGCGATTTGTGATTTTTATAAATGACTTTGATGAGGAAGTGGAATGGTGGGTTATTAAGTTTGCTGATGACATGAAAGTTGATGAAGTTGTGGATAGTGTGGAGGGTTGGTATAGGTTACAAGAGGACATTGACAGGATGTAGTGTGTCAGATACAGTTCAACCTTAAAAATTGTGAAGCGATTTATTTTGGAAGATTGCCTGTCCGTTCACAATACAAGGTTAAAAGCAGCATTCTTGGCAGTGTGGAGTGACAGAGGGATATTGGGCTCCATGTCCATAGATCTCACAAAGTTGCCACCCAAGTTTGCAGGAATGTTAAGAAAGCATATTGTGTATTGGCTTTCATTAACAGGGGGATTGAGTTTAAGAGCAGTGAAATCAATGCTTAGCTCTATAAAGCTGTAGTTCAACCACACTTGGAATATTGTGTTAAGTGTTGGTTGCCTCATTATTGGAAACATGTGGAAGTCTCAGAGAGTGCGCAGGGCAGATCTACCAGGATGCTGCCAGGACTGGAGGCCATGTCTGAGGAAGAAAGTTTGAGAGAGCTAGCGCTTTTCTCACTGGAGCGAAGAAGGATGAGAGGTGATATGATAGAGGTGGACACGATGTAGAGAGACATAAATAGAGTAGATAGCCGGAGCCTTTACCCAGGGCAAATTTGGCTATTAACAAGGGGCATAACTTTAAGGTGATTGGAGGAAGGTTTAGAGGAGATGTCAGAGGTAGGTTCTTTATTCAGAGAGTGTTGGGTGGGCGGAATTCACCCCCAGCGGTGGTAGTAGAGTCAGATACATTAGGGATAGTTAAGAAGACTCTTGGATAGTAACATGGAAGTTCGTACGTTGAAGGTTATGAAGGTTAGTCTGATCTAAGAATAGAATAAAACGCCGACAAAACTTTAAGGGCTGAAGGGCTCTTACTATGCTGTACTGCTCTGTGTTCGACGTTTCACTAGGTTTGTGGATTCTCATTAGTAAGCGATTGTTTGAGGGAGTGAGGTGTGCGAGGGAGTGAGGTGTGCGAGGGAGTGAGGTGTGTGAGGTCTGAAAGCTGGGGTGGGCGTTAGACCAAGACTTCCAGTTTTGTTGTGCATTGTTACATTCACCGAAGTGCCAGCTCCATATGCATGGTTACCTTGACCAGACAAAATCCACCAAGTTCAGTTATTAAAACAATTCTTGGCTTGCCGTTTGCTCCTATTTCTTCAGAAACATTCTGTTGGATGAGCTATGAATTAGTATCTGACCAACCACAAACATGTACAATTTTATTTTGATACTGGTGAAAATGAAGGTACATCTATTGGATACAGTTTCAGAGGGTTCACTGTGAGACACAAGATGCTGCAATAGACGGTCAATTGTGAACGTTTTCACACAGTCTCTGGTCCAGGGTGCAGATGTATGGAGTCTAGGGAACATGCCAGATGTCATCATCATAAGTAACTTGTGGAATGATTCTGACACTCCATGTCCATACATCTGCTCCATAGGCTAGGCTTTGACTGAAGATGAATTTGTAAGGCATGGTTCCTGGTCAATCATTGGTATCTAACTTAGACAGCATTTGTACCTACACTGAGAGCAGTGATAGCCTGTTGGCTTCTTTTTTTTTAATTTCAAAAATATACTTTATTCATATATTTTTAATCTATACAATTGGACATGTCATCATTCTGTAAACATTCCATTTCTTTGCGTATCGAAACAGGGTAATCATTCCTATTCACAGGTTGGTGCGATTACATTGAGCTGAGGCACCAGCGGAGCCCAAATGACTGCGTGGGCCCCCTGTTCTTCTTAGGCAGGCAGATGTTAGACGGTGGTCTTTCCCCACCGCGCCTTGGCGGCAGCTGCCCCAAGCTTCAGCGCGTCCCTCAACACGTCGTCCTGGACCTTGGAATGTGCCAGTCTGCAACACTCAGTCGGGGTCAACTCCTTCAGCTGGAAGATCAACAGGTTTCGGACCACCCAGAGAGCGTGCTTCACCGAGCTGATGATCCTCCAGGCACAGTTGATGTTCGTCTCAGTGTGCGTCCCGGGGAACAGACCGTAGAGCACGGAGTCCCGCGTCATGGCGCTGCTCGGGATGAACCTCGACAAACACCACTGCATTCCTCTCCAGACTTCCTCTGCATAGGCACATTCCAGAAGGAGGTGTGTGACAGTCTCGTCCCCCCTCGTCCCCCCACCCCCCCGCAGCCGCTTCGAGGGCAGCGTGCGGTGCGGCAGAGAGTCCATGCGTGCATAAATGATCTCACAGGCAGAGCCCTTCTCACCACCAGCCAAGCAATGTCTTGGTGCTTGTTGGAAAGTTCTGGCGATGAGGCATTCTGCCAAATGGCTTTGACAGTCTGCTCAGGGAACCGCTCGACAGGATCTGCCCTCTCCTTTTCCCGAAGGGTCTCAAGGACACTACGTGCTGACCACTTCCTGATGGACTTGTGGTCAAAGGTGTTTTTCTTCATAAATTTCTCCACGAAGGACAGGTGGTACGGAACAGTCCAACTACTCGGAGCGTTCCACGGCAGCGAGGCCAGGCCCATCCTTCGCAACACCGGCGACAGGTAGAACCTCAGTACGTAGTGACACTTGGTGTTTGCGTACCGGGGATCCACGCACAGCTTGATGCAGCCACACACAAAGGTAGCCATCGGGGTGAGGGTTGCATTGAGTGTGTTTTTTCTCCCCCATTGCACCGGTCTTTTTACATTACATATCTTCGGACCCGGTCCATCTTTGATCTCCACACGAAGTGGAAGATGGCCCGGGTGACTGCGGCAGCACAGGTTCTGGGGATAGGCCAGACCTGTGACACGTATAGCAATACTGAGATTACCTCACACCTGATGACCAGGTTTTTAACCGGCGATGAGAGCGACCGTTGCTCCCATCTGCCCAGTTTCTGTCTCACTTTCCTGATCCGCCCCTCCCAGGTCTTGGCGCACGCCCCAGGCCCCCCGAACCAAATACCCAGCGCCTTCAGGTGGTCGGTCCTGACGGTGAAGGGGATAGAGGATTGGTCGGCCCAGTTCCCGAAGAGCATGGCTTCGCTCTTGCCTCGGTTTACCTTGGCCCCCGAGGCTCGTTCGAACTGGTCACAGATGCACATGAGTCTGTGCATGGACAGCGGATCCGAGCAGAAAACGGCGACGTCATCCATGTATAGGGAGGCCTTAGCCTGCAGACCCCCGCTGCCAGGAATAGTCACCCCTCTCAGGCTCGCACCCTTCCTGATGGACTCGGCAAATGGCTCTATGCAACACACAAACAAGGCAGGAGAGAGAGGGCAGCCCTGCCTGACTCCAGATCTGACTGGGAAGCTATCTGATTCCCACCCATTGATTGAGACTGCACTGCCTGTTGGCTTCTTTCCTCCTGATCAAGGTGGATTCCAAATGATTCTTTGTAAGAGAATGTTGAATTACTGCCCTGACCCAGGATGGAAACTCTCTTCACAGATTCATGAGCAGGCCAGCGTCTCACTCGATGCTGTATGCAGCTGTGAGGTCCAGTAGCACTGTACCCGAATTCACCCTTTTGAAATCCACTTTTAATGTTGGTCATGATGCAAAGTGATGGGTTTACTGAGCTGAACAATAATCAGGGGTTTACCATGTTTGTGAATTGGGCATTAAGAAGGTATAAGCTACAATTATTCAACTGAAAAATAACTGCATCATCTCTGAAAACAATAAAATTGATTCTCTATTGACGGAATTAAAATATAAACACCGAACAACCTTTTATGATACAAAAGTAAAGAATGCACATTTGTTTTTTACAATTTGATGATCACAAATACACTTTGAATCTCAGTATTCAAATGCATACATTGTCGCTCTGTCATTTGCAAAATGGTTGACCTCTGATGATTGAATATTCAGAGTGAGCCAGTGATTGTTCAATCAAATAGAATTATAACTCTGACACGTTTAAATATAATCAATCGATTTAATTTCTCACCTAAAATGTGTGAGCTTCAGCTATTTGCCAACAATTCTACTAGTTTTAAAATAATGAGGGAAAAGGATAGACTACGTCTAAAAGTTGAGGTACTACATTGGAGAAAGGCCAATTTTGATGGTATTAGGCAAGATCTTTCAAAAGCTGATGGCAACAAATGTTCGCAGTTAAGCAGATGGCTAGAAAATGGGAAGCCTTCAGAAATTAGATAGCCGGAGTCCAGAAACAGTATATTCTTGTCAGGGTGAAAGGAAATTCTGGTAAGTGCTGAATGACTAAACAAATTGTGGGTCTGGTTAAGAATAAGAAGGAAGGATATGACAGTTACTTGCAGGATAGATCGAGCGAATCCTGAGAAGAGTATAAAGGCAGGAGGAATATACTCAAGTCGGAAATCAGGAAGGCAAAACGGGGATATGAGTTAGCTTTGGCAAATAGAGTTAAAGAGAAACCAAGTTAACGAGGTCTTTGTGGGCGGCACGGTGGCACAGCAGTTAGCACTGCTGCCTTACAGCGCCAGAGACCCGGGTTCAATTCCCGCCTCAGGTGACTGACGTTTGCACGTTCTTCCCATGTCTGCGTGGATTTCCTCTGGGTGCTCCGGTTTCCTCCCACAGTCCAAAGATGTGCAGATCAGCTAAATTGGCCACGCTAAGTGTTAGGTTAGGGGTATGGGTGGGTTGCGCTTCAGTGGGTCAGTGTGGACTCGTTGGGCCGAAGCACTTCTTTCCACACTGTAAGTAATGTGGAAGGATTTTACAAATAAATTGAGAACAAAATGGTAAATCGGGAGAGAATAGCGTCCTCAAAGATCAGCAAGATGCCTTTGCAAGAGATACTAAACGAGTATTTTCTATCAGTGTTTACTCAGGAGAAGGACATGGGAGATGTAGATATATGGAGAAATAGATGGTGACATCTTGAAATGTCCTCATTACAGAGGAAGAAGTGCTGGATGTCTTGAAATGCATAAAGATGGAAAAAACAGGGTCTGATAGATCATATGAAACCTGAAAGGGTTCAGAAAGATTTACGTGCATGTTGCCAAGGTTGGAGGTTGAACAAGCTGGGGCTGTTTTTCCTGGAACGTTGGAAACTGAGGGGTGATCTTATCGAGGTTTATAAAATCATGAGGGGCATTGATAGGGTAAATAGACAAGATATTTTCCCTGGTGTGGTGGTGTCCAGAACTAGAGGGCATAGGTTTCGGTTGGGATGTAAAAGAGATGTAAGAGACACCTTTTTCACTCAAAGGGTTGGACGTGTGTGAAATGAGCTGCCAGAGGAAGTGGTGGAGTTTAGTACAATTGCAACATTTAGATGGCGTCTGGATGGGTTTCGGAAGTGTTTAGATGGATATGGGCTGAGTGCTGACAGGTGGGACTAGATTGGGTTGGGATATCTGGTCGGCATGGACAAGTTTGAACGAAGGGTCTGTTTCCATGCTGTACATCTCTTTGACCCTGTGACTGTAATTTAGAAATGACAATAATTTGACATGCACTATCAAATAAATAAATCGTTTATATTATTAAAGTGTAGCATGCAGCAAGTTGAAAACTTGCTATTTTTAGAATGAACTATAAAGAACAAAGAACATTCCAACACAGGAACAGGCCCTTCGGCCCTCCTAGCCTGTTCCGATCCAGATCCTCCTATTTTTTAAACCTGCCACCTATTTTCTAAGGGTCAGTATCCCTCTGCTCCCTGCCCATTTATGTAAAAGCCACACGTTCCAGGCTGTCAGCACCCTATGTGTAAAGAACTTCCCACATATATCTTCCCTAAACTTTCCCCTCTCACTTTAAATTCATGAGTAATTGAGTTCCACAATGTGGGGAAAAATCTTCTTGCTGTCCACCTGTGTCTATCTGTCTTGATTTTGTAGACCTCAACCTTCGTCGTTGTAATGAAAATAGTCCTAATCTACTCAATATTCCTTCATAACTAGCACCGTCTGTCCCAGCCAGCATCCTGGTGAAGCTACTCTATACCCTATTCAAAGCATCCCATCCTTTTGTTAATGTGGTGAACAGAACTATATGCAGTATTCGAAATGCGCCAACCCAAAGTCCTATGCAACTGTAACATGACCTGCCAGAGCTTGTATTCAACACCTGATCCAGTGAAGGAAAGCATGCCATATGCCTTATTGACCACTTTACTGACCTGCATTGACATCTTCAGGAAACAGTGAGCCCAAACACCCAGATCTCGCTGTACGACAATTTTCCCCGAGACTTTTACGTTTACTGTATTGTTCACTCTTGAACTGGACCTTTCAAAATGCATCACCTCGCATTTGCACAGATTGAACTCCATCTGTCATTTCTGCGCCAATCTCTCCAAATTAACTATATTCTGGTGTATTCTCTGACAGCCCCCTTCACTATCTTCTATTCCAACAATCTTGGTGTCATCTGCAAACTTCCTAAACAGGCAACTGATACCTTCTTCCAAATCATTGATATATATCGCAAACAACAGTGGTCCCAGCACGGATCGCCGTTGCACACCACTGGTCATAGTTCTCCATTTTGAGAAATCGCCTTCTATTACTATTCTCTGTCTCTGTTGCCCAGCCAGTTCTCTATCAATATAGAAAGAACACTCTGGACCCCAATGCGACTTCACCTTCTCCATCAGCCGACCATGGGGAACCTAATAAAACACCTTACTCAAGTCCCTCGGTATCTTCTCCAGCAGCTTCCCTACCACTGATGTCAGGCTCGCCGGTCTACAATTACCTGGATTATACCCACTATCCTTCTTAAACAAGGGTACAACATTAGTAATTCTCCAGTTCTCCGGGACCTCACCCATGTTCAATCATCCTGCAAAGATATATGTAAAGCCCCAGTTACGTCCACACTCACATCCCTCAGTAACCTGTTGTTCATCCCATCCAGACTTGGGGGCTTGTCTACCTTAATAGCTTTCAGAGTCTCCAAAGCTTCCTCCCTCTTTAGGTCGACTTGACGCAGAGTACTCAGAGACTTGTCCCTCACCTCAACATCCGTCATGTCCCTCTCCTAGGTGAATACAGATACAAAGTACTCGCTAAGTATCTCACCCATTGTCTCTGACTCCATGCATAACTTTCTTCCTTTGTCCTTGTGTGGGCCAAACATTTCTCTCGTTACCCTCTTGCAACTTATATATGAAAAGAAGTCTTTGGGATTTTCCTCAACCCTGTTCGCTACCGATATCTCATGGCCACTTTTATCCCTCTTAAATCCTCGATATTTACTGTGAAATGTAGCTAGTGAAAAGAAAATAAATATTTGTTCGTGCGAGTGGGAACTCAGATCTTTTCAAAGTGTTTTGTGCCAAAACAATGTTTGAAATCCGTCTCAGTGCAAATAAAAAGCAAGAGAAGAAGCCTCTTGGGAAGAGTAATTTTCAGACACTTTTCCCCGAAAGTACTTCTGAGGTAGAAAAGAGTGCGGGTTTGTAACAAGGGCACAACAGTAACTATAGGTGGCTTGAACATGCAAATTTGCTCAATTAAACAATTTGACAGTGATATCCTTGAATAAAGATTCATAGAGTGTATGAGAGATTATTTGTGACAGCAGGACGTCAAGGAAACAACCAGAGAATGGGGTGGCACGGTGGCTCAGTGGTCAGCACAGCACCAGGGTCCCAGGTTCGATTTCAGCCTCGGGGACTGTCTGCATGTAGTTTGCACATTCTCCCCATGTCTGCGTGGGTTTCCTCACACAGTCCAAAGATGTGCAGGTCAGGTGAATTCGCCATGCTAAATTGCCCACAGAGATAGGTACATTACTCAGAGGGAAATGGGACTGGGTGGGTTACTCTTCGGAGGTTCGGTGTGGACTTGTTGGGCCGAAGGGCCTGTTTCCGTACTGTAGGGAATCTAATCTAATTTAGATTCGATATTATGTAACAAGGAAGGATTGGTGGATGTGCTTTGCCTTGGAATAACCACAACACGCTGGAGTTTCACATTCAGATTGAAAGAGTAAAGACTGAGTCATACATGAGAGTTTTAGTTTTAGGCAATGATACATATATTGACCTAAGGAAGGATTTGGCTGTGGTGGTGTGGGGGGAGAAAAGAACAGTTAAAAGCAGGACAGCTGAAGAAATTTGGCAAAAATTTAGGGAGATACGAAAGACCGAAGAGGAATTGCATTACGGAGAAAACTCATCCATATCTTGGTCAGGAAATCAAGGATAACATGAAGGCAAATCCCAGTGCATATCATACTGCACATGTTAGTCACACTGTGGAGGATTGGGCAAGTCAGTGGCGTCGAGGTATTATCGAAGAATTCTTATGTGATAAACCCAGATAATGTTCTGGTGACCTGGGTTCAAATCTGGAATTAAGAGACTGATGGTGGTTATGAATCGATTGCCCAGCAAAAAATCTTACTTGGTTCACTGATGTTCTTTAGGGAAGGAAACTGCCATTCTACCATAGTTTCACAACTCTCAGGCTGAAGACGTTTCTCCTTATCTCCGTTCTAAAGATTTTCTCTTGACTCTCAGGCTATGTCCTTGAGTCCTTTCTCTCCGAACAGTGGAAGCATCTTCCCAACATCTACTCTGAGCAGGCAACCTGTATTCTCTCTGCTTCTATTAGATCCCCCTTCATTCTTATAAACTGCAGCAAGTATAGACCCAGAGACCTCATATGTTGAGCTTTTGATTCCTAGGACCATTCTTATGAAGCTCCTTTGAACACGCTCCAGAGTGGTACATCCTTCCTCCGTTATGGGGCCCAAAACGGTGCACAATAAATCAAATGTGGTCTGAACAGAGTCTTAAAGAGCCGCGGAAATCCATCCATTCAAGTCATCGCAAAAGAGGTGTCATCACTGTATTTGCCTTTCTGACCGGGCCATCTGAAATAATAATCTTACGATGGATAATAATAAATTTACCATGGACTTACAAAAATGAACAATAATTAAAGCATGCTGGGAAGTAGAACCCAGCCTTGACCACATTCTCTGTGCTCATCCACATGCTGCAGAATCCAGACAGGCTGCAGCTACCCAGAGACGGTTTGCAAACAAACCTGACAGCTACAGATCCTGTAATGCATATCTGAAGTTGGACCTGAATGGGACAATTGAATGTCGCCTTTGGGCCATTAATGTGACAGCCCCAGTTTGCCTCTGATTGATCAGGGTAATTGATCATTCCATTGGTAGATTCTCCACACCCTCCCAAAAGGCATGAAGATTTGGGAGAGTACGAATCACCATAAAACCACTCCGAGAGTTGTATCTCGAGATTAACCACTGAAAGAGAAGATACCAAGAAGACCATCAGAAGAACAAAAGGACTTCACCACGTGGAATCCGGTCAACTTCTGGTGGGGTGGTATGTGATCATCTAAAGTTAAGTTAAATCATAAGATAGATTGTAGTGTTTTCATTACGTTATAACACGTTTTATTGTTCTAATATTCATTGTATTTAATAAACAAGTAAGAGTTTATAAGAGTTGCCTCAATTCTTTTGCTGAATATAAAATTTCAAACACACTGTGTGGCAGATACAGCACTTTCCTAACTCCTGATACAATCTGGACATTTACCTTGAGACAATCCTGACTGGAACTCGCAACACTGCATTTCAGACTTCTGAATTTTCTCCCGAGTTATAAAATACTCCATGCCTCTCTTCCTACTAAACTGCATCACCTCGCACTTTCCCAAGTGTACTCTATCTGCCACGTCTTTGCCCACTTTCCTACCCTGTCGAAATCCTTCTGCAGCCTCCCTGCCATCTCAGTGATACCTGTCCCTCTATCGACCTTTGCATCATCAACAAACCTCGCCGGAGTGCCCTCAGTTCCTTCATCTAGATTGTTAATGTATAAAGTAAAAAGTTGTGGTTCCCTTGAGGAACTCCAGTTGCCATTGGCTGCTATCCTGAGAAGGACCGTTTTATTCCCACTCTCTACCTTCTGCCAGACAGTCAAGCTTCTCTACACACTCGTACCTTGTCTCTGACACCATGGGCCCTTATCTTACTCAGCAGCCTCCTGTGAAGCACCTTGTTAACGTCCTTCGTGAAGTCCAGATACATAGTATCTGTTAGCTCTCGTTGGTCTAACCTGCTTGTTAAATCCTCAAAGCGTTTAACAAATTCATTAGCATATCCTCCCCTTGTTGAAACAATACTGACTTTGTCCTACTTAATTATTCAGAAATCTCATCCTTCACATTGGATTCCAGGAACTTATCCCACGATCGAGGTTAGGCTAATCAGTTTGTAATTTTCTGCCTTTTGCCTTATTCACTTTTTATGCAGTATGCCAGGGAGATCCAAGATCGCGGCGACCCCGTAGGTCTGAATCTACAGAGCTCTGCCCAAGACTCAGACATAGTGGGGTACCCACCCTCACCTCACCTGTTAAATTGTTTAAAATAGTTTTTGCCAATTCTACATCAAACTTTAAAATTTGACGCTTTTTATAATGGCCAAAGGCAAAGGTTCTCGCAGTTCACAACAGGCAGGGACCCCTCCCCCCACCCCGTAGCAAGAGAGGCGACTGTGGCCGCCCCGGGGGACTCACCTGCAGAGGCGCGCCTGATCTCAGAACTTGAGAACGAGAGAAGATTGATGCATCCATTGAAGAGACCCAGTTCTGGTGGGAGTCAGTTTTGGTCATGCTGCAGAAACGTGCCGGAGAGATCGATAAACTCGAGAAGCGTGTCGGAGGTGCAGAGCAATGGATCAGGGCCTCCAAGACCACTGCTGAGTTATCCATGGGTCAAGTCTGGGCTCTGGAACATCGGGTACCGACCTTAGAGGAACATATTGACGACCTCGAAAGTCCAGGTCATTGGAAAAATGTTCGGTTGCTGGGCCTTCTCAAATGGGAGGAGGCAGGTCAGCATGTTGATTTCCTGGAGCCATGGTGCGAATTGAATGGGCCCACCGGGTTACTGTGCGCCGGCCCAGGTTGGACCAGCGCACCCGCCCAGTCCTAGTTCAACTTCAACATTACAGGGAAACAACAGGTGCCCCTGGAGGCGTCCAGAGTCTTGGGGAAGGATTCTCATGCCATGATATACAAGGGCTCCAGGATAATGTTCTTCCAGGACTTCTCTCCAGCTATGTTCCGCATGAGCAAGGCATTTGATGAGGCGAAGAAGCATCTTAGGGATATAAATACTCAATATTATATGTGCTGCAGTCATGTAGTATCTGTATATAACTTTGGATCACCGGAAAAAAACAAAATAATTCCTGGATGCTCTCAAATAGACAGCAGGACTTGAACTGTATGGATAATGACTTTATTTCCCCCCCACCCCCCTCTGTTTTTCCTCCTCCTTTCTTCCTCTTTCTCTTCTCCATCTTTCCTTGGTGAGGGGGCGTTGGGTGGGGGTCCCCGTTCTTATACTTTCTATGGACTCTTATTTGGAGCTCGTGGGTTTATTTGATTATTAGGGGACGTTTCTGAGAGTTTTCTTTTTAAATTTGGTTGCTTATTACTTGCTGGGATTGTAATTTTGTAATTTTATATATTTTCATCTTTTGTTGTTTTGCTAAGTGTATCTAGATGATGGTGTGTGTGTGTTTCGGGGGGGGGGGCGGGGGAGGGGGGGGAGGTTTGCTCCCAACCTTTTAACGTCTGCCTTATAAGATATTGGAATATATTTACTCTTCTTTGTAATGCCTGGGCCGAGGGCATGGTTGTGGCTGGGAGATGTTATGGCGGGATTATTGGAAGCTAATAGTGCCCCTTGTGAACAAAGGGGAAATTCTTCTTTTAAATATGTTTTATGCGATTTGTTTTCGGAGAAGTTCTCAGTTGTTTTGATTTTGCTGTTTAAAGAATTTTTTTACGTGTGAATCATTTTTGGTTTTTATTCAATGTCTTTTGGGTGGAGCTCTACCTCCTGGGGTGTCTCGGGCTTGTTTGGACAATCTTGGCTAGCCGTTTGTTTAGGTAGTGCACCGGGAATGTCAAGAAGAGCCACTCACAAATCAAAGGGAAGAAGATATTACCAAGTCTTAAAAAAAGAAAGGGTGGATGTAGCCCTTCTACAGGAGATGCATTTACTTGATAAGGAGCACTCAAGGCTGAAATAGGGTGGATTTGGTCAGGTGTTCTTTTCATCTTTCAGCTCAAAAAGTAGGGGAGCAGCCATTCTTCTTCCGACAAATCTTTCCATCCAAATGCTAAGCCAATATAAGATGAGTGTGGATGGAATAATTTAATTAAAACCCTAATATATGGAGAGGAATATGGGAGTTTGAATCTCTATTGCCCCCCGGCGCACCCTTTTAAATTTGTGATGGAAGCGTTCTCCAAGTTGATGGCTCTCAGGGTGCACCACACAATTATAGGGAGAGATTGTAATTGTATCATCAACCTAGGGCTGGACAGAATACCTAAGATCCCTGCGGGCATATCTATGAGATCTAGGCAGTTGGCGGATCTGAGTAGGGAGTTGGGGCTGGTCTATGTTTTGAGGTGTCTTCGCCCTCAGGGTAGAGACTTTACTTTTTCTTCTAAACCCACGCAAGTGCCATACTAGAATCGATACGTTTCTGTCCCCTCGACGCTTTTGAACACAATATTGTTTTGTAAAGTAGGTAATATAACTATTCCCGACCATGCCACAGTATGTATGGAGGTTAAGACCAGTAATGATGAGATAGGTTACCGACATTGGCGTATGGACCCTTTCCTATTGAAGGATAGTAAGTTCATAAAATACTTCTCGCAGGAATTTAAAACTTTCTAGGATATCAACTCAGGCACGGCCAGTAACCCATCGGTGATGTGGGAGACTGCTAAGCCACACGTGCGAGACTTCGACGACCTGGAAAAAACAAAAGGGAGAACAACAGCGTCTGCTCGAGATTCGCATGAGGGCGGCTGAGACCCTCCAATACTAGTGTACAGTGGATCACTGCCCTTTGGGTAACTTTGAATACCACACTTACACAAAAAGCAAAGAGGGAGATATTATTTGCGAAGCAGAGATTATTTGAATATGGTGACAAGCCTGGCAGATATCTCGCATACCTTGCCAAAAAGCAAAAGGCTGCCCAAGCCATTACATCCATTAGAATGAGTGCTGGTACCCTGACTTGTGATCGTAAAAAGATCAATGCAGCCTTAAGAAAGTTCTGTTTCAAATTGTATAGGTCACAGGGCTGTGAGGATAGAACGAGGAAGATGGAATCTTTTTTTAAAAAAATTCTTGCCCTCCCGGGCCTAACCTCGGAGCAGGTGTTGTTCTTGAATGCCCCCCTAGCAACCCAGGATGTACAGGAAGAGGTGAGGCAGCTCCACAGTGGCAAAACGCCTGGACAAGATGGATTCCAAGCTGAGTTCTACAACGAATTTATTGGGGAATTGACTGGGCCACTTATAAATATGTATAATTATTCACATAGTCAGGGATGCCTCTTGCCTTCGCTGAGAGAAGCAAATATTTCTGTCATTCTTAAGAAGGGAAAGGCCCCAGATGACTGCTCTTTGTATAGACCTATATCCTTGTGGAATATGGATTTTAACGTTATCACAAAAATGCTGGGCATTAAGACTGGAGAGGGTTTTACTATTCATTATAAAAGAGGGCCAGGCAGAGTTTATAAAGGGTCGCAGATCAACTAATAATATTAGAAGAGTCTTAAATATTGTATCAGCTTGCCAGCAGGGAGCGATACTGGGATTAGTTATCTCCATAGAGCCAGAGAAGGCATTTGATTTGGAAGAATGGCCATATCTCTTTTATGCGCTGGAACGGTTTTGTGTTGGAAAGGACTTTACAAAATGGGTTACAGTATTAATTAATGATACCAAAGCTCTGGTTTAAGTTCAGATAGCGTTAGTGTTGGGAGAGCTTGTCGACAGGATTGCCCTCTTTCAGCATTATTATTGATTGACCTGTTGGCAGAAGCTATATGAGCCAACCCTAATACAATGGTTCCGAAGGTAAATCGGGTAAACGCAAAATTACTGTCTATGCAGATGATGTCCTCCTTTTCTTAAATGAACCATTGACATTTGTGCCCTGCTTAATTCAAGTTGTGAGAGGCGATTTCGGTACAAATAGTTAAGATGTGCATGACCTCAGAGTCTAAGGGGAATAGAGCCGTGGGGGTAGGGTAAATCATGCTTCTCTATAATAAAGGACGAGACAGAGTAGAAAAACAAGTCCTTGTTTGATAAGACCACTAACTCTGACAGAGAATAATAAGTCCTTGACTGATAAGACTGCAGGCTAGAAAAACAACTAGGGAGACATATACTGCAGACTTTGTGATAAGGGTCCAGAATGGAAAAAATATGAATGTTCAGAATGTGAACCTCGTGACTCTTTAGAGCTATAAAAGGGAGGAGCTTGAACTGTATTTAATCGAAAACTTTGTTAGCCTGGCGCGCTTTTCTCAGAAGAGTGCCCAACTATGCAGACTTGCTAATAAAACTTTGTTTTCCTGAATTTGTCTAGAGCGATTATTGAGAAGCGATTTTCATTTCTAACAAAGTGGTAACTTATTTGGTATGTTCTCAGGTTATAAAATCAATTTTATGATTTTGGAGGTCATGCTGCTGGGAGGTCTTGCCAGTATATCCAATTTTCCAGATGGATGCCGTTTCCCCTTTCGGTGGTCACTGGGAGGTTTTCTTGAGTTCGGTATTTTTAATACTCCGGCATTCGGTCAGCTATATAAAGCCAATTATACACATTTATTTGAGAAAATAAGATAGTACCTTCAACGCTGGGAAGATCTCCCGATAACCTTGCTAGGTTGAGTAGCTTTGGTCAGCATGAATATCCTCCCTCGCCTTTTACATAGAACATAGAACATAGAAGAATACAGCACAGTACAGGCCCTTTGGCCCTCGATGTTGCGCCGATCCAAGCCCACCTAACCTATACTAACCCACTATCCTCCATATACCTATCCAATGCCCGCTTAAATGCCCATAAAGAGGGAGAGTCCACCACTGCTACTGGCAGGGCATTCCATGAACTTACGACTCGCTGAGTGAAGAACCTACCCCTAACTTCAGTCCTATATCTACCCCCCCTTAATTTAAAGCTATGCCCCCTTGTAATACCCGACTCCATACGCGGGAAAAGGTTCATACTGTCAACCCTATCTAACCCCCTAATCATCTTGTACACCTCAATCAAGTCACCCCTAAACCTTCTTTTCTCTAATGAAAACAGCCCCAAGTGTCTCAGTCTATCCTCATACGATCTTCCTTCCATACCAGGCAACATCCTGGTAAACCTCCTCTGCACCCGTTCCAGTGCCTCCACATCCTTCCTATAGTATGGCGACCAAAACTGCACACAATATTCCAGATGCGGCCGCACCAGAGTCTTATACAACTGCATCATGACCTCAGGACTCCGGAACTCAATTCCTCTACCAATAAAAGCCAGTACGCCATATGCCTTCCTCATCGCACTATTTACCTGGGTGGCAACTTTCAGAGATCTGTGTACATGGACACCAAGATCCCTCTGCTCATCCACACTACCAAGTATCCGACCATTAGCCCAGTACCCCATCTTTTTGTTATTCTTCCCAAAGTGAATCACCTCACACTTAGCTACATTGAATTCCATTTGCCACCTTTCTGCCCAGCTCTGCAGCTTCTCTATATCCTGCTGTAACCTGCCACATCCTTCCTCACTGTCAACAACTCCTCCGACTTTCGTATCATCCGCAAACTTGCTCACCCAACCTTCTAACCCCTCTTCCAGGTCATTTATAAAAATGACAAACAGCAATGGTCCCAAAACAGATCCTTGCGGAACACCGCTAGTGACGGCACTCCATGAAGAAACTTTGCCATCAACTACTACCCTCTGTCTTCTTCCATCCAGCCAATTCCTAATCCAAACCTCCAACTCACCCTCAATGCCATATCTCCGTATTTTCTGCAGTCGCCTACCATGGGGAACCTTATCAAACGCCTTACTAAAATCCATATATACCACATCTACCGTTTTCCCCTCATCAACCTCCTTCGTCACCTTTTCAAAGAATTCAATAAGGTTTGTGAGGCACGACCTGCCCTTCACAAAACCATTCTGACTATCCTTGATCACATTATTCCGATCCAGATGTGCATAAATCCTATCCCTTACAATTCTCTCTAAGACTTTGCCCACAACAGAAGTGAGACTCACCGGCCTATAGTTACTAGGGTTATCCCTACTCCCCTTTTTGAACAAGGGAACCACATTTGCTATCCTCCAGTCTTCTGGCACTACTCCTGTAGACAAAGAGGACATAAAAATCAAGGCCAATGGCTCTGCAATCTCCTCCCTTGCTTCCCAGAGAATCCTAGAATAAATGCCATCAGGCCCAGGGGACTTATCTATTTTCACCTTTTCCAGGATTTCCAACACCTCTTCTCTACATACCTCAAAGCCATCCATTCTACTTATTTGTGACTCAGTATTCACATCGACGACAATGCCCTGTTCCTGAGTAAATACTGAAGAAAAGTATTCATTCAGTGTCTCCCCAATCTCTTCCGCCTACACACGCAACTTCCCACTACTATCCTTGACTGGACCTATTCCTACCCTAGTCATTCTTTTATTCCTAACATACCTATAGAAAGCCTTAGGGTTTTCCCTAATCCTACCGACTAAGGACCTTTCATGTCCCCTCCTTGCTGCTCTTAGCTCTCTCTTCAGGTCCTTCCTGGCTACCCTATAACTCTCAATCGCCCCAATTGAACCTTCACGTCTCATCTTGAGATAGGCCGGCCTCTTCCAATTAACAAGGGATTCCAATTCCTTATTAAACCACGGCTCCCTCGCACGACCCTTTCCTCCCTGCCTGACAGGTACATAATTATCAAGGACACTCAATAGTTGCTCCTTGAACAAGCTCCACATATCATTTACACTCTTGCATTGGAGTCTACTTTTCCAAGCCACACATCCTAAGTCATGCCTCACCGCATTATAATTTCCCTGACCCCAGCTTTAACTCTTGCCCTGTAGTTCACACTTCTCCCTCTCCATCACGAGAGTAAAAATCACCGAATTATGGTCACTATCCCCAAAGTGCTCACCTACCTCTAATTCTAACACCTGGCCTGGTTCGTTACCCAGAACCAAATCCAGTATGGCCTCACCTCTTGTTGGCCTGTCTACATATTGTGTCAGGAAACTCTCCTGCACACATTGAACAAACACTGACCCATCCAACGAACTTGAGCTATAGCTTTCCCAATCAATATCAGGAAAGTTAAAGTCCCCCATAACAACCACCCTATTACTGTCACTCATCTCCTGAATCACCTTCCCTATCCTTTCTTCAATGATTCTAGGACTATTAGGAGGCCTGTAAAAGACTCCTAAAAGGGTGACCTCACCTTTCCTATTCCTAACCTCAGCCCAAACTACCTCAGATGGCAAGTCCTCATCCATCGTCCTTTCCACCACTGTAATACTATCTTTGACAAGCAATGCCACACCTCCCCCTCTTTTACCCCCACCTCTGACCCTACTAAAACATTTGAATCCTGGAACCTGCAACAGCCAATCCTGTCCCTGTTCTAGCCATGTCTCCGTAACAGCCACAACATCGAAATCCCAGGTACCAACCCACGCTGCAAGTTCACCTACCTTATTTTGTATACTTCTTGCATTGAAGTATACACACTTCAAGCCACTTTCCTGTTTACAGACACCCTCCTTGGAAATTGATGCCATGTTCCTAACCTCCCTACACTCCAGGCCCTGCACCCTGAAGCTACAATCTGGGTTCCCATGCCCCTGCAGAGTTAGTTTAAACCCCCCCCCCCCCCCCCACCCCCAAGAGCACTAGCAAACCTCCCCCCAAGGATACTGGTGCCCCTCAGGTTCAGGTGTAGACCATCCTGTTTATAGAGGTCCCACCGTCCCCAGAAAGAACCCCAGTTATCCAAAAACCGGAATCCCTCCCTCCTGCACCATTCCTGTAGCCACGCATTTAAGTGTTCTCTTTCCCTATTCCTCGAATCTCTATCACGTGGCACGGGTAACAAACCAGAGACAACAACTCTGTTCGTTCTAACTCTGAGCTTCCAACCTAGCTCCCTGAAAGTCTGTCTAACATCCTTGGCACTCCTCCTACCTATGTCATTGGTGCCAATATGGACCACGACTTCGGGCTGCTCCCCCTCCCCCTCCAGGACCCGGAAAACACGATCAGAGACATCACGTACCCTTGCACCTGGGAGGCAACATACCAAACGTGAGTCTCTCTCGTTCCCACAAAACCGCCTATCTGTGCCCCGAACTATCGAGTCCCCAATTACTACTGCTCTGCTCTTCTTCACCCTTCCCTTCTGAGTAACGGGGACAGGCTCCGTGCCAGAGACCTGAGCCCCGTTACTTACCCCTGGTAAGTCATCCCCCCCACAAGTATCCAAAACGGTATACTTGTTCTTGAGGGGAACGGCCGCAGGGGGTCCCTGCACTGGCTGCTTCCTCCCAGTCCCCCTCACTGTCACCCATCTATCTGCCATCTTTGGAGTTACTACTTCCCTATAACTCTGATCTATGACCCCCTCTGCCTCCCGAATGATCCGAAGTTCATCCAACTCCAGCTCCAGTTCCCTAACACGGTCTTGGAGGAGCTGGAGATGGGTGCACTTCCTGCAAGTGTAATCGCAGGGACGTCGATAGCATCCCTCACCTCATACATGTTGCAGGAGGAACCTCTCCTTCGCGCTTTTAAAGGGGGAAAAAACCTACCCAGATAAGCTTACACTAACTGCTTCCGGGTCTCGGCTGCCCCTCTGGTCGTCGTCACTTCCCCCTGGTGCTCCCGCTCTTTCTGTGAAGAGAGAGTGAAAGAGAAAAAAAAAACACCGCTGCCCGCTACCGGTAAGCACTTTTAAAACCAAACGGTCTTACCTTCGCTGCTGCTCGCACTGGAAAAAAAAAATACCCAATGGTTTTATACCCAATGAGAATGCTCCCCTTGATGCTGCCGAGACAGTTGCTGCGTTAACATTATGGTCGGCTCGGCTCCTTTATTTGGAGTCATAGACGGCCCCTTATTAAATAATAAAAGCTACAGCTTCCACAAATAAGGGGTGAGCTGGATTTTCCGGATTTCAGTAAGTACGAATTGAGCTCTGTATTATCCTATGTCGCTGATTGGGTCTCTTGTGAACCACAATAAATCTGGTTACATATTGAAGCCTCCCAAGCAAAATATCACCTCATCAATCTACTATTTATGGACAAGATGAGTATTATTACGGATCATTGTAAAAATTCAATTTTATTAAATCCAATCAAAGCCTGGAGGAGAATGTGACAGGATGAGGGTAACCTACAATAAACCTCCCTTATACCCCTATAGTGGGAAAATTGGGATTCCAGCCAGGGCTGAGTGATGCTGTATTCTGAACCTGGGAGTGCAGAGCTATGTGGTTCTGTTCGCCGAGCTGGAAGTTTTTGTTGCAAACGTTTCTTCCCCTGGCTAGGCGACATCATCAGTGCTTGGGAGCCTCCTGCGAAGCGCTTCTTTGATGTTTCCTCCGGTGTTTATAGTGGTCTGTCCCTGCCGCTTCCGGTTGTCAGTTTCAGCTGTCCGCTGTAGTGGTTGGTATATTGGGTCCAGGTCGATGTGTTTGTTGATGGAGTTTGTGGATGAGTACCATGCCTCTAGGAATTCCCTGGCTGTTCTCTGTCTGGCTTGCCCTATGATAGTAGTGTTGTCCCAGTCGAATTCATGTTGCTTGTTGTCTGCGTGTGTGGCTACTATGTATAGCTGGTCGTGTCGTTTCGTGGCTAGTTGATGTTCATGTATGCAGATTGCTAGCTGTCTTTCTGTTTATCCTATATAGTGTTTAGTGCATTCCTTGCATGGTATTTTGTACACTACATTCGTCTTGCTCATGTTGGGTATCGGGTACTTCGTTCTGGTGAGTTGTTGTCTCAGCGTGGCTGTTGGTTTGTGTGCCGTTATGAGTCCGAGGGGTCGCAGTATTCTGGCTGTCAGTTCCGTGATGCTCCTGATGTATGGTAGTGTGGCTAGTCCTTTTGGTTGTAGTATGTCCTCGTTCCGTGGTCTTTCTCTTAGCCATCTGTTGATGAAGTTGCGCGGGTATCCGTTTTTGGCGAATACCTTGTAGAGGTGTTCCACTTCTTCTTTTTGCAGTTCTGGTGTACTGCAGTGTGTTGTGGCCCTTTTGAATAGTGTCCTGATGCAGCTTCGTTTTTGTGTGTTGGGGTGGTTACTTGCATGGTTTAGGACTTGGTCTGTGTGTGTGGCTTTCCTGTATACCCTTGTAGTGAATTCTCCGTCCGGTGTTCTCTGTACCATCACGTCTAGGAATGGGAGTTGGCTATCCTTTTTCTTCTTCTCTCGTGAATCGGATTCCCGTGAGTGTGGCGTTGATGATCTGGTGTGTTTTTTCTATTTCCGTATTTTTAATGATTACAAACGTGTCATCGACATTTCTGACCCAGAATTTGGGTTGAATTTGTGGTAGGACTGTTTGTTCTAACCTTTGCATAACTGCCTCTGCTATGAGTCCCGAGATTGGTGATCCCATGGGTGTTCCGTTGATTTGCTCGTATATCTGGTTGTTGAATGTGAAGTGTGTTGTGACCACACCCACAACTACAACCACAGGGACGCCAAGACAGCAGACTTCCTAGCAGCACTAGAATGCACACTCAGGAACAATGGACTGACAGAAGAGACACAACAAACAGTGAGACAAACTGTCGTACCTATGATAAAAAGGAAAAGACAAACACATAACCTCAACACCAAGGAAAGGGAAGCACTGAAATCACTAAGAAACGATAAGAACATAATCATACTACCAGCAGATAAAGTCAGAATGACGGTCATCCTAGATAAATCTGATTACATCCAAAAAGCACAACAACTACTTGCAGATACCAATACCTTCCAAAAGAGGGAGTTTGACCCCACCCCACAGCTCACCAATAGGATAAATAACACACTAAGGAATCTACAAAAAAAACGGACAGATAACCAGTGCTGACCTACAAAGAATGAAACCGGAAAGCAACAACACCCCCAGTTTCTATGGATTACCTAAAGTACACAAACCAGACATCCCACTCAGACCCATAGTATCTCTGCCAGGGACACCATCATACAAACTGGCCAAAGGACTACAACAGAAACAGAAACACCTGGTCAGCGGATCCAAACACTCTATACAATCAACACAGGAATTCTTGGACATCATCAGAAATATACACATAGACAAAGAAGAAACCATGATATCATTCGACGTGACGGCACTGTTCACTTCGATTTACAAAACCCTAGCCAGAAAAATAATAGCCAACCTACTGATAATACAGAACAGAAAACAGGACGCTGAACCTATCAACAAAGACGACATACTTAAACTACTGGACTTGTGCCTCACAACACACTTCACATTCAACAACCAGATATACGAACAAATCAACGGAACACCCATGGGATCACCGATCTCGGGACTCATAGCAGAGGCAGTTATGCAAAGGTTAGAACAAACAGTCCTACCACAAATTCAACCCAAACTCTGGGTGCTTTATGTTCTCGATGTGAAGAGCTCTCACGCCTGAGTCACCTTCACGTCTCTGGTTGCTGAGTGAATCGCACCAAAGGAATTTCACCAGAGCTGCAACTGCCTCACTTCCCCACTCGCCCTCCCCGTGTACATTTTCCTGCTCGTCAGTGATTTAAAGAAAACCAAATGGATGCGATGTCATTCTGTAGCCTCTCTGTCAATTCCTCCGTTTCAGTTCCAACGTGGCTTAGATCATGTGGCGCACCTTAATACTAGCGACGCTATGAATGCACAGGTCCAGCGGTTCCTCTGAGAGTGTAATTTCTTTCATTGCTGTTGCTGATTGAATGAGCCACTAACGTGCGAACTGCTTCAAAACATGATTCAGGAACTTTGGTGCCAACTCTCGTACGTTGAATAACGACAGACAGCTTCCAAATGAGGTCTTTCAGAGACGACTTTGGGATACATTTGACAGACAGACAAGTTCAGGAATCCGTGGTGCGCTTTGACACCAGCGCATCAGCTTCTTCCCTGTTTTTGAACCGGGCCGCCTGCGCAAGGAATGCAAATGCGGTACTGCTTTTCGTGGAAGGACCAGAACGCAGTAACTACACTCTCAAACAGAATGGCATATGATCAGAACCAGGTTGGAGAAAAGCTACAATGCTTTGCACAGTAATTAAATGGAATTGCATTACATTACATTTCACTACGAGAGCAGATTTGTTCAAGCAAATTCGAAGGTAGGTTTGCAGATGGGAAAGAAAGCAAGAAAGTTCAGTTCTTGTCCATGTAAATGGCAGCAGTTGAAAAACAAGGCAGTTTCCGCTCAGTTTCGAACTGGGGAACTTTCGAGCGTTAGGCGAACGTGATGACCACAACACTACAGCAACAAGCCACCAGCATCTCACCTGCCCCTCCGTGGCATCCACCACCTTTCTGTTTCCAATAGCTCGTTGTTGTTCAGCGTAATTTACATCTTGAAAACGTAAATAAAAAGACACTTGAAATTGATGACAAAATATAGACAAGGATGTATTCAATGTTTGGACCGTACGGTGAGGTGGAATAGGGTGGGTAGATTTGCAAATTACTGTTAACACGTAATGTATTGAGCGAATCGCAAAACAGAAAGTATTTAACACGGAACACAAGCAGAACTGGCAAACCAAATGCAATTTCAGACACAGCGAAGCATGAATGCTAAATGTGAGACAGTCCGAGGGCATGTGTCATAAAGTAATGTCACAACTAACAACAGGGCGTTTCCAAACTACTCTTTCAAACATACGGGAGCCTTAGTGCACCACCACTTTCCAGACAATGCTGAAAAGAAAGAAAGAACCTAATAAGAATGGGCCATAAAAAGTGAATTTCACTAATCACAGTCTCGATTAGATTAGCTTTCCCTTCCGATTTCTCCAGGATGGAAATGGAGGAAATGGGAGAAATTCAATAACAAATGAAACCGAAATTCATTGGAACAATTTTCCCATTCGCAAGAAAACCAAACAATGACGAGTCGAGTCACCGCAGGACTTTGTTTCACAACAGCGATGAAATAACAGTCTCCATTCGATTCCAGTAAAAGCTCAACTTGCCTGGAACATAAAGCAGCAGTAGAGCTGCTTGCGGTTTTCCGTGCGGGAGGCGAGCACTACCGTGACAGCACAGACACTTTGAGACAATCTGTACTCTCCCACACCACAGTTAACTCTCCAGGAATCGTACCCAATTTGTTAAAACCTCAACTTGCCAGGAACGTAAAGCAGCTTGAGCCCGCGATTTACCGTGTGTGAGGCGAAGACGATTATGACAAGATGGACACTGACCCCGTTTCCATAAAGCAAACTGCCAGTCCTGCTTTTTATTTGAACACGCCGCAGCCACAGAAATTGCAGTGGGGGACTCGAGCCTAAGCTTCTTTCATAATTGATTTCTGAAGCAGGCGTCTCCGGCTCCAAGGCTCCCCTTCATAGGGCTGATTCGGTTCGAATAGTGAAATTTCCTGTGCCTGATCCGCAGGACACCCTGCAGGATTTTCAGACAGCGCAATCCTCCCTGTGACATGTACGTGCTGGATAACATTCTGTTGTGTCATGTGTCCCGGCTTTGCCAATATCACCGTTGTTTATCTCCCTACATCCTGTTGGTCGAACTGTGATTCCAGTCAGAATCGCAAATGTGAAACAAAACACCTTAGCTGTGCTGGCTCTCTGCAGAGATAAATGTGCTTCTCTTTTCGTATCATTCTCATGCCTTCTCCCTGTAACTGTACATATTTTTACATTCAACATAAACATTGAATTAATTTTTCAACAACTCCTTTGAAACTGCGTCTTTGTCAATGTCAGACGCTAACCATTCCCGATGTGAAAACATTTCTCCTCATGTACATTTTTCTTCTTTTACTAATGTCTTTAAAACTGCCGAATCGTTCTCGATCCTTTCAGACGGAGGGAGCATTCCCCCTTCCTTATTCCCTCTGTCTAACCCACTCATGTCTTGGAAAGCTTTAACAAAGCCAGCTTTTGGCCATCTGCTCTCCAAGGAGAACTGTCCCAACTTTCCAAATGACCTTTATTGTTGACATTCCTCATATACCACACCATTCTCATCAACCTGTTCAGCGCTGTTTTCAATCATTTCACGTTCCCACTTCCTGAAGTCTCACACCCAGAACTATGCGAATATCCAGATGGTGGATTTACTCAGAGTGGGATTCTGTGGGTGAACATCCTCTAACGCTTGTTTGACTTTCGCCACATGTGGTACTGTGCCATGCCCACTACAATGATACTTCTGACCCCAAACCTCAAAGGTATTTCAAGGGTGCAACTTAATGATTTACATCTTTTTACCAAAGAGTTGATAGGACGACCAGGCAAAAGTGAAATCAAACAACCAAGGTTCGATGGCGACTTGAAGTAAGACATTCTCCCATGCCAGTATTAACACAAGCTGCTAAGCGAAGATCATGCCCTCGACACTCTTACATTGCCAACATCAAACCAGCTGAGATTCGGTCAGGTCCAACTACACCCCAATTTGTTCTCAGATTTCTAAGCGTCAAAGAGTTTTAAGAATATCGCCTTGTCATTTTGTCTCCTTGTTCACAGAACAGTACTGCTTATCCCTTCTGCTTGGACTAAGTTGTCTCCATCAGTAGAGTATTCAGCTATTTCCCTCCACCGGCAAGCAGTGTGAGGAGAGGCAAGTGTGGTTACACTCTAAATCTCGCTCTCATCGGCACGGTCAGTTCCATCAAGTGCTGGGAATCAGCACGTTTGATTGGGAGCTTCCTGCATATATCATTTCTGAGCCAACGATAAAGATGTTGAGCTGGTGGGTAAGACACAAATGTACTCCCGACTCTCTACCCTCAGGTAAAGTCATGTGAGGGCATTTTTTGCAGCCTGTTTGCTGTTCAAAATCCATCTTCACACAGCAATCCTGCAAAAAGGCTTTTGTAACAGTAACATCGGCTTCTTTGCTGCCATCTGGTAGCAGTGAAGATCTGAGCCCCAACATTCCTAGATAAAGACAATCCGAGTGAAAGTCTCACTCACTGAGAGCCATCCCTATGTCCCTGAGCTGCGGAGCTGCAGACAGTTTAACGCAGAAGATACGGTTAACAATGAGACTTTGTTTCACCATCAGCCACTCTGTCCCAGAGACAGGAAGAGGGACCACATCAATGTGTGGCGTCACTCATGCGCCGATCGAAGCTGTTCAGCCCATCGAGTCCATAGCGACTCAGCTGACGCTTGTTATTATTCATAGTTGGTGATGTAAGTCCTAATAATGCGGAGATGTGCCTGTATCGCAATTCTGTCTCCAACAAATTGATCCAATTGTAATTCACAGCTTTTCATTTCACAGTAAGAACACTGCTGTGTGAAACGGCGTGGGGAATAACTGCAGGGCGTCATGCGCATAGAACACTCTAAAACTGATGTATCTCACCTTCGTCAGTTTATTCCCAGCTCTGGTAAGAGATTTTGCGAATCAGATCAGAGCACAACGACAGAGAACAGGAAAAGAGCTTCCAGAACTTCACAAGTGTGTTTCCTCATTTGTGTAAATTTCCCGTGTGTCTCAGTATGAAATATTCATTTCAGATACATTGAATGAAAGGAAGCAGAAAGTGAAACAACACGCAATGCGAAGAATGGTGATCTATTATAGAGAAACACTGGAGGGGGCAGTACACAAACTGAAACTGGGAATTGTCAACAAGTAGAGGATGTTTTCAATCCATTAATTTCATGGTTATGAGTCCAATACGCTCCCGCTGGGCCGCTCTGTTAGCGCTGACCATAGCTGTTTCACACAGTCTTCAGCTCTTCGTCTGGCGTGCGGTATGTACCTGAGAGAATGATTTCAAAAGGTCTTCACTATTATTATGTGACACACTGTGGCGCAGATGTGTCCCGGCTGTGTAAATATAACCTGTGACAAACTTGCCACATTCTGTTGGTTTAACTGTGATTTCACTCAGAATCACAACATATGTCACAGTTGTTGTGGTTCTGTTCGCCGAGCTGGAACTTTTTGTTGCAAACGTTTCGTCCCCTGGCTAGGTGACATCATCAGTGCTTGGGAGCCTCCTGCGAAGCGCTTCTTTGATGTTTCCTCCGGTGTTTATAGTGGTATGTTCCTGCCGCTTCCGGTTGTCAGTTTCAGCTGCCCGCTGTAGTGGTTGGTATATTGGGTCCAGGTCGATATGTTTGTTGATGGAGTTTGTGGATGAATGCCATGCCTCTAGGAATTCCCTGGCTGTTCTCTGTCTGGCTTGCCCTATGATAGTAGTGTTGTCGCAGTCGAATTCATGTTGCTTGTTGTCTGCGTGTGTGGCTACTAAGGATAGCTGGTCGTGTCGTTTCGTGGCTAGTTGATGTTCATGTATGCGGATTGTTAGCTGTCTTCCTGTTTGTCCTATATAATGTTTAAGCAGTCCTTGCATGGGATTTTGTACCCTACATTCGTCTTGCTCATGTTGGGTATCGGGTCCTTCGTTCTGGTGAGTTGTTGTCTGAGCTCCTGATGTATGGTAGTGTGGCTAGTCCTTTTGGTTGTAGTATGTCCTCGTTCCGTGGTCTTTCTCTTAGGCATCTGCTGATGAAGTTTTGCGGGTATCCGTTTTTGGCGAATACCTTGAAGAGGTGTTCCTCTTCTTTTTGCAGTCCTGGTGTACTGCAGTGTGTTGTGGCCCTCTTGAATAGTGTCCTGATGTAGCTTCGTTTGTGTGTGTTGGGGTGGTTACTTTCATAGTTTAGGACTTGGTCTGTGTGTGTGGCTTTCCTGTATACTCTTGTAAAGAATTCTCTGTCTGTGTTCTCCATAGAGGAGGAAGAGGAACACCTATACAAGGTATTCGCCAAAAACGGATACCCGCAAAACTTCATCAGCAGATGCCTAAGAGAAAGACCACGGAACGAGGCCATACCACAACCAAAAGGATTAGCCACACTACCATACATCAGGAGCATCTCGGAACTGACTGCCAGACTACTGCGACCCCTCGGACTCATAACGGCACACAAACCAACAGCCACGCTCAGACAACAACTCACCAGAACGAATGACCCGATACCCAACATGAGCAAGACGAATGTACTGTACAAAATCCCATGCAAGGACTGCACTAAACACTATATAGGACAAACAGGAAGACAGCTAACAATCCGCATACATGAACATCAACTAGCCACGAAACGACACGACCAGCTATCCTTAGTAGCCACACACGCAGACAACAAGCAACATGAATTCGACTGCGACAACACTACTATCAAAGGGCAAGCCAGACAGAGAACAGCCAGGGAATTCCTAGAGGCATGGCATTCATCCACAAACTCAATCAACAAACACATCGACCTGGACCCAATATACCAACCACTACAGCGGGCAGCTGAAACTGCCAACTGGAAGCGGCAGGGACATACCACTATAAACACCGGAGGAAACATCAAAGAAGCGCTTCGCAGGAGGCTCCCAGGAACTGATGATGTCACCTAGCCAGGGGACGAAACGTTTGCAACAAAAAGTTCCAGCTCGGCGAACAGAACCACAACAACGAGCACCCGAGCTACAAATCTTCGCACAAACTTTGAATATGTCACAGTGCAAAGTGAGGTTATGCCGCCCCCAAACTGTAAGGAAATGTCTATGTCGGTCGATTGATTGACTTTATTTGATTGATTGATTGTCACATGAACCTCAGTACAGTGAAAACATTTGTATGCGATTGGTAAAGGCAGATCATACTAATCAAGGACATGTAGATCACAGCATAAGTAAAACAAAATTTTGGACAGATTAAGGCTTTTAGGTTACTCCGCACAGGACGTGCACTCGGCAAAATTCACATTAACAGGATCAGCATCATTTGAAGTTAGGGAATCCATTTCTCAGTCTTGTAACGACCTCCAAGCTTCGGTACCTTGTTCTGAACTCGAGCTCATCAAAATTATACATTCTGAGTCAAAAATACAATCAAATGCAAAACTCCAGTGCTCAAGTGTGACTTCTCACACGTACATCACCCACCCGAGGCGATATCACACCCAAGACCCACAAGCCAGAACCGCAACAGAAGCATGATCCATAAATCAGGTGAGATTCCTTGCTTAAAAATAGGGGTTTTCTGTTGTTTCGGAGGGAAGGCCGCACTGAGTTTCAATAACAGCTCCTTGTCATTCTGACTTCCGGTTCCCCGGAGGCTGTGCTAGCCACTTCTTTTGCGAGCGGGCTCCCATCATTGGCAGCTGGACGAACTCATCTTCAATTAGCAATTACATTATGGGAGAGAAACATGAACATGCTTTTCAGCCCACTATCAAACAAGGGGTTGTGGAGTGCGGGAGGGGGTTAGAGGTAGTGGGAGTTATGGAAATTCTGGAAAGCTGTACAAAAGAGAGATCGCGCATGCACAAGACTTAATATTCTTTAGGGAACCTTGTGCAAATAACGCCATCTGAGACAGATAGAAATGTGAAGAACTGCAGGGAAAGAGAGAATCTCTCCCAGTCATCTGTGTTTGCGTCCTTCCCGAATTCACAGCGAGGAATCTGCTGTCTGAATCAGCATGGGATGTAACTGCAGCGAGTCCTGTCGCTCAGGCACGTTGTACCTGATGTGTATAAGTTTTATCACTTTATCGCCAGCTCAGAGAACAGATTTCACAGCTCACATCATCCCGGAGTGACAGGGAACAGAAGAAAGCGATTCAGACCATCATCTTACCACCTGCTGGGGAGAAAACGGATGTGGGAGAGCAAACAGTCACGACCAGTGCATGTTCCCAGTATTTACAATCTTGGTCTGTGTGATAACAAAAGCAGGAACCAGGAACTGTTTATCTTGCTTCTTAAAACAGGCGTGAAAATTTGCAGAGCATCGATATATGCTGTTAGTGAAATGATGAAAAGCAGACTTCAGTCCACAGAGTATGGCCTAACCTCTGGGTTATGGGGTCAGCATGCTCCAATTGTGACCCTCTGCTCACCGGGTTTGAGCACAAACAAAGAAATGTCTCAGTGACAAAATCTGTTGAAACGGATTCTGTGAGGAATTGAAACCGATGGAATGAAAAGCCCCTTGAGAGCTGGATGTAACATTATCTGTGTAGTGATCGTTTTCCAGACTCGAGGAGAGTGCGCAGTGCTGTTTCCATGGATCAATATCAGGATAGATAGATTGAATCAGCGTCGAATGTTATTGTTGGGATCCCTGTCGCTGAGACACACTGCACCTTTTGTACAATGGTGCAAACGCACGGACGTTTTGTATAGAGGGGACAATTTCAAAATCGTTACTGATGTAAAATGCACAAATGAGCAAAACAACAAAGCAACCACAGAATCTGGTGTTACGTGACGGGGTAAACCCCCTCTGCTAATGTAAACCAGCAAAGCAGAAAGGATTCACCCCGTGCTGTATTCTGTTCAAATTCCAGAGGCAAAGAATCACTAATTAAAGTTAAAAATAACAACTTTATTGCTTTTTATTGACAGAGAATAATCAACCTATAACTCCTTTCTCTACACCTTCTGCTCCACAATACCTTCCCTCCACCCGACCCCAATAACTTTTACAAAAAAAGTTCAAATTTAAAAACCAGCTAGTTGCCGAATCTTCTCTTTGTATCTTCCTCTGTCGATTTTTTCTCCAGGTCGGTGTTGATGCTTTTTTTCTGTGCAAACTATTTCTCCAGATAGGCACCTCTTGGAGATTTTACTAACATCCTACATTTGTTGGTCTTTTAGCTGCTCTCTTTGCTGTTCTTTGTCGCTCTGTACAACTGTTCCAAATGTCCGATATTTGTCCCACAAAACGTTGGAACGTTTCATTGCTTTTAACATTGTAAAAAATATCAAATTCTAACTTGATTGGGGCATAATTTAAACAGATTGGCCGAATTCAAATTTGATTTCTGTATCCATGTAACACAGCTCTTAGTTGTTTCGACGAAATGTTATGTTGTTGCCTTGTTCTGGACTCCTTGTGCTAGCCAGACATTTCAACACCATGAAAATAACGTTACACCCACAACCTCATAACATCGGCATTTGCCAAGACAGTCTATTTCTCTCAACATCGCTCTCTATCAATCTCTTGTGCCTGAGATTTGAACAATCTCCAGTCAAGGTTAATCAAAACTGCCCTATTCTCATAACCTCATATTTAACACGCCCCCTTACTTATGTCTAACAATATTAATTTATTTCTCACTGCATTACTTCAGCATACGTTGAGAAGAAATAAAAATGAGAACAACAGTCACCTATGTGACTGCGATTTGACCCAATGTTGCTGCAGCCAACAGATTCAGCTGTAAGTGAAATATCCTTCATCTTTCCTGTACCAGTAATGAGATTGCATAGCATGTGGTAAGTTTTCATGAGTTGAATTAGACCCAGCATCATTTCTCAGGGCGAAATTTACTGATGAAATACACGGGGGTTGGGGGGTTCAATTTGGTTAGGAGGGATATGGTCAGAGTTCCCTTGATAGAAAATCGTTAGAGACGATGGAAATGAGATTTCCTGGGAGGTATAGCCACGAGAAAATAAAATAAGGGATTTAATAGAATGGTGGAATAGATGAAGATTCACGCGACATAAATCAGGAATGACTGAGTTGTGTCCTAATGGAGGTTTTCCAGCGGATGTGAGGTTGGTAAGGGTAAATAAGAGGGAAGTTACCTCGTTGAGGTGAGTGTATAACTACAGGTTAGAGCTTCAAAACCAGCGAGGAACGACAACGAAGTTTGCAGCAGGTATTTTGTATTCTGAGATTTTGAAATCGCAGATTACTTTTCAGACAGAAAAAAAAAATAGAATATGATTCCAGCATATTTCAAAGACCAGGTGCAGACACACAAGGAGCGAATTTAACAGGGGCAGGGATTCTGGGCTGCCTGGATGGGGAGACAAAAGTGACACACTCACAAATTGTTTAACGTTCATCGGAAAGAAATTGCATAACACCGGCAACTGAACATGTTAAGTGTAAGAAGAGCTGGTGGTGTTGAAAGGTGCAGCAGCTGATTCGATGTGAACTACTACAAATTGTTAATGTGCTGAGCTGTTTGTTTTAGCTTTGCATTACATGGAAGCCGGTTACCTCAGTCCACTGGCTAAATGGTTTATGGTATAGAGTGAGACTAGCAACGTGGGATTAATTGTCGCACGGTCTCAGGTTGCCATAATGATCATCATCTCCTCTGCTCACGTGATCTATAACACAATTGTGACTCTCGTAAGTAGGAATGGACCTGCCAATGTCAACCATCAGTTTCTTTGCCATCTGTTGCCTTGAACATTTGTTCACAATAAGCAGGAACGGGTTTGAGTCCTTTTAATACTCACTGATCTCTGTCCGACAAATCCAGCGACAAGAATCATCCTTACTCCTGTTGGAACCCACTGTTCTGCACAGCAGCAAAACTATTTGTCATGACTTTACTAGATTCGCTGACAACATTCAATCTACCCTAAGAGAGACATCGAATTCCTTTCGAACGGTTTAATGAGCTGTGTGAGTTTGCAGCAAACAGGATGATATGAAACGAGTTTAACAACCTTTTCAAGAATGTAATCCAGTGCAGTTTCAGAGATTTGAAAAAGGTCATCAAGCTAAAATATCACCTCTGTTTCTTGATCCACAGATGAATAGTGACGTGGGGGATATGTGCTGATTTACGGTGAATAATTTATACCTTTCCGAAAGACAGAACAACCCCACAAATCAGAAACTGGAGTTTTAGAAGCGATGCTGCTTTATTCGACATTATTCTTCAGCTACCCTTTAGTCTGATGCTCCAATAATTCCTGATCAATGTCAGTAAAACCAGCGTTAGATCAGGATTGAAATTACAACTGCGGCATTTTTACACACTGTTCAGTACCAAGCGCTGATCAGTTGCTCCACTGGAGCCGCCGGCAGCAAGCCTATAAAGTGCCCTACTCGTACCTCTGGGACCTTCGAACCGTGTGTTCTACTTTTGCTGTTGTTCTGAAATTAAAGCTAAGGCAGAGAAGGAGGAACTGATATGGACCTGTGATTATTCGAGCATCAGGTTCAGGAAATGGGACACAGAAAAATGTTGTGCAAAATAGACTTGATTGAAAACTGGGTTTCCGTGGGTCGCTGCGCTGTTTATAGACAATGTTATATTATCGCTGTCACAGGGCTTCTCATTCGGTCTGCTTCAATTTAGCACAGAATTCGATTCAACAACACTTCACTAACTTTTTCTGCAAGTTCCTACTGACCGCATGAAACATACTGCACTCACCATCAATCTTCACCATGGCTACATCCAAGGACATGTTGCACGGTTTTCATGAATACTGAAGATAGAAGAATGCCATGCAAGAATAAATTGAATTTCAGTTTAAATTGTAAAGTGATAAGAATCCAGAGTGAGATACTGAATTTCCCAAATTCATGTTTATTACCGTGACCAGAACTCGAGCCAGGCAAAGGGGAAATCTGTTCCTGAATCCCCAATATCCACACGGCCGTTTGCTCCATGTGTCCAGTTGAAAACCTGTGTGAATGAGCATGCAGTATGACAGAGCGACTGGGAGAACCCTCCACTGTCTGATCTAAAGCTGCAACAGGAGCTGGGTATTCCAGCTGTGAGAGCGGTAGGAAAAAGGGGAGTACCTTGGTATTCCGTGGAGTAGATTCACAGGGTCCTCATCATGTTATCGTTTAAAACCCTCTGTCAGAAACAGCACAGACAGAGAGGAATAGGAGGGGACATTTCGCTCGCCAGCGCTTCTCCTCCATTTGATGTCACCATGACAGACCAAACACATCAACGCCTTTTACCAGAACATCCACTTCAATATGTCGCCCAAAGGGAAAAAGGCACAGAATAAACCGAAAAACTCTGCAACTGTGGGAGAGGGATGTGTTTATCGACAGTGGGCTTCTGCAGTGGGTTTTGCGAATGAGAAGTCGATTCTGGGCTGATCATGTTTCAAGTGCTATGATTCCCTTAAAACTCACCACCCAGAAAGTGAGGAATCTTCTCTGTTCAGTAGCAGGGAGAATAGCTCCAGGCGACAGGAACTGATGATGAATCAGAATTCATTCAGCAGAAATCTGAACTAAACTCCGATTCTGTTGTAACTCAAACTCACAAACTTTGAATCGCAATCTTAACAATTCAGTAGAAGTCCAACACGTCTTTCAATGTGTCACTAGCCTCCATTTTACTGCACCAAAAGTTACGGCGGTCAAGTCTTTCATCAAGCATTTCTTTATTCTCGCTCCAGTTTACAGTACTTGGTCCTTATCCATGTATGGTCTAGCCCCTCAAGTGATTGGCTAAGTACTCCTGAAGCATTTTAATAACCCTTCGCTTTACCAAACTTTCAAATAGTGAGTTCCAGACAAACGACACTCTCAGGATGCAAACATTCTTCCTAAATCTTTTCTGAACATCCTCTCTCTAGCGTTTTATCTTTATCCCTGGTTATTAATCCTTCCCATAAGAAGTTTATTCCTATCACACATATCTATCCCCTTTCTGTGCACGTTAATCAATTTCTCTCTCAACTTTCTCGGCTCTCAGATGAAGAGCCCGAGTCGAGCTCATCTATCTTTGCAGTGACGAGGGTGTCGTGCTTTAAAAGTACAACAGGTCAGGCAGCATCCGAGGATCAGGAGAATCGATCTTTCGGACATAAGGCCTTCATCAGGAATTAGACTTTTGAGTCGGTGTTGAGGGAGGGGAGTGCGATTGGTGGTCAGGTAGCTGGGAAAGTGATAGGTGGATGGAGGTGAGGGAGAAGGTGATAGTTCAGAAGAGGGATTGTTGGCCGGGTCCAGGGAGCAGTGCCTAGTTGGACGCTTTGGACTGGGATAATGTGGGGGCAGGTGAAATGATGAAGCTGTTGAGATACACATTTATCCCGTGTATTTTGCAGGGTTCTAAGGTGGGATATGAGACGTTGTTCCTCCAGGCATCGGCTGGTAATGGAATGGCGGTGGTTTGTGCCCAAAACATCGATTCTCTTCTCCTCAGATGCTGTCTGACGTGCTGTGCTCTTCCATACTACACTCTCGACTCTGAGCTCCAGCACCTGCAGCCATCACTTTCGCTTATCTTTGCAGATGGAATGGTTGAGCTCAGGCACCATCTTGGTAAATCTCCTCTGACCACCCTCCCGTGCAAACACACTTTTCCTGAAGGCTGGTGATCAGAACAGAACAAAATTATCGGAACAAAATCAGCAGGTCTCGTGCATCTGGGGAGAGCTTTTCCAGCCAAACGATCCGCTTGGAACGAATGCGATGTGTAGGTGTGGCAGGAACGTGAAAGAAGATGGCCAGGGTCTAAAATGATTGAACTCGATGTTGGGTACTGAAGATTGCACGGTCTCTCAGTACGAAATGTCGTGCCGCTCTTTCAACTCACGCTGTGCTATGCGGGAGCTCTGCAGCAGACCAAACAGAAATGGAGGAATGGGAACACAGTGGGATGTTGCAGTGACAGGAAGCTGGAAGCTCAGGTTCTTTTTTTGCTTGCAGATGTCACGTTTCACACCCGCTCTGTTTTTCTCTCCCTAGTCTAGACGACATCACATTGTGAGCTGGAAATGCAGCTTGCTAATTTGAGGGAGGGGCAGATAAATCACTGTAACCTTATACAGTGAGGAAAGACATCGTAAACAAGCAGTATTACACCTTCTGGATTTCGTGGAAAGTTGCCATACGGGGAAGTGCTGGGGGTCAAAGAGGATTGGACGATGGGTGTACTGAGAGAAATCGTGCTGAATAGTGCTGGTATTCAGTTGTGTGGGCTAGTGGGGAAAGGGCAGTAAAATGTATATCTTCCTGAGTTTTCTGCTGTGAGTAAACACCTCTCAATGGAGCAAAACTGTCAAATGATTTTCATTCCATCACTGGCAGTAGGTACAGCTTACAGAAGTCACATGTTTGCACTGTCACTGTCACTCTGTCTCCCCGGTAGCAGTAGGACTCCCCCACGCTGATTCCTACAGCACAGTTCTTCCTGTGACATGTCCCTTTGAGAATGGAAGGACTGGTATTAATACTTGGAACTGAGAATCTATATTGCTCAATAACAGCCGTTTAACTATCCTAACTCCTTTTCAAGTCATTTGACTCATAGCCTTGTATGTCTTCGCATCACAAATTTACATCTGAACACTTCGGAAAGTTATGTGCATTTCTGCCTCTCCGACCCTTGCATACACTGAGTTCTAGATTTCAACCACCCACTGTTCGAAAACGTTTTTCCACGCATTTACCCTAATCTTTCCGCCTCTGACCTTAAATCGATGGCCCCACCGTGATCGAAATCTCCATCAAAGTCAAACATCTATTTCAGTCTACGCTATCCATATTTCTCAGTAAATTGTTCATCTTAATCATGCCCCCCTGAATCTCCTCTGCTCTAAGAAAATCAACTTCAGTTTGTCCAATCTCTCTTCTTCAGACCAGAACATATCCTGGCAAATCTCCCCTGCATCGTTTCCAGTGCTATCACATCCCTGCTATCATGTGAATTGCATAACTACACACAATAGTCTCGCTAGAGTCGAATGAACAAGTGAAATAAATGATGCAGAACTCGACAGAATTTTGTGTTTTTTGAAAAAAATTATTTTCCTCAATGCTTCCCTGTGCCCTTTTCCAGAGCCTGATGTTTCAATAATCGCTGGTCCATGTCAGTAAAAGCTGCGACATGAGGCTTGATCTCACAGCGGCTGTATCGAAAAAGATCAACTGGTTCGAAGGTCCCGATGTTGAGACTTGGACATGGTCACCCAGCAACAGTGAGCACAGCAACACAGACTGAACGCAGTCAATGTGAAAGTGATTGCAAGGGAAATGCGAGGGGGATCTTAAACGAGGTAAGTGATTGCGGGAGGGAGGGAAATCTCCGAGAATGGGTGAGTCTCAATCCTGATATATGACTCGCAGAGGTGTGAGAGACATAGGGGTTTGATGGAAAGAAAATCATAATCTCTGAGAATGCTTTCATGTAAAATCAACTTTCATGTAAAATCAACTAATGTGTTTCTTCAGCATGAGTCACAAGGAGTAAAAGGCAGTGATTCGGAGACGAACGAGCTTACTGCGGCCACAATGCAGAATATTTTAACATTCAAACCATCACTGAGTCATGCAGAGACACGCGTTTAAAAACAGCAATATTTACAGTGACAGAGGAGATGTTAGGAAGCGTAGAAGATGCAAAACAGGAATATTAGGCGAGCGATAGCAGACATGTGGGAAGTCAGAATTAGTTGAATCTTTAAGTTCGACATCCCCAGACGCTGTGGTGGTTCCATCGAGTACTGCGTGTTGATGACTGAGTTTGACAGATTTCGAGAAACAAAAAGGTTCAAGGGATAGTGCGGGATATTGGTGTAATGCATGTTTCAGTAACAAGGTGTTATTAACAATGTGTTAATCACAGTTTCTTCACTAATATACCCACACAAGGAAGTACCCATTGCTGTAGTCAGTCACATAACCGGAGATCCCAGAACCGGAACCAGACAATCTTCCTGGCGCAGCCGCGAATACCAAACCGGAAGTGGGGGTGGAAATGAGCACGTGAAGCTATTATGTGGCACCACTGACATGATTGGTCAAGGCCCGGTCATAGAGTAATGGAGTTATAGAGATGTACAGCACGGAAACAAACTTTTCATTCCAACCCGTCCATGCCGACCAGATATCCCAACCCAATCTAGTCCCACCTGCCAGCAACCGGCCCATATCCCTCCAAACCCTTCCTATACATACTACCAACCAAATGCATTTGAAATGTTGCAATTGTACCAGCCTCCACCACTTCCTCTGGCAGCTTATTCCATACACGCACCACCCTCTGTATGTAAAAGTTAGCCCTTCTGTCTCTTTTGTATCTTTCCCTTCTCAAACTAAATCTATGCCCTATAGTTCTAGACTCCCTGACCCCAGGGAAAAGACTTTGTCTATTTATCCAAGCACGTGAAATGCTGCGGCTGGGAGTGCTTCTGGTCAAATGCGAGATGCAAGCGCATATTGCTCTCAATTTATTATATTGTTAAGATTCAGCAGCAACATGAACCCGCACTGAGAATTGTCTCAGAGGAAGCGTGCTGGAATCTTAAGTGAGAGGTCGACCTATTGAAAGCATTCTAAGAGATTTTCCTTAGCAACGCTATATTTTGTTACTTTGACAGTAAGAGCTGCTTTTGCTCACATTGTCTCCATATCATTCTCTTGCTCCAGTAAACACTCCAATCCAGCGTACATTGCTTCCATTCTAACATAGAAATGCGTCCTATTCTCTCTCCATTTGGGATAATCTGATTTGACAATGTCATTGTTTGAATGGAGAAATGCAGCAGGGAGTTGTTAATGCAGCGGCGATGTATTGGGCTAGTAATCTTTGGTGACTGGAACGTGGCAGCTGCTGTTATTTAAATTCGCTGAGTAAAATCTGGAAAATACACCCAATCTCAGCAACAGAGACAATAACTTTATATTGCTGAAAACTCATTCATTCATGTTCCTTCGAAAGGGAAATCTGCCGACCATAACGAGTCCTGTCAACATGTGCCTGCAGACCCACAACAATGTGGTTCCCCCATGAATGTCCTCTGACTCAGTTCAAGGTGAATTAAGAATGAACAACTAATGGTCTTCAGACCAATGATAGCCACATTCCGTGGGAGAATAAGGAAGAATAAAAATACATGGACAACGGGGAAAATGGGAAGCGTGTCTGTGTGGACTCGAATTCAACTGATATCCAAACGAAATAGACAAAAGGATACCCGCAGCGCCAAGAAGTCAGGGCCATGGGGTGACTGCAGGAAGGGATTCAATTACCCGCTGAGGTGTAAACTTACTTGCTCAGTCACAGTGCGAACAGGTCATTCACCACTCCCATGTGCGACAAGTGATCCCGAAGGCGACCAACTGACAGAATCAACAGCAAGTTTACAAATGACTGCAGGAGATCGAAACAGCCGTTATTGCAGCTGTTAATCCCAAACAGCAATGAACCATGTTTGGATGCGTGTTTCCAGTGGAGTGCCACTGTTTCCTGATGTCGATCAATGATTTGGACTTAGTTGTAGGAGCCAAAATTCAGACGTTTGCTGATGATGCAACAATTGGTCATGTAGTTGACTATGACTAAGAAAGTCAGTGATTTCAGGGATGTATCAATCAGGTCGAAAGGAAAAATGGCGAATGGAATTGAATCCAGACCAATGAGTGTTAACGAAATTGGGGAGAAGAAACAATAACAGTGAGTATTCTGTGTGGTGTAGACGGACAAAGAGATCTTCGCGTGGACACTCGCGATCGCTGAAGATCAATGGACAAGGGAATCAGTTGGACGGACGTGCGTGCTGTAGATACTGGAGATCAGAGTCAAGAGTAGAGTGGGACTGAGGAAGCACAGCAGGTCAGGCAGAATCAGAGTTGCAGAAAAAAAATGACGTTTTTGGCAAAAAGCCTTCATCAGGAAGAAGGCTGGAGCATCGAGATTGGAGAGATAAATGGCAGGGGTGGGGCTTTGGAGAAATTAGCTGAGAGTGCAATATGTGAATGGAGGTGGTGATAAGAGTGTTAGGTCGGAGATGAGGGTAGAGCGGATAGGTGGGATGGAAGACAAACAGGTGGGACAGGTCAGTAGGACAGTGCCAAGCTGGAGGGTTGGAACTAGCGTAAGGTGGAGGCGGGTGGAAATTAGGAAGTTGGTGAAATCCACATTGATGCCATGAGGTAGAAGTGTCATGAGTCAGAAGATGAGGGGTTTTTCCTCCAGGCGTCGTGTGGTGAGGGAGTGGCGGTGGGGGCGGCCCAGGACCTGCATGTTCTCTGGAGTGTGGCGTGGGGGAGTTGAAGTGTTCAGTCACGGGGCGTTGGGATTGATTGTTGCTGGTGTGCTGGAGATGTTCTCTAAAGCGCGCTGCGAGAAGGTATCTGGTGGCCCCACTGTAGAGGAGACTGCATCGGGAGCAATGGATGCAATAAATGACATGTGTGGAAGTTCAGGTGAAATTTTGATGGATGTGAAAGAATTCTTTGGGTAATTGGGCGGAAGTGGGGGGTTGTTGGCGCAGGTTTTGCAATTCCTGTGGTGGCAGAGGAAGGTGCCGGGAGGGGAGGGTGGATAATTGGAGGGCGTGGATTTTACTAGATTGCCGTGGAGGGAACGGTCTTTGCAGAAAGTGGATAGGGATGGGGAGGGAAAATATCCCTGTAGGTCAGCGCTACTGATATTTTTTTACAAACCCACTGTCACCCACAGATATGTGGATTACATCTTCTCCCATCCCACCTCATACACAAATGCTATCCTCTGCCTGAGATGCATCTGCTCCCAGAGGACCAGTTCCACCATAGAACACACCAGAAGGCCTCCTTCTTTAAAGACCTGAACGTCTCCTCCCATGTGTTTGAAGATGCCCTCTAACGCATCTCATCCATGTCCTGCATCTCCATCCATGAACCCCACATCTCCAAACACAACAAGGACAGAACAAGGACAGAGGAATGTGCTCACCTTCCAATCCACCAACCTCCGCATTAATCACATAATCTGCCGACATTTTCGCCACCTCTAAATTGACCCCACCGCCAGGGATATATTTCCCTCCCCAAACCTATCCGATTTCCACAAACATCTTTCCCTCCGTGACTACCTTGCAAAGTCCAAGCCCTCCAATGACCTCCATTCGCTCCCAGCACCTTCCTCTGCCACCGCAGGAATTGCAAAACCTGCACCCACTTGTTCCCCCTCACCTCTCACCAAGGCACCAATGGAGCCTTCCACATCCATCAAAGGTTCACCTGCACTTCCACACATGTCATTTGTTATGTCTGCTGCTCCAGATGCGGTCGCCTCTAAGTTGGGGAGACCGGATGTCTTCTGACAGAGCACTTCAGAGAACATCTCAGGACAACTGCAAGAATCAACTTCACTGCCCCATGGCCAAACATTTCAACTCCCCCTCCCACTCTCCCGAGGACATGCAGGCCCAGGGCCACCTCAATCGCCACTCCCTCACCACCCGTCGCCTGGAGGAAGAATGCCTCATCTTCTTTCTCAATGCGGACTTCATCAGTTCCCTCATTCCCACTCCCCCATCTTACTACAGTTCTAAACTTCCAGTTTGGCACCGTTCTCCGGACCTGTCCCACCTCTGTATTTTCATTCCCAACATTCCCTCCACCCTCCTCTCTGACACATTGCCTTCACCCCCTCCTCTATCCACCTACTGCACTCTTAGATATCTTATCCCCAGACCCACCCCCGCCCATTTATCACTCCACCCATAGACTCCCAGTCTCATTAATGATGATGGGCTTTTGCCCGAAACATTGATTTTTCCTCAGATACTGCCGGACCTGTTGTGCATCGCTTTCATGTTGAGGGGAATCAGTTGATTGAGAGGGTTTTTAGATATTTTCTGTTGTTGACCACAGGTTGTGGATGATAGTAGAACTTTAGCAACCACCTGTTCAGTAAATAGCAAAAAGATTGAGCACAAGTCTGGTCTCTGCATTAATCAACATTTATTAAATGTTAAGATAAAAGACGAAGGGCTGAAGTATGCAAATTTGCCCCTCAAGACTGCTTCACCACTCAATGAGTTTACCACTGATTCATTTCTAAGTCAGGTTAATATGGGCCTTGGAGGATAATTTGCAAATGATGGCGTTTCGTTGCATTGTCTCAGCTTGTCCTTATAGTGAGTACAGCTGTTGAGCTTTGAAGGTTCTGTTAAAAATTCCCGGATGACTTACTCCATCGTGTAGTTGGTGCACTCTGTTGCAATTGTGCCTTAGTGGTGAAGAAAATAAATATTCTGGTATTGAAGAGGGTACAATCAAGTGTCTGCATTGTCGTGGACAGTGTCCAGTTCCTTAAGTGTTATTGAAGTTCCACGCATCTAGGCAAATGGAGAGAGTTCTGTCCCACATCTCATTTGTGCCTTGCAAACGGTGTAGGATTCACGGAGCAATGAGTTGATTTTGTCATCAAAAACTGTCTACTAACGGACATGTTTATGTTGTCAAAGTGTTTCTATCGCCAGTCTCAATCCGTTTTTCCTAAATACTAGCTCCGTGGACGATTACACGCGGTAATTTGGTTAAAGTAAAGCCATTGAATATCAATGGGATATGATTAGGTTCTCATTTGTCAAAGCTATCATTAATGTATTTCGTCCTTGTGTGGACCAATCTGATTCCAATCGCTGTCTGAATTCAATTTCCAATTCCCGTCTGTGCTTGAAATTGTTGCCTCACATAAATTTCTCCACTTGGTTTAATAATATGTAAGGACGCTGCAGGGGACAGCAGAGATTTATGAATGTGTTGTTAACACTGGAGAAAATGAAGCTTCGTGGAATGATTGGTTAGGCTGGGATATTCTCCTTGAAACAAAGGAGGCGGAGGGGACCTGAAGAATCACATAATAACATTTATGATCGTTCAATATTCATAGGATCTTGACAGGGTAGGTACAGGCATGTGGTTTACCCTCTGGTATGAGGAGAACATCAGAGTACATGAACTCAGAATTAGATGTTGCCTATTTAATTCAGAAATGAGGAGTCATTTCTTTGCTCAGGTGCCAGTGAATCGGTGGAACACTTTACCGAAACTGTTATTGAGGCTGAGTTGTGTATTTCCAAACTGTGCCAGACTGATATTTAACCAGAAAGACGATGAAGCTCTGTCGAGGTAAGGCAGGAGAATGGACAAAATTAAAAGTCACACAACATCAGGTTCTCCGAATCAGGAGAATGGAGTTGGAGTTGAAGATTATTAGATCAGCCATGAGATCTTTGAATGGTGGAGCAGTCTCGATGGGCTGAATGGCCGACTTCCAATCCTATATCATTTGGTCTAACTCAATATTTTATTGATATGTTTAGAATTCTGAAGGGGTGGGATGATGTGACAGGAAAGTTTTATCAAACTGATCAGACAGATCAGGAACTCGGCTCATAAACTGATGAACCAGAAATGTACTGTGGCCTGGATACAACAAATGGCACTGGTCATACCACAGACGGATATGCGCAGAAGGTGTGATTGGTAATGAAAATTCGTGGATCTAATGTTGTTGGCAACTTGGTGATCATGCTGGATGATAGATCGCGGTATGATTCACACAGCAGTAGTTTGTGAAAGAATGAAAGGTTCGTTTCATTGGAGAAGTTTTCTGCTGTTCCAATTCCAGTTGACTGTTTGAAATATTGATCAGAACTTTGAGTGGAGTGTTACATTAAAATTCAAAATCCCACTGAATAAACTATTGCACCCGATCTCTCCATATTTGTTTCACTTTCATTCGATGTAACTTCATATAAAGTCAAGATGAAATGAAAGGAGGAAAGAAACGTTGCACTCCTTTTCATTATCCCAATTTAACTTACAACAGAAACAAACTGCTTTATTTCGATTTTGATGAGACATCGCTTTATCACCAATTTCCGGTGCAATGAAGTACATGGGCAAGAATCTCCATCCAGTGTATACTAAAAATGCGAGGCACAAAGGGAAACCACAGCTGCGTTTGATAGAAGTAACAGCCAGAGTAGGATTCAAATCCACACATGCACAGTGACAGAGCAACCCGCCGCCTTAAGTTCTGGACCGCTTCAGCCCATGGCAAAGTGTGTCACATGTGACCACATCAAGATTACATATGGTGCACCTAGGAGATAAGAAAATTCCTGAGCGGAATCGAATCCACACCATTATGTTTCTGCGTTCAGTGGAATAATAATACCAGCAAAATCCAAGGAATTGACCTCGCCCTTGGAAGGAATTCCTTGTTCTTGATTTATTCCGCGTCAGAAGTCTCAGAATGAACCAGCAAACATGAAATTCCCGTCATATTCACACACACATTTGACGCATAATTTCTTCAGACAGTTTCTCTCTCACGTGAAGACGTATTTATGGAGAGAGAAGTGAAGGTGATGTTTTAGCTCGATGGTCTTTCTCATATGGCTGAACCTGAACTGGGTAAAATTCCCGGAAATGCAGTTTTGTTTGTTTTATTTTATTAATTTTGCTGCAACTTCACTCTGTTCATTGCAATGATCGGAAGTGAATTGGATTTGTGTCATTGGAACGTTTAATGTTGTATTCAATTTTGCTCCGAATTATTTCAGTTTAAAGAAAATACTGATGAGAAAAACAGCAGGTTAAACTACAAAACAAGATGCCAGTTTTGATGTCAGTTACTTTGGCAGATTTCAGTGGGTATCAAATGAACCCAACATCATGGCGATTGTCCTCCCATCTTTAAGGCATGGGATTAAAGCAGGAAATCTATCTCCAAGAGACGGGTCACTTCCTGTTCATTATGGAATATCTTTCCTTGACAATATACAAAATCTGATCAGTTCAATTTATAATGCTTCATGTGGAATATTAGTAGAGATCTTTCGAAACTCTGAGTATTTTTTGCTGAATCTTATTCTTCTGCATACGTTTGAGATATTTCTTTACATCTAAAATCGTCCAAATTAGACATTGTTTCCTTGCACCTTCCAACCCCCACACACCACTTTTACGCTTTTACCTGGCCACAGGCTGTCTCTCTCATGCTGAAACTCACTGCTTATATGTCTCTAAATGTGCCTTTCCAAATATTTTGGAAACAGATTCTGTGAGTGACAGAAATTCTGCCCCATATTTTCTTTGTCCGACATCGATGGTTTTGAAAGCCTGACGTTCAGAAATTTACGAAATTAAAAGAGTGAATTTACCACCTATTTACTCTCTCCAAACCTCAAATACTCTGGAAAACTTCCATTCGGTTTTCCTTGGTTTAGTTTCAAATTTTCCAAAACACAAATAAATAAAATTCTATCCCCACTAAACGCTGTCAGCATAGTCTCTAATGTCTTAGCAGTCCAGTAAACGCTGGCAGTGTCCTCTCTGATAGAATCACAGATTCCCTACAAGGCAGAAAGTACAGTTCAGCCAATCGAGTCTGTACGGACACTCGGAACAGCATCTCAACAAAACCTCGCTTCCTTCTGTATTCCCGCAGGCCTCTGGCTTGTGATTTCAAATAAACCTGCTGGAATAAAACCTGGCATCGTGTGACTGCTGACCTTATCAATGCATTACCCATGGCTAATTCACTTAACTTACTGAATTTACTCCCTGGACACATCAGCGCAATTTAGCATGGCCAATCCACCTAACCTACAGACTTAACAGCAGTGCGAACCACTGAGCAAATGTACCATCACATTGAACACTATCTGCATCATGTATAATGGCTTTACACACTGGTAACTCAGCCGAGTTCAAGCAAGCTGCGCTCATGAACCCGAATTCAATGCATCCAAACGCGGTTCTGCGCTGTACAACCTCATTAGTGCTGCTGGAAATGTTTCTGCACTCAGGTCTGACTGGGTTTACTCTGTTTTCTTCCTCAGATTCCTGCTTTCAATAAACATATCAATCAGGAACAACTCTATATAATGGTTTTAATTGCAACACAAACACAATGTGCAGTTTGCAGAAGTTACGTGTTTGCACTTTCACTGACAGTCTCTCTCCCCAGTAGCTGCAGTCCTTCCCCAGCTGATTCAGACAACACTATCCTTCCTGTGACATATCCCATCGAGAATAGAAGGCCAAGCATGAAAAACCTTCACTGGGGAACAGAGCAACAGGTTTAAAACCTTTACGATGCCCCCAGCGGAGAATTGAGCCCTGTGACAGGCGGGGACATGAACAACGATACTGTGGAGGACAACAACATCGAAGGAGGACTTCAGCATGTTGTGGCCGCACATGTCCAACACAACTGCTTAACGACCTGAATCAAGTTTTCCATGATTTAGCCCATAGTCTTATATGTTTTGGCATCACAAATTCACATCTGATTTTTTTTTTCAGTTTAAAAGAGTTTCCGTCTCTCTGACCCTTTCCGCACATCTACTCAAAAATTCTGCCTTTTCCCGAAATCTCTTGGCCCCAGTGTTCGATCCCTCCATCAATAACAAACGCTTCTTTCAGTCTATCCTATCCATATCCCTCATTATTTTGTACATCTCAGTCATGTCTTCTCCAATCTCCTCTGCTCGGCGACAAACTACCCCAGTCTGTCCAATCTCTCCTCATAACTGAAACTCTTCAGCCCAGACAATATCCCATTGAATCTGTCCTGCAACGTTCCCAGTGCGATCACATCATTGCTATACTGTGAATTGCACAACTGCACACAGTAATCTAGCTAGAGCCGAATTAACGATTTTTCCCCGATTCTGTTATAGTATGAGGACGTCGCTGGCTCGGCAGTATTGATTGCGATCCCTAATTGCACAACGGGCAGTTGAGACTCAACCGTATTGCAGTGAGCCTGGAGTCACATTGAGGCCTGAGCAGGTAAGAATGGCAGGTTCCTTCCTCAAAGGGTATCAGTGAACCCGATGGTTTTGTTTTTCAACAATTGGCCATGGATTTATAGGTGTTATTAGATTCGTAATTCCAGATATTTATTGAATCTCAATTCTAAAACCTGGCATGGTTGGAGTCAAACCCGGGCCCCTACTCCATTTGTATGGTGTCGGAGTGAACAGTCCAGTGGTAATAGAGCTCAGCCATTGCAGAAAACCCGTGAAACTAATCTTTCTCAATGAAGTCGCTTTTCCTCGATATTGTAATGTGTCATTTTCCTGAGCTTGGCCCCCAATAATCGCAAATATCAGTAAAAGCTGCTACCTGAGGATTGGCCTCACAACAGAGGTAAGCAAATGGATCAACTGGTCTGCAGGTCCCAATGGGGGGGTTGGGGCAGGTTCACCCAGCCACAGTGACCACAGCAGCACAGACTGAACGGTATCAATGTGAGAGTCAGTGATAGATTCTGCAGTGCCTTAATGAAATAGGAAATGACTCCACAACCACATGATGAAAGAGCCGCGCTCCCAAACCTAGTGCTCAGTTAAACCTGGTAGACTCTAACCTGGTGTTGTGTGATTATTAACTTTGTACACCATAGTCCAACACCGGCATCCCTAAGTTAATGAAATAGGGGTGCGGGAAGGAAAGTTCAGTTCGTGATAGAAGGAGGGAGAGAAATCTCTGAGAACCGGAGGATTTGAATTCTGACATATGAAACACAGAGATGTGAGCGAGCAGAATTTGAAGGGAAAAGATCATCACCTTGGAGAAAATTACCATGTTAAAACAACTGATTCCTTTGTCTTTCACAAAAACTGGGCAGATAGAGCGATTACTGCCGTGACTCGGATTCGAACCTAGGTTGCTGCGGCCACAACGCAGGGCACTAACGACTATACGATCACGGCATTCCACAGACGAGCACACCGACTGTGTGCAATAAGTACAGTATGATAGGAAATGTTAGGCAGCGCACCAAATGCACAATATCAGTGTTAAGCGAACAGTGGCAGATATGTGGGAACTCAGAATGGGCTGAACGTTTAATATCGGTTCCCCCAGTGGCTGTGGTGATATGACTCTATGATTGACGCTATGGAACAAATAGCTGGTTGGGATTAATATGCTGAATGCTGAGATTAATAGATTTCTCCAAAACATCAAAAATTCCGGGGACAGTGCAGGTGTTGTTAAAATGTACGCTTCAAGAGTAATGCAGTTTAACATCGGCTAATTCACCAGTTTCCCCCCACAAGGCAGTAACCACTACTGCCACATAGTCCCAATTCCCAGCCCCAGAATCAGAGGAATTTAGTGGTGCAGTCGCGAAGATCCAACTGGAAGTCGGGATGGGAATGAGGTCGCACAGATACTCGAACACTCCAGTGACACATCCGGAGAATGCACGGTATTTCAATGACGGTTTAGAGGCGCAAGCAATTCCGAGGTTGGGAGTGCTCCTGGTCAAAGACGGGGCAGAAGGGATTTTTTTCCCGTTTATAGCAATCGACAGTGCATCTTGCTGAGACAGCTGAGTGCTACAACTGGAGCGTGGGCGGCTGGTTTGAAGTTTTAACTTGCTTCACTGCCACCCACTTTCCTGGATTGAATTACTTTCACAATTTTTACTTCCAATTGTTTGATATCTCCCTGCAGTCTGCGGCTTTCTTCCTCATGGTTAATTGCATGATTAATTGTTGCATTATTTGCACACTGCTAAATCACGGCCACTACAAGAAATATGAATCATTGATCTATTTGAGAAAACAGTGGAACTAACTGCAGGCATGCTTCGTAGGTTTGCAGGCGATACCAAAATTGAAGACACTGAGGAACATTATCTAAGTTTCAAAAGGATCTTAATCCAATGAGACGTTGACCTGAAAAATGTAACATGGAGTTCAATCTGGATAAATGGAAGGTATTGCATTATTTGCACACTGCTAAATCACGGCCACTACAAGAAATATGAATCATTGATCTATTTGAGAAAACAGTGGAACTAACTGCAGGCATGCTTCGTAGGTTTGCAGGCGATACCAAAATTGAAGACACTGAGGAACATTATCTAAGTTTCAAAAGGATCTTAATCCAATGAGACGTTGACCTGAAAAATGTAACATGGAGTTCAATCTGGATAAATGGAAGGTATTGCATTTTGGTACACCAACAAGAGTAGGGCTTTGCGTAATGTTGGAGAACACGAAAGCTAGGGGTGCAGGTGCATAATTCCTTGTAGTTTGCATCACCTACAGACAAGATGTTTCAAAGGCATTTAACATACTTCCCTTCATTGCTCAGTCCTTTGTGTATAGTAGTTGGGACGTTGTGTTGAAGCTTTGCAGGACGTTGATGAGGCCTCTTCTGGAATATTATGTCCAGTTCTGGCCGCCCATCTGTAGGAATGATATTATTCAGCTGCAGTAGGTTCAGAAAAGGTATACACGCATGTTGCCAGACTATTTTCAGATTCGAGATCGGGGTGCTGGAAAACCACAACAGGTGAGGCAGCATCCGAGGAGCAGGAGAATAATTTTTTCGCGCAAGTGTCGTTCATCAGGCTCTTGCCCGAAACGTCGATTCTCCTGCTCCTCAAATGCTGCCTGACCTGCTATGCTTTCTCAGCACAACACTCTGGACTCTGATCTCTCATCTGCAGTTCTCACTTTCTCCTAGTTGAGACCGATTTCACTCTCGGTTAGGGGTTTGAACGGTGACCTGACAGAGGTTTATGAATTATTGAGAGGCAAGTTAGAGTTTACGATAACTGCTTTTTCCCAGGATGGGGATTTCAAGGCGAGAGGGCATATGTTTAAGATGAAAAGAGAGAGATTTTTTTTTTGAAAAGGTCATGTGAGGCATTTTGTAAGGAAGGTGTTTTACGTGTGCAATTAACTTGCTGAGGAAGTGATGGATGAGGGTACGTTTGCAACATTTAATGGACAATTGATTCCAAACATGAATGGGAAAGTGTGATTTTTAAAATAAATTTATTTATGCCTAGTACATCAGTTATTTCCCAGAGAACATTTAAGAGTCAACCATGGTATTATCCATCTGGAGTCTCCTGTGGGACAGAACAGATGAATATGAGTTTGCTTCCCGAACTGGCATGAATGAATCCGATGGGATTTTCCACACAACTGATTCATGTCATCACGAGACTCTTCAATTCCAGGTGCGTATTGAATCCAAACTCCACTATCTGTCCTGCCAGGACCTGAACCCTTTGTCCCCAAAATATTACCTTTTTTTTGGATTAACAACAAAGTAATAAAACTACAAGGGCATTATAACCACCCAACGGGTACAGGAGGAGGCAGATGGGACTATATATGTTTGGCAGTATGTTCAACATGGATTGGTTGGACTGACAGGCCTGTTTTCATGCTGTATGACTCTATGATTGTCGCTATGGAACAAATAGCTGGTTGGGATTAACAACAACATTGACAGCATAATCGAACACCTGATGGGACATGTAATCCTGCTGGAGTCTCCGGAGGTTGTTTTGCTCAGTGACCCCTTCCCACACATGGGACTGGTGAACGGTCTTCCACCAGTGTTACTGATTAAATGAGTTTCCATTTCTGTCATTAAATGAATCCCATCCAGCAGTTCCCACATTGCCTGCTTTCTCTGTGGTATCAGTGTCCTTTTTTCCTACCCAGGGTGAACGATCCTTTCAAATTGTGTCCACACAGATAAGAATCCCGTTTTCCATGTTGTGAATGTGTTTTCATTGTTCCTCATTCACCCACAGGGTGTGAGTATGACTAGTCAGGGCAACATTCATTATTCGCCCCTCGTACATTGCTGTCTAGCTGCACCACAAACCGGGGTGCGATCCCAGCGTCGGGTCTCTGTCTATGGGCAGTCTGCACATTCTCTGTGTGTTGTGTTTTTATTTCTCCCTCTGACCTAGGATGTGGCAGTTACAGGGATCAACAATGGAAAATGTAGGCTTATGGGATAGGGAATACTGTGGGGTCTGGTGGGATGCGCTTCGGATGGATGTGTGGACTGGAAGTGCCGACTAGACTGCTTCCCACACAGTGGGGATTCTTGGACTAAGGGTCAGGTAATTTTTTTTCTGGTCCTGGAGTCTCTCGGAGGCAGGACTGGGTGAAGATGGTAGAATCCCCTACATAAGGGACATGAATGAATGAGATTGCAGGAAATTAAAGTCATGATCTCTGTTCCTGAGGTCAGGCTTGCATTTAAGGTTTTATTCGTCGAACTTAAACATCACCGTTTCCGTGTCCCAATCCCCAAAGAGGACGAGTTTAAAATATCAGCCCAACACCACATTCTCCAGGTTGAAATCTTGACTGTGTGGAAGAAACTGATACTGAGCTGATGCGAGCAAATATAGCTGTCACCGCCAGTGTCGGAAACACAGATCCAAATAGCAAAATCATCTTTTAAACCCACCACTGCAAAGTTAAGGGCTCAACACGCTCCACTTATGGCATTCAGCGGTCTTAGAAAGATGCACCGGAAATCGCTATGATAGTATAAACAGGGACAACCATTCCCTTGAGCAGGACCACATTCAACCGAGGAATTTTGTGCGCCTCGATACCATTATAGAAGGACAGCACGCTCACCTATTGCATCATTGGAGCCAGTGAGTAACTCTGCGCACTCATTCCCATCACCATTTCCGGTTGGATCTGGACGGTTGTGCCGATGTTATGCGACAAAATGCAATTGAAGCAAACATTTCAATAATATCCTGTACTCTCCCCCGAGTGTTTGATGTTTTGTCGAAATGGATCAATCTCATTTTTCAACATTCTCTTTCAACAGATCTCCACAGCCTCTGAGGACATCGAACTTAAAGATTCAGCTCATTCTCAGTTCCCACATGTCTGTCACTGTTCGCTGAGTGCTGATATTGTACATTTGCTGTTCTTCCGAACATTTCCTCTGCTAGTATACTTTTTGCTGCTTGCAAGCATCCTGTTCTGTGGTGACTGTGATCGTGGTTGTCGGTATTATGCATTGTGACCACAGCAACCTCGATTTAAAACCAAGTCACGGCACTAAGTGTTCTCTCCGTTGTCCTTTTTGTGACACATGGTAAGAAATTAATTGTTTTACCTTCAAATTCCGCTCTCTCACATCTCTGCGTTTCATATATCAGGATTCAAACACACCCGTTGTCGGAGATTTCTCTCCTTCCCACGATCATTAAACCTCCTTTCCGTCCCTCCTCCCATTTATCTGGGGCAATGCACAATCTATCACTCTATTTCACATTCATACTGTTCTGTCTGCGCTGCTGCTGCGGTCACTGTTGCTGGGCGAACGTGCCCCAATACCACCATCGGGACCTTCAAACAAATCGATCCATTTGGATACCGCGGTTGTGAAATCAATCCCCATGTAGCAGCTTTTACTGACATAGACCAGAGACAATTGGAGCGTCAGGCTCATGGAAAGTACCCAGGGCAGTTTTGGTGAAAAGACATTTTATTGGAAAAGATCAGCTTTTATGGCTTTCTGCTTTGGTCTTGTGATAATTTCATAGGACTGACAATCCAGAGACCCAGATAATAGTCTGGGTACTCGGGCTTGAGTCCCTCCATGCGAGATTATAAAATTTGGATGCCGCAAATATCTGCGATGAAGTATCCAATGACTATTATAGATACATTGACAATTTTTGAAAAATATATATCTGGTTTACTGATGTCATTTCAGGATGGAATCTACTATCCTTACTTGTTCTGGCCTGCATGTGACTTCAGACTCGTAGCAATATGGTTGAGTCTCAACAGCCCTCTGGGCAATTCGGAATGGGTAATAAATTCTGCTTCGCCAGAATCGCCCTCATGCTAATCCAGCAATTTTAAAACAAATGCTCATTAGGCTCAAGCAAGAGTGTTGTATGAAGTTTTGCAAGTCCCATTATCGCAGGGATGTGATCATACTGAGAACATTGCAGGAGATATTTACCAGCATGTTGTTTGGGATGAAGAGTTTCAGTTGTGAAGAAAGACAGGACAGAGTGGATTGTTTGTCGCATTGCAAAGGAGATGTAGATAAGTCATGAATCAGTTAGGATATGGACCGATTTGACTGAACGAGTTTCCCATTGATGGAGGGATCGATCAGCAGGGGCCAGAGACTTAAGGAGAAAGGCAAAAAGGTTTGAGAAAATGTGCAAAAAGCTTTATCAGCCAATGTGTGGTTGGAATTTCCTGCATTGTTCAGAGCGGCAAAAACCCTTATAACCTGAATAAATATTCAGATGTGAATTTGTGATGCCAAGACAGATAAGGCTGTGGGATAAACATTGAGAAATGCGATTCAGTTCATTAGGCAATTGTTTTTGACAAGTATGGTCACAATTGGCTGAAGGGCCTCCTTTGACACTCCTGTCCTCGGTTGCATAATGTTTAGTGTCCCCGCCTGTCACCGTGCTCAATTCTCCGCTGGGGACAGTGCATTTAAAAAAAAAACTGTCACTCCATTCCCAAGTTCGGGCATCGATACCTTTCCTTCCATTCTCGATAATGCATGTCACAGGAAGGACAGTGCTGCCTGAATCAGTGTGGGGAGGGGCTACAGCTCTCAGGGAGGCAGAGTGTCAGTGAGGGTGCAAACACGTGACTTCAGCAAACTGTACATTGTATATGTGTTGGAATTAAAAGCATTTGACAGACTTGTACTGGATTGAAGTGTTTACTGGAAGCAGGACGGTTTAAGAAGAAACAGCGTAAAAACATTCAAATATGATTGCAGAAACATTTCCCTCAGCACGAATGAAATTGTAATGGACAGAGAAGCGTTTCGATACATTGAATTTGGGTTAATTTGCTTTGATGAGGCTGAGTTACCAGGGTATAAAGCCATTAAAAAATGATACAGCAATTGCTCACTATGATGGAACATTGTGTCAGTAATTCGTATTGCTGTTCGGTCGGAGGGTTAGGTTGTTTGGCAAAGTTGAATTGCCCTCTCGTGTTCAGGGAGTGAATTAAGTAAGTTAGGTGAATTATCCATGGGTAACGCGGGGACAATGTCAGAAGTCACAGGACGACAGGTTATAGTCCAAAGGGTTTATTTGAAATCATAAGTGGGAGGGCTCACTCTACCTCAGGTGAAGTATACGGGAATAGGGAGGGGAGCTTGGTCTGAGTGAGATGACCTTCAGAGAGTCGACACCGGCTCGATTGACTGAAATGCTCTTTCTACACTATAGGATTCTGTGATTCTATCGGAGAGGATAATGACGGTATTTACTGGGGTGTAAAGCGATTAGAGACGATGCTGGCGAGGTGTACTGAGGATGAGATTTTATTCACTTGTCTTCTTGGAAAATTGAGAACAGTTATCCCTGAACCAAGGAAGACTTAGTGGGTTTTTCTTTCCCGTTATGACATGTTTGGACAGAGTAAATGGGTGGAAAATTCCCTCTTTCAAGTAAGTAAACTTCTAGATGTCAGGCATTCAAAACCTTTGAATAAAACCTTTGAAGGACAAAGAAATGATGAGAACAGAATCGCTGTCACTCCGAGAATCTGTTTTTCAAAATATTTGGAAAGGCACAATTGGTGACATACAAGGAATAAATTTCCCAAGGAGAGCGACAGAGTGTGGCGAGGTAAAGGATAGGGGTGGGGTGTAGTCAGTCAGAAGTTGCGGGGAAACAATGTCTACGTTGGTTGACTTTAAATGTAAAGACATTTCGTGAAGATGTGCAGCTGAAGATGTGCAGCTAAAAACTCTAAATTTTGAAAGCTTTGGCACAATATTCCACTTAAAGCATTGTAAATGGACCTGAGCGGATTGTTTTTTATTGCGATGGGAAGATATTACATAATGAATAGGAAGTGACCAGTTGCTTGGAAATCGACTTCGTGCTTTAATCACATGCGTTAAAGATGTGAGGACAATCACCGTGATGTTTGGTCCATTTAATACTTGGTGAAATCTGCCAAAGTAACGAGCAACAAAACTGCACTTTAAACCTCTGCTTTTCTAAGAAGTATTCTCCTTAAGCTGAAATAAAGTCGGAGCAAATTTGAATACAACATTAATCGTTCCAATGAGATAAATCTAATTCACTTGCGATATTACAATGAACATTGTCAGGTTGCAGCAAAATTAAAATGAAACGAACAAACAGCGTTTCTTGCGATTTAATCCAATTCAGGTTCAGCCATATGAGAAAGGCCATTGAGCCACAACATCGCCTTTATTTCCCTCTCCATGGCTGCTTCTTCACGTGAGAGAGAAAGTGACTGAAGAAATTATGAGTCAAATGAAGATGAGAATATGAAGTAAAAGTCTTGTTCTCTGTTTGATTCTGACACAGTTCTGACTCAGAATGTATTAATGACAGCTATTCATTCTGACCAGCCTGGCGATATATTGGAATTTGCTGTCTTTATAATTCTGGTGAAAGCAGAAACACATTCGGTTCCGCTCTGGAAATTTGTCATCCAAGACTTTCACTGCATGTAACAGTGGTCAGGTCACATGTCACCGCTTTACAAAATGTGCTGAGGAGACCGAGCGATTATGATGGTGGGTTATTATACTGTTGTGCTCCACATTCAACATTCGAGTTACACTCTGGTTGCTAACTTCACAAACCGCTCCAGCAGTTTTTCTTTGCATCTCACACTCTGGTATACACTGGATCGAGAATCTTCTTCTTGCCGTTCACTGCACGGGAGATTCACCAGCAGTCGATACCACATTAAAGTCGAAATGAAGAGCGAGAGCAGACATTCTATTCAATTGTGCATTAAATTGTTGTAATAAGAAAGAACGCATTTTTCTTTCTGCCCCACATTCCATCTTGTCTTTCTGTGACGTTACATCGAAAGAAAGAGAAACAGATAACAAGAGATCGGGAGCACAAGTTTATCCAGTGGGGTTGTTCATGAGTATTTTAACCAAACACTTCACACAATGATCTGATCAGTATTTCAAACAGTCACTCGGAATCGGAACCGCAGAAATCTTCTCCAATGAAACGAACCTTTCATTTTTCCACAAATTTCTGCTGTGTGTGAATCATACAACGATCCATCATCCAGAGTGATCACTGACTTGCCAACTGTATAAAGTCCACCAACTTTCTTCAGCAATCACAGCTTCTGGACACAGCCACCTGAGCTGTGCCCAGTGTCATTTGTTGCAACCAGGGCACAGCACATTTCTTCTTCCTGTGTTTATGAGCCTTGTTCCTGATCTGTCTGATCTATTTCATAAACGTTTCCTATCACTTCAGCCCATCCCCTCACAATTCTGAACTTATGCATAAAATAAGGCGTAAGACCAAATGTTAAATAAAGAAGAAGTATGCCCCTCAGCCCATCGAGTCTGCCCCAACATTCAATGAACTCATGGTTGATCTGATAATCTTCAACTCTATTCTGCTCACTTACCTCGACAACGTTCCATCATCTTTCTGATTAACTATCCGGCAGAGTTTGAAAATACCCAACAACTCAACCTCAACCATGGGTTCTACAAAAATGTCACAGACTTTCTGGCCCCTGAGCAAAGAAATTACTCATCATTTCTGAAATAAATAAGCAATGCCTAATTCTGTGTTCATGTCGATTGGTGCTCTCTTCACAGCATAGGGCAAGCCACCTGCCTGTATCTACCTGTCAAGATCCAGTGAATATTGAACTTTTATAATTGTTATTATGTGAATATAGAGCTCCCCTCCACCTCCTTTGTTTCAAGGAGAATAATCCCAGCCTAACCAATCATTCCACGAAACTCCATTTTATACAGAGTTAGCAACATGTTTGTAAATCTCTGCTGGCTCTTACAGCGTCCTTACGAAGTTACAAGACAGGCGGAGAAATTTCGGTGAGGAAACGGGTTTAAAGTTCAGACGCAGCTGGGAATTGGAACTTGAAATCAGAAAGCGATTGAAATCGGATTGATCCACAGAAGGAACAAATACAGCGAAGATAACTCTGGCAAATGAGAATCTAATCATATTAGATTGACATTCAATGGCTTCATTGTAACTGAATTCCTCCGTGTAATCGTCCTGGGAGCTAGTATTTAGGAGAAATAGAACCTGACCGCCCATATAAAGAAGTTGACTACAGTAACGTGTCCGTCCGTCGACTTTGTTTGATTAGTAACTCAATTCTCGTCTCCGTGAAGCCTACGTTGTCCGCAATGCACAAATTAGATTTTAACAGAACTCTCTCCATTTGCCTCGGGGGGTGCAGCTTCAATAGTACTGAAGGAACTGGACACCTTCCACGACAATGCAGTCACTAAACTGTACATTCTTCAATACCTGAATATTTATTTCCTTAACTGCTAAGGCACAATTACAACAGAGTGCACCACCTAGAAACCTAGAGTATATCACCCAGGTTTTGTTGACAGAACCTTCAATGTTCAAAAACTTTACTGACTATGATACAAGGTTGAAGATGCACTGAACCGTCACCGTTTGCAAATTACCCTCCAAGACACATGCAATATGACTTGGAGAGGAATCAATGGTAAATTCATTGAGTGATGAAGCGGTCTTGATGGGCAAAGCGTTATACTTCAGCCCTCCATCTTTTATCATACAATTTTTAAAAATGTTGATTATTGCATTGCCCAGACTTGTGCTCACTCCTTTGGTTGTTTCCTAAACTGGCACTTGCTGAAGATCGAGTATTATCCTCAACCTGTAGACAACAATAGAAAATATCCAAAAACCCTCTCGAACAACTGATCTCCCTGTCTAACAATCTTCAGAGATCTGTAAATGTTCACTCCAAGATCTCTTTGTTCCTGTACACCACTCAGAATCCTCACTGTTACTGTTTCAACTCCCCAAATTGATTACCACTTATTGGTCTGGATTCAATTACATTCGCAAATATTTCCTTTCTACCTGATTGTTATATCCCTGCGGCCCCTGAAATTATTTATCATCGTCAACTACACAACTAATTGTTATATCTTCTGTAAACTTCTAAACCATGACTCCTACAACTAAGTTTGAATTATTGATCGACATCAGGAAACAGTGGCACTCCACTGGAAACGGGCATCCAAACATGGTTCATTTTGGATGGGATGAACACCTGCAAGAACAGCAGAAACAGACCCTTGCTGTCATTTGTAAACCTGATGGTGACTCTGCAGGTTGATCGCCAGATTGATTCCTTATCACATATGGGAATGGTGAATGACCTGTCCACTTTGTGACTGAGCAAGTGAGTTTACATTTCAGCGGGCAATTGAATCCATTCCTGCACACCCCGCCCGCATGGACATGCCTTCATTGCGGCGTGGGTAGCCTTGTGTTTGTTTAGTTTGGATAAGCATTTGCATTTGAGTCCACGCTGAGACGACTCCCAATTATCCCCATCATCCATGAATCTTTTTTATCCTTCCTCATTCTCCCACGGAGTGTGACCATCATAGTCTGAACAGCACTTGTTGTTCATCCTTAACTCTCCTTGACCTGAGTCGGAGGGAATTTATGGGTGAACCGTACTATTGTGCGGCTGGAGTCATATTTTGGCAGGTCTCGCTAAGGACGGCAGATTTCCCTTTTGAAGGGATATGAATGAATGGCTTTTCAGCAAATTAAAACGTTTTGTCACTCATTCTCTGAGCGGCTTTATATTCCAGATTTTATTCATCAAATCTAATTACTACCAGCTGCCACGCTCCATTCTCCAAGGGTTGCTGGCCCAAATATCACCATTACATTTGCAGATGACACGAAGATTGGTGGAGAAGCAGAAAGCATAGGGGACTGTCAAAGAATGAAGGAGAATATAGATGGATAGGAGAGTTGAGTGGAGAAGTGGCAGATGGAGTTGAATCCAGGCAAATGTTAGGTAATGCATTTTGGGATGTCTAATTCTCGAACAAAATATACTGTAAATGGAAGAGCCTTGTGTAAAGTTGATGAGCAGAACGATCTGGGAGTTCATGTCCATTGTACCCTGAATGTAGCTGCACAGGTGGATCGAGTGGACAAGAATCCATATGGCATGCTTGCCTTCACCAGATGGGGGGCATTGAGTATAAGAGCTGGCAGGTCATGCTAAAATTGTGCAAGATTTTGGTTCAACCGCATTTAGAATGCTATGTACTGTTCTGGTCGCCGAATTACCAATACGATGTGCACGTTTATGAAAGAGTGCAGAGAAGGTTTATGAGAATGTTGCCTGGTATGGAAGATGCTAGCTCCGAAGAGACGATGGGTAGATAATGTTTGTTTTCATTAAAGAAAACAAGATTGAGGGGGACCTGATTGACATCAACAAAATCATGAAGGGTATAGCGAGGGTGGACAGAGATAAGCATTTATCCCAAGGTGAGGGATTCAATAATGAGATGTCACGCGTTCAAGGTGAGAGGTGAAAAGTTTAAGAGAGGTCGACGTTAGAAGTATTTTACACAGAGGGTGGTAGGTACTTGGATAGTGTTGCCAGCAGAGGTAGTAGAGGCAAGCACGGAAGATTAATTTCAGGTGCGTAAGGACAGATGCGTGAGTAGTGCAGAAGGATGCAGAAGGATACAGTTTGTTTGGAATTGGGTGATAGGTTTAGACAGTGGATCAGCTCAGGCTTCGATGTCCAAAGCGTCTGTTCTTGGCCTGTAAATTTTCTGTGTTCTCTGTTCTTCTGTGTTCACTACACCATCAACTTCATGCTACATTGCTACATCTCAGAGAAAGACATTGTCAATTCCAATTATCACAGAGGGAATGAGAATATGACATGCGGCTGTGTCGGAATGCAAGTGATGTACGCTGGCTTGGAGTGTTTTCTGGGAGCAAGAGGCTGATGTGGAGACGATGTGATCAAAAACAGCTCTTACTGTCAAAGTAACAAAACGGCGTATTGTTAAGGAAAATTTCAGAGAATGCTTTCAATTAATCGACCTCTCGCTTAAGGCTCCACCACGCTTCAGCTGAGTCAATCTGTAGTGCGGGTTAATGCTGCTATTGTATCTTAATGATCTAATGAACGGAGACAAACATGCCCTTCCTCCCTGCCTTTGACCAGGAACACTCCCAGCTTCAGCATTTCATGCGTCTCTGTACCATCATAGAAGAACCACGTCCTCACTTTCAAACCAATCATTCCATTTCGATACCGTGGTTGTGATATCATTTCTCATGTCGCAGCTTTTACACCATGGAACATAGATTATTGGAACATCAGGCTTAGGAAAAAGGACAATTGGTGAGTGTGAGGAAAAGAAAATTTATTTGAAAGTACCTCTTCCTGTGGAATTCTACATCACGTATTTCACTTGCTCATTTGGCTCTATCTAGTCTATTGTGTGCAGTTCAGCAATTCGCATGATACCCACGGATATAGCACTGGAAATGATGCAGGACAGATTTACCAGAATATTGTCTGTGTAGAAGAGTTTCAATTATGAAGATAAATTGGATAGTCTGGACGTGTTTTTCTTGTAGCAGAAGAAATTGAGAGGAGACATGATTGAGATGTACAAAATAATCAAGAACATGGATGGTGTCGACTGAAATAAACGTTTCTCTTTGATGGTGAGATCGATCACGGGGGAAAGGCAGGGTGGCATACACTTACGGATAGAAGAGGAAAGATTTGAGTGAATGCACAGACAAATGGTTTAAAACAGCGGTTGTTTGAAATCTGGAACTCAGTGCATGCAAAGGTTGGAGAGTCAGAAAAACTCATAACTTTCAGAAATATTCAGATGTGAATTTTGTGATGCCAAGATAGACGAGGCTATAGGCCAAGTGATTTAAAAAAGTGTTAGGATAGTTAAGCGAATGTTAATTTCCAGTAATACCAAATAGGCTTCTTTTTGCATAAAATTCCTGGATATTACCACCGCCTGTCGCTGCGTGAGCACCGGTTCAATTCGCTTCCAGGACGTATGCTTGCATAACTGGGAGGGATCAGTGGGTGGAACTGTGCCTTTCTGCACCAGAAACCCGCATTCGATTCCAGACTTGTGTGACTGACTGCGTGGAATTTGAACACTCCTCTCTCTCTCCCGTGTGAGTTTCCTCTGCCTGCTCCGATACCTTCCCACAGTGCAAAGGTGTGCAATTCAGGTCAATGGCAAACAAAATCTAAATGGACTGTAAGTGTTGTAAATCAGAGACAAAAGTCAGAATTGCAGCTCAGGGGAAACATAATGACCATTTCGGGTCAACAGACCCTTCCTCGGAACTGTTTTAAAATCGCAATGTTAACTCTGATTCCTCTCTACAGATGCTGCCTGACTCGCTGAGCTTTTGGAACAATTTCTATTTTAGTAGGTGGATCATAAATGCGGATTTAGAAAGATACCGTGGGCAGTGTGAATCTCTTCCACGGCATAGTGCAGACTCAACTGACCAAATGGGTTCTGTCTGCACTGTGTATAATTCCATTAACTTTGTATCTATAAGTATTTGTCGTATTTTTAATCTTTGCTTTTCACATCTCTCCTGTCATGTGAAGTGCAGAGCAGGACAATCGACGTTTCGGGCATAAGCCACCACCAAACCGTTAACATCTGACGCCTGGAAGATGAACGCCTCATATTCTGCCTTGGGACCCTGAAACCACACGAGATAAATGTGGATTTCCACGGCTTCCTCATTTCCCCTCCCCCTACATTATTACAGTCTGAAGCATCAAACTCAACACCACTCTTCGGGCCCATACATCTCTCCCCCTCTGATATATCACCTCCTCCCCTGCCTCGATCCACCATTCGCTTTCCCAGCTACCTTGCAACCGACTCCAAACACCTCCCATTTATCTCCCAGACCCCACCCACAAGACTCATTCCTGATGAAAGACTTATGCCAGAAATGTCGATTCTCCCGCTCCTCGGATGCTGCCTGGCCTGCTGTTCTTTTCCAGCACGACACTATCACCATGTTGAAGATAGAAGAGATCAGCTCAGTCTCGTTATCTGAGAACGGAGATGGCTGAGTGAGGAAGTGATTAAGGTGCACATTAAAGGGATCGGTATGTGTGATAGGAATAAACTTCTTATGGGAAGAGTTAATAACTAGTGATCTCTGTCAAACGCAAGTGAGACGATGTTCAGAGGAGATATAGGAAGAACGTTTTCACTCTGAGTGTGTTGTTTATTTGGAATTCACTGTTTGAATGTGTGGTAAAGCTATGTGTCAGGAGTATTGAGCCGAATACTTGAGAAGCTAGAGCACACATAGATAAGGACCATGTATTGGAAAGTGGGGTGAAGTTAAACAGATGTCCGATGAAAGAACAGAACACTGTACAGAAAATACAGAGCATGAAAGCATGGGAAGGATAAAGAAATGGAAACTACTGGCGATCTGTTACAAGGGGGTCTGCAGAATGCTACATTCGTCAAAAGGTCCCTGGGGCAGGATGGGGCCAGTGTGTCAGGATAGGATAAGAATAGTAGAATGCTCATACACCAATTAGCAGAGTCAGACTGGGCTGAAAGGTTACAATGGCAGACGGAGATAAAACCAATTAGTAAAGTCACCCTTGCCTACTCAATATCATCATGGCAGTTTGGGACAAGTCTTGATAATACATACTTCGGGCATGACTTTAAATAAATAATTGATAGTACAGTCAGCCTGCTTGAGACGCTTGTAGACGGAAAGATATGACACGAAATACCTAATCAGTAGTTAGTAGAGTAAGCTTGGAACAGGAAAACATTGTGATAGATGGGGTAGCTAAATATCTAATCATGACAGGTTAGTCTGGGATGGAAGGTCATTGTAGCACAGGTGGCAGTAGAATACCTAATAGTGACAGTAGAATAATATTAAGTAGAATTATGAAAAACCATCGTGGCAGAAGTAGAACGACAATGGGAACTAAAACCATTGGTTTATTGTATAGCTGGAGTGAGGTAATTCTGACAAACACAGTTGGGCATTCTGAAAAGCTAACAAAACATGATTAATTACAAGGCATAAAGTGATGGAGTTTAATTCAGATACATGCGACGTGCTGCACTTTGGGAAATCAAATCTTAGCAGGACTTATATACTGAATGGAAAGGTCCGAGGCAGTGTGGCTGAACAAAGAGACCTAGGAGTGCAGGTTCATAGCTCCTTTAAAGTGGAGTCGCAGGTAGATAAGATAGTGAAGAAGGCGATTGGCATGCTTTCCTTTTCTGGTCAGAGTGTTGAGTACAGGAGTTGGGAGGCCATGTTACGGCTGTACAGGACATTGGTTAGGCCACTATTTGAATATTGCGTGCAATTCTGGTCTCCTTCCTATCGGAAAGAGGTTATGAAACTTGGAAGGGTTCAGAAAGATTTACAAGAATGTTTCCAGGGTTTGAGGATTTGAGCTATAGGAAGAGGCTGAACAGGCTGGGGCTGTTTTCACTGGAGCGTCGAAGGCTGAGGGGTGACCTTATAGAGGTTTACAAAATTATGAGGAGCATGGATATCATAAATAGACAAAGTCCTTTACCTGGGTCGGGGAATTCAGAACTAGAGGGCATAGGTTTAGTTTGAGAGGGGAAAGATAAAAAAGAGACCTAAGGGGCAACTTTTTCACACAGAGTGTGGTACGTGAATGGAATGAGTTGCCAGATGATGTGGTGGAGACTGGTACAATTGTAACATTTAAGAGGCTTGTGAATAGGAAGGGTTTGGAGGAATATGGGCCAGTTGCTGGCAGGCGGGACGAGATTGGGTTGGGATATCTGGTCGGCATGGGCAAGTTGGACAGCAGGTTCTGTTTCCATACTGCATATCTCAATGACTCTATGACTCTATGCCAAGAACCTTAAGTTTCAGGGGATTCAAGAATTTGTTTTCTGAATGTCACTGTTTTTGTTTGCAAATAAAAGATATACTCCTTGAAAAACTCTCCGCATCTCCTAGTGATTGTTGACATTTTCTCCACGACAACCGCAACTTTGGGTGCAGTAAAATTGTTGTGACTGCAGCTCTATGGCGCAATGAAAAACGTGTTAGTTTTCTACAAATTTGGTAACTTTGCTGTTCAAAGTTTGTGAGTTTGGACCGCATCAGAATTGGAGTTTAGTTCAGTTTTCAGCTGAGTCATTGATTGTTGTGCTGATTCCTCGCCACTCCCTGCCGTCTGGAGTTTCCGTCCCTGCTACTGACCAGAGGCAATCCCTTACCTTCTTGGTTGTGAGATTTTACGGAATCATGATCAGACCAGAATCAGATGCACATCCGCAAAACCTGCAAATTTCGTCTAGAAACCCACTGTCTCCAAACACATTTCCCTCCCAAAGTTGCACAGAAATGTTCGATTGCTTAAATGTCTTTATCCCGTTGTGTGACAAGTTGTTGTGGATGAGCTGTGGAAAGACATTGACGTGTTTGGTCAGTCATGATGATATCAAACGGCGGGTAGTACAGGTATTTGGAATAGCTTCCTCCTGTTACTCTCTTTCTGTGCTGTTTCTTACAGAGTTTTCAAAATTAACATGATGAGAGCAATGTGAATCGACACTACGGAATATCAAAATCCTCCCCTCTACACTACCGCTCTCACAGCCAGAACATACAGCTCCTCTAGCTGATTTAAATCAGATAGTGATGGATTCTCTCAGGCGTTCTGTCAGACTACATGCTCCTTCACACAGGTTTCCAACTGGGTACATGGAGCAAACAAACGTGTGGATATTGGGATTCAGGGAAAGGTATCCAATCTGCTGGGCTGCAGTTCTAGTCACATGAATTTCTGACATGCTAAGACTTTCTGTGCATTCTACCTACTTGACGATTTAAACTGTAATTGAATTTTTATTATTGCATAACATTCTTACATCTTCAACATTCATGCAAACTGTGCAACGTGTTCTTGGATGTCGGAATGGTGAAGATTATTAATGAAATCTTTATGTTTCATGTCACCTGTATGAACTTTCAGAAGGAAGTCGGCGAAATTTCATTGATTCGAATTCTGTGCCGATTGGAGCTGATCGAAGGAAAAGCTCTGCGACAGCGGCAAGGTAACATTGTCTGTAAACAACGCAGGAACCAACGAAAACCCATTTTTCAATGTCGTCTATTTTTTCACATTTTTGTGTCCCTTTTGTATCCTTTTCGTGAACCTGATGCTTCAATAATCACATGCTCATGTCAGTTTCACCTTGACTGCATTAGCTTTAATTTCAGAACCAGACGGTTCAGGGAAATGAAGTAGGTTGAGTGACTGAGGTACCAATAGGGCAGCACATCACCACCAAAGATCCCACAGTGTTGTGATTCAGTGGTTAGTACTGCTGCCTCAAGGGGGTCCAAAGTTCGATTCCAGCCTCGGTGGACTGTCTGTGTCGAGCTTGCACATTCTCCCCATTTCTGCGTGGGTTTTCTCCGGGTGTTCCAGTTTCCTCCCACAGTCCAAAGATTGTGCAGGTCAGATGAGTTGGTCATTCTAAATTGCCCATAGTGCATTTGTCAGAGGGGAAATGTTTCTGATTGGGTTACTCTTCGGAGTGTTGGTGTGGACTTTTGGGTCCGAAAGGTCTGTTTCAATACTGTAGGGAATCTAATAATCACAGCAAAAGTAGAGCAGTTGAGTTAAAGTTCCCAAGGTACGTATTGGTCACGTGACAGGTTCGCTGTCTGCGGCTCTCGTCACGCAGTTGGTCAGCGCTGAATACTTAAAGGTGCATAACATGCCAAGGCTGTAAGTTCAATGCTTATCTAAAGATGTTGTTACTGAAATTGACCAGGGATTATTGAAGATCAGACTGAAGCGCAGTTGAAAACTATGTTGAATAAACTAGCATTTATTTGCATACTCCAGTTTCTGACGTAGGGAAAAGTTTTGCCTTTGTTAAACATGCCAATTATGAACAGAAAATCTGCAAATATTCCCCACGTGAATATTCATCGGTGGATAGAGAAACAGAGGTGAAGTTTTCGCTTGATGACCTTCCTCAAATCGCTGACCCAGCGCTGGATTACATCCTGGGAAAGTCTGGGAAAATCGTTTCATATCATTCAATTTCCTGCAAGCTGCACAGCTCATTCAACCAATTGAAAGTATTAGATTTATCTCTTTGTAGCGTTTGACTGTTGTCAGTAAACCTGGTAAAGGATCTGGGCAAGTAGTTTTGCTGTTGGGAGGAATAAAGGGTCAAACTGGAATAAGTTTGAGTCTTGACGCAGGATTTTTCAAGCGGAGATAAAAGTGTATTAAATAGACTCACTCCCCTTTCCCTTGATTATGATCAAATTTTGAAGACAACACATGGCAATGATAATGATGTTTTACATCGACAGACCAAATCTTGCTCACTGGAGGCACCACAGTATTACAGATCAGGAGAGCGGGGGAGATGATGATCCTTGTGGAAACCTGAGACAGTGAGAGAATTAGTCCCACACTGTTTGTCTCACTTTTCTCATAAACCAGTTAGTCAGGGGACTGAGCTGACAGACTTCCATTCAATGCAGAGCGAAACCAAACAGCTCAGTGCATTCACAGTATATAATTCATGTTGAATGAGTTGCTGCACCTTCCAACTCCACGAGCTCTTCTTATACTTAACATTTTCTGTTGCAGGTGTCTTGCAATTTTTTTCACATGAATGTGAACGAATTCAGGAACGTTTCCATTTTGCATCCCCATCCAGGCAGCCCAGAATGACTGTCGCTGTTTAATTCTCCCCGTGTCTGCGTGGGTTTCCTCCGGGTGCACCGGTTTCCTCCCACAGTCCAAACATGTGCAGGTTAGGTGAATTGGCTGTGTTAAATTGCCCGTAGTGTTAGGGGCAGGGGTAAATGTAGCGGAATGGGTTTGGGTGGTTTGCGCTTCAGCGGGTCGGTGTGGACTTGTTGGGCTGAAGGGCCTGTTTCCAAACTGTAAGTAATCTAATCGAATCTAATCCAATCTAATTCACTCCTTGTCTGCCTGCACTCGCTTTTCGAATATTCTTGAATCCGCTCCTAAAATGATTCTATTTCTGAAAATTCATCTCCGAATTCAATAACTCTCAGAATAAAAAATGCCTACTCCAAACTTCTTTATCGTGCCCCGATGGGTTTGAAGTTCTAACCTTTAGTTTCCACTCACCTAAACGAGGAAATTTCCCTCGGATTTACTCTTAACAACTTCACATCAGATGGATAACTTCTTTTCGGACACAACTCAGTCTTTCCTGATTTCTCCCGCATTATTCCTTATCTATGCCAACATCCCATTAAACCCCCTCTTTTCGTTTCTAGTGGCTTTATCTCCCAGTACACCTCATTTCCATCGTTTCTAACGACATGGTATCATGGCCGTGTCATTCCTAACGTCTTTATAGTCCAGTAAATACTGCCCGGGTCTATCATTATGTCTTTATATCCCTGTATATTTCAACCTGAGAAAGGATGCTGGGTCTAATTCCATGCATGAAAACTCACCACTAAGCTGTGCAATCTTATTACCGACATCGGAAAGGTGGAAGCAATTTCAATTACAGCTTAATGGATTGGTTGCAACAGAATCATGTCAAATCCCATTCACATACTTGACTGTTGTTCTTATAGTTATTTCCTCTCTACGTGTGCTGAAGTAACACAGTGAGGGATCAATTACTATTGCCAGACATACACAAGGGGACATATGAAATGCTGAAGTTGTGAGATCAGAGCAGTTTGTATTGACATTCCATTCACTGTTCGAATATCAGGCTTAGGAAGTATACAAAGGCGATTTTGAACGAAATTTGAGCAGGGAAGTTTACCGCATGATGTAACACCATATTGTGTGGTTACTTTGTTGTTTACCTCATTTGTGTGTTTTGCCTCTTTGGCGATTTTGAAGTTATCCCCTCTATACAAACGTTCCGTGCTTTTGCACCATTATACCAAAGATGCAGTACAATAACACCCAACGCTGCTTGCACAGATATTGACCCCTGGAAACAGCACTGTGCATTCTCCTCGAGACTGGAAAATAATTTGCTGCATTGCCGTTCTTATTGTTCTTTTCATTACATCGGCTTCTGTTCTTCACGGAATCCGATTAAGCAGATCTTGTCACTGAGTCATTTGTGTTCAGATCATGTGAGCAGAATATCACAGTCCATAACCCAGAAGTCAGACCATACTCAGGGAACCGTACTCTGCTCTTGATCATTTCATGAACACCAGGAAGAAATATCTATGCTCTTCAAAATTTACTAACCTGTTTTTCGGAAGCAAGGTAAACAGTTCCAGGTTTCTACTTTTGTTGTCACACGGACCAAGGTTGTAAATGCTGGAACCAATTTTGACTCTCCGCTCTCCCACATCCATTTTCTCCCCAGGAAGTGTTAAGATGATGGTCTGAATCGGATTCTTCTAAAAAGAAGAATACTTTTATTATTGATTTCTGGTTTATAGGCCCACTAGGCTCCCGCTAGGCCTCTGTATATCGCACTGACAACAGCAGTTTCCAGCCGTCTTCACCTTTTTTTAGAAAATACCTTCGAGGATGACATCAAAAGATGTTCGCTGTGACTGTGTGACACTCTACCAATGGAGACAGCTCGATCAATGGAGGCAGCTCAGTCCGCTGGGATGGGATAATTTCTGCAGTGTGTCCTGCGGATCAGATACAGTGCACTTTATCATTCAGATCATACAGAGTGAGAGCACTCGAAAAGGTCAATTAGTCACTCGTACCTGCGTCAGCTCGGGAGTTATAAAATATGGGTTAAAGCAGAAACTAGGGATTTGATCAGGTTTCAAGTGTTTACGTGAGACAGGAAGCAGAAAAAGATAGACCGTGAAGCGATTGGGATCTGACGACAGGAGCAGCAAATAGGTTGTACATCGCAGAGGAGAGCTTTGAAGTATTGAATTCTGGTTGATGGGCTGATCATGCTTTCACTTGGCCACGCTGCAGCAGAAGATAATATGTCAATGTCTCTTGGAATTGTGATGTCATAGGCAAATATCACCGTTACACTGCTGTAAGTTCCTTTTTCCAATGTGACGACAGTCTGTATGTAAAATAGCTTAAATATTTAATCCTTTCTCATAAACAAGTCCATTCCATCTCATTGTGTTGTATGGTATTCTTTCCAGTTTACCTGTTTTTGAGCCTGCACTGAAGTTGATTTGCTCCTTCTGCGTGTCTTTTCCAGTCTGGGTGATATGATGCAGTTGTACTGATCCACCATCTGACAGAATTTTCCACTTCACTTCAGCCTGCCCTAACTTCGCTACAGGATACCATTCCCGTTATTTAGGTGTTAAGCGCTCGTCTCAGATCCAGCCTACCCTCACCCAAAATAAATGCAAAACTCAGTCCCACTGTGATCACTGCAATCCGGTAAATCTTCACTCCGAGGTCATTGATTATTCCTAGGAGAAAGTTGGGACTGCAGATGCTGGAGATCAGAGTCGGGAGTGTGGTGCTGGAAAAGCACAGCAGGTCAGTCCACATCCGAGGAACAGGAGAATCCACGTTTCAGTCATAAACCCTTCAACAGGAAAAATGCTTGTGAGTCGGGACTGAGAGATAAATGTTAGGGTTGTGGGGTTTGGGGGATGAAGCTGGGAAAGCGATAGTTGGATGAAGATGAGGGAGAAGATGATAGTTCAGAAGGAGCAGAGATGGAATGGGTCCAGAGCGCGGTTCCAAGTTTGAGGCTTGGAACTTGGGGGAAGGGAAATGAGGAAAATGTTCAAATTGATACTTATCCTGTGCGGTGAAAGAGTCCCAAGGCGGAATATTTGGCGTTCCTCCACTAGGCATTGGGTGGTTGTGGTTTGGTGGTAAACGAGGCCCAGGACCTTTACGTCTTTGACGGAATGGGAGGAGGAGTTGAAGTGTTCAGTCACGGGATGGTGACGTTGATGGCTGCAAGTGTCCCAGAGATGTTCTCTGAAATGATCTGCAAGAAGGTGTCCTGTCTCCCTGATGCAGAGGAGACAACACTGTGTGCAACGGATGCAGTATATGACATTGCAAGCGGTATAGGTGAATTTCTAATGGATGTGGAAGGATCCCTTGGGGCCTTGGACGGAGATGAGTGAAGTGGTGTGGGCGCTCGTGTTACCCTTACCCTTCCTGTGGTGGTAGGGAAAGATTCCAATAGTGGGGTGTGGGCTTATTTGGGGTTGTAGACCTGACGAGGCTTTCGTGGAGGGAATGGTCTTTTCAGAATGCTGATAGGGATGAGGAGGGAAATATATGTCTGATGGTTGGGTGTGTTTGGAGATGGCAGAAGTGGTGGAGTCTGATGTGTTTTATGCGGAGGTTGGTGGGGTGAAAGTTGAGGACCAAGGGTTTCTGTCCTTGTTGCGGGAGGGGTGGGGTTGAAGGGCGGTGGTGAGTGAAGTCGAAGAGATGCACTGGAGGGCATCCTCAACCACGTGGGAAGGGCATTTGCAATTATGGAAGAGGGAGACCAACTGGGACTTTCTGATGTGGAATTGGTCATCCTGGGAAAAGATGTGGTGGAGGAAGAGGAATTGGGAATAAGGGATTTCGTTTTTACACGAGGTGAGGTGGATGGAGGTGTAGTATTGATAGCTGTGGGAGTTGGTGGGGTTGTAGTATTTGTCTGTCATTCGTGATTCGCTGGAGAAGGTGATGGACAAGTCCATGAAGGGGAGGGAAGTCGCCAAGATGATCCAGGTAAAGTTGGTGTCGAGGTGAAATATGCTGGTAACCCTTGCTGAACAGTTCAACCTCCTCGTGGGAGCACGAAGTGGCGCCAATGCATTTATCAATGTAGTGGAGGCACAAGTGGAGAGAGGTGCCATTGTAACTGCGAAAGATGGACAATTCCCGATATCTGACAAGCAGGCAGGCATAGCTACGTCACATGCGGGTGCCCATGGCTATCCCTTTGGTTTGGAGGAAGTGGGAGGATTGGACGGAAAAGTTGTTGAGGGTGAGGACCAGTTCTGCCAGGTGGATGAGGGTGTCGATGGAATGGTACTAGTTGGGATGGGGTGAGATGAAGAAACAGAGGGTTTGGAGACTTTCATCATGTCAGATGGATGTGTACAGGGACTGGATGTCCAAGGGGAAGATGACGCGTTGGGGGCCAGTGAAACAAAAGCCTTGGAGGAGATGAAGTGCATAGCTGGTATCACAAACGTAGGTGTGAATTTCCTGGACTGGGGAGACAGGAAGGTGTTGTGGTAGGAAGAGATGAATCGTGCCAGACAGGCGCAGGCTGAGACAACAGGTCTTAGGAAGGAGGTAGAATCGGGCAGTGGTGGGTTCATGGACAATCAGGTTGTTGGCAGTGGGTGGGAGATTCCCCAGAGGTGATGAGATTGTTATTGTCTGGGAGATGATGGGAGGTGTGGCTGTGATCGGGCGCAATAGGAAGAGGTATCAGCGAGTTGGCGCCTGTCTTCAGCAGTGTACCTCAGACCGTCTCACATGCCTCATTCCTGATGAAGGACTTATGCCCGAAAATTCGATTCTCCTGCTTCTCGGATGCTGCCTGACCTGCTGTGCTTCTCCAGCATCACACTGTCGACTCATTCATTATTCCACTTTCATTTCACACAGCCAGGTGCGTGCAGCCTGTTTGCCTCTAGAAAGCATTGTTCTCATAACCTTGCACAACATCTGCCAATCTCAAACAAAAAGAGAAATTGCTATTAAACCTCAGCAGATCTGGCAGCATCTGGCGATAGGAAGAGGTGTCCTCGAGTTGGTATTTGGCTTCAGCGGTGTAGAGGTCAGTGCGCAGACTACCACTGCGCCCCCTATATCTGCTGGCTTGATGGTGAGGTTGGGATTGGAGCAGGGGGATTGGAGTGCTGCGCGTTGTGACGGTGAGATGTTGAGGTGGGGGAGGGGTAGACAGGTTGAGGCGGTTAATGTCCCAGTGGCAGTTGGAAATGAAGAGTTCGAGGGCAGGTAATAGGCCAGCGCGGGGTGTCCAGATTTATGCAGTGTGTTGGAGGTGGGCGAAGGAGTCCTTGGAAGGTGGACGGGAGTCCTGATTGTGAAAGTAAGCTCGGAGGTGGAGGCAGCAGGAGAAGGGTTCGACGTCACGGCGTGTATTAAATTCATTGATGCATGGACGGAGGGGGGTGAAGGTGATTCCTTTGCTGAGGACTGATCGTTCGTCCTCAGTGAGGGGAAGGTCCAATCCCAACCTCACCATCAAGCCAGCAGATATGGGGGCGCAGTGGTAGTCTGGCGCACTGACCTCTACACCACTGAAGCCAAATACCAACTCGACGACACCTCTTCCCACAGCCCCCTCGACCATGGCCCCACCTCCATCACCAAACCATCATCTTCCAGACATCTCCCAAACACATCTTTCAACCTCATTGTCCGGGAACACCGCACTGCCCCGTTCTACCTCCTTCCCAGGATCCACATGCCTGACCACCCTGGCCGACCCATTGTCTCAGCATGCTCCTGCCTCACTGAACTCATCTCTACCTGCCTCGAAACTGTCATATCCCCCCAGTCCAGGAACGCCCCACATACGTTCGAGACACCACCCACGCCCTCCACCTCCTCCAAGACTTCCGTTTCCCCGGCCACCAACGCCTCATCTTCACCATGGATATCCAATCCCTCTACACCTCCTTCCACCATGACCAGGGCCTCCAAGCCCTCCGGTTCTTCCTCTCCTGACGTCTCCAACAGTACCCTTCCACCGACACTCTCATTCGTTTGGCCGAACTGGTCCTCACCCTTAACAATTTCTCGTTCGAATCCTCCCATTTCCTCCAGATCATAGGGGTAGCCATTGGCACACGCATGGGCCCCAGCCATGCTTGTCTCTTTGTTGGCTATGGAGAACAGTCGATCTTCCGTCATTACACCGGCACCACTCCCCACCTCTTCCTCCGCTACATCGATGACTGCTTTGGGGCCACCTCGTGCTCCCGTGAGGAGGTTGAGCAATTCATCAACTTCACCAACGCATTCCACCCTGACCTTAAATTTACCCGGACCATCTCTGACACCTCCCTCCCCTTCCTGGACCTCTCCATCTCCATTAATGATGACCGATTTGACACTGATATTTTTACAAACCCACCGACTCCCACAGCTACCTGGATTACACCTCTTCCCACCCTACCTCTTGCAAAAATGCCATCCCGTATTCCCAATTCCTCCGCCTCAGCCGTATCTGCTCCCAGGAGGACCATTCCACCACAGAACACACCAGATGGCCTCCTTCTTTTGAGACTGCAATTTCCCTTCCCACGTGGTTAAAGATGCCCTCCAACGCATCTCCGCTACATCCCGCACCTTCGCCCTCAGACCCCACCCCTCCAACCGTAACAAGGACAGAACGCCACTGGTGCTCACCTTCCACCGCACCAACCTTCACATAAACCAAATCATCCGCCGACATTTCCGCCACCTCCAAACAAACCCCACCACCAGGGATATATTTCCCTCCCCACCCCTTTCCGCCTTCCGCAAAGACCGTTCACTTCCTGACAACCTGGTCAGGTCCACGACCCCCCTACAACCCACCCTCCCATCCTGGCACCTTGTCCTGCCACCGCAGGAACTGCAAAACCTGCGCCCACACATCCTCGCTCACCTCTATCCAAGGCCCAAAAGGAGTCTTCCACATCCATCAAAGTTTTACCTGCACATCCACCAATATCATTTATTGTATCCGTTGGTCCCGATGCAGTCTCCTCTACATTGGGGAGACTGGACGCCTCCTAACAGAGCGCTTTAGGGAACATCTCCAGGACACCCACACCAATCAACTCACCGCCCTGTGGCCGAACATTACAACTCTCCCTCCCACTCTGCCGAGGACATGGAGGTCTTGGGCCTCCTTCACCGCCACTCCCTCACCACCAGACGCCTGGAGAAAGAACGCCACATCTTCTGCCTCTGAACACTTCAACCCCAGAGCATCAATGTGGACTTCAACAATTTCCTCATTTCCCCTTCCCCCCACCTCACCCCAGTCCCAAACTTCCAGCTCAGCACTGTCCCCGCAACTTGTCCTGACTTGTCCTACCTGTCTATCTTCTTCTCCACCTACCCACTCCACCCTCCCCGCTCCCCCGACTTATCACCTTCATCCCCTCCCCCACTTCCTATTGTACTCTATGCTGCTTTCTCCCAATCCCCACCCTCCTCTAGCTTATCTCTCCACTCTTCAGGCTCTCTGCTTTTATTCCTGATGAAGGGCTTTTGCCTGAAACGTTGATTTTACTGCTCCTTGGATGCTGCTTGAACTGCTGTGCTCTTCCATCACGAATCCAGTTTCTGATCCATTGGTCCGTTCCTCCACAGATCTGTCAGAAATACTGAACTTTTCCAGCAACTTCTGTATTTGTTTGATTTTCAACATCGGCGGTTCTTTCGTTTTTTTTTCTTATTTTCTACCAATATGATTTGGTTTAAGATTATGTTGAATATTTTGAATATGACTGCGATAGAATAGCCAGATTTCAAAAGCCCGCTACTGCTACTTGGTTCACGTGACCAATGCCTTTCCACTTGATCACTGCGCCCTTCAGCTGCACTGCAGATAAATTAACAAAATTATGGCATTCTCTCGATTTGGTAATCAGGAGCGAGATGGTTTGACTTGTTGAAACAGTTAGATATACTGATAAAATACAGTATATTAAATGGGGAACCATAAGGAAAAGAGAGAACACCATTCCAGCTGAAAGATGCTCAGACGAAAAGTGAATACAATATTCAGACGGTCCTATGCGATCAGTCTATTTTTTATTATTATTACAATGGCCATTGCGAGTTTGCAACAAACTGCATAACATGAAAACAGATCAACATCTATTTTCCCGGAATTTAACGCAATGCACATGGGAAACTTCATCCGTCTGCTGAAAAATCACCTTCGGCTCTCCCTCCACACTTGTCTCTTCTCGTTTTAAGTATTTGCAGTATGTTTGTTGATCAAGGTGTCATTATCCTGAAAAGGTCGTTTCTCAATCCACAAAAACTGGTACTTTCCCATAAACGTGACATTGCTCAATATCACCTTCTACCCGTACCCCTCAACACGACAAATTTAAGCTGCTCCATGTGAGGCTCAAACTTAAAACTTCGGCAGAGCGCAGCCCACTTTCCTGGCACAGAGATACCGTGCACTGGTCACCAGCAGCACTGGAGCAACACATTAATGCTTACCTCCACATTCCTGGTTGTACAGTAACGGTTGGGAAACCGAGTTTCTCTGAATCCATGGCTGGTCACTGCGATTATACGATCATCTTCACCAGTGCCTCTGACCCCATGTGAGGCAAGTGGTGAGCTACTCATTGCAAAGATGTAAAAATGTGCAACTTCAACTTTTGCCTTCACTAACCCATGAGCCTTTTATTTTGTTTTTCATCTGTAGAAATCTTAAAACCTTCATCTTGAACAGGCTCAATAACAGATCTCCATTGTGTCTCTGGCATCAAATTCCAAAATGTAAACCCCCTCTGAATTCTTCCACCGCAGTCCACTGTTGGGGAAGTTTTCCTGTTCAGGGGAATGCACTTCCCGTGTGTCAACTGCTGCTCCTCGCATTCGCTCTGGCACTGCACTCATTTTCCTTCTGACACTTGCTCACTGTGTTGCTGTGAACATACAGTGACTTGGTGTCACACCGCCCAGGAAAATGATACAGATCAAGGGTTTTGCATTGTTGAATTCAATTGTCAGTTTAACCTTATTTAGGGTTTCAAAATTGCCTGTCCTGTACACAAGTGCGTGTCAAAAATATCTGAGTGGAAGAAAGGTGTTCTGAATAATGACATTGAGCACTATGCACTCTCCTCCAGTCTGGAAAACAATTCCTCACAGACAACTTTACACCTCCTGCTGTCACGGGCTCTTCATTCCGTTGACTTCAAATCTTCACAGAATTCAACAGACCTTGTTACATCGTCATTTCTTCATTTTTGTTCAGATCACTGTGAGCAGAGTGTCACAGTGGGAGTGGTAAGACGACACTCTTGGGACCGTCCTGTACTATTTATCATTTCACCAATACCAGGGAGAAATATCTGCTGCTCAGCATAATTTACGCAATTCACTTATTCATAATGTCAAATGTGCCCGTGACTTATGTGACGAGGTGGCCGAGAGGTTAAGGCGATGGACTGCTGATCCATTGTGTTCTGTACGCGTGGGTTCGAATCCCACTATCGTCGTTGTTATCAACGTTTTTCAATTTTGCTATTTTTGCATGATCACAGCTGTCTGTTTATATGCATCGACGCTATAATAAAATCTCAAAGAATAATTTGAGTCTGTTGCCTAAACTGCATTGAATTGTAGATTCAATTGGGACAATGAAAAGGAACGCGATTGTCTTTTCCAAGTCAAGTTGCTGTGAACTTTTATCGTATGAAAGAGATCCAGGAGAACCAAATAACGAGAGATGCGAAGTGCATGTTGATGCATGCGATTCTTAATGAGTGTTTTGTCAGATGAAATTTGTAGCAGTTGGGTAGAAGTGATTCATCTTGGTAAAAAGAGCACAGAGAGGCAGCACGAAACAATGGAGATATTTCAAAAGTGGCAGGGGCTGGGTGTAGGGGCACCCGAGAACTGGCTGTAAATGCACGGTAAAGAATTACCGATGTGGGTGCCGTGCATGGGCACGGACAGACTTACACATTGGTCTTATCCTTTCCCCCTTGCTCTCACCATTGATGAATGCTGGACATAAGACACATATAAACACAAGATGTGGGAAGCAAACTCCCTCTCGTTATGCACACACTTGATGCATCATATTGAACTATGAACACCTGGAGAAGTCAGCAAGTTAACTGCAGGGACTGAATCTAAACTGTGTATCAATAACCGCAGGTATATGCAGCTCAAACATGAAAACTGATTTGAAATGTCTTTATACGCATGTCATTAACAGACGGTTCGTTCTAATACCAGTGTGGCTGAAAGAAGTAGACACCACATTTCAAGGTGGATGACAACATTACCAATTTTGTTCAGAAATTGAGATCTATTTGATCATTTGACACAGTGACCAAGTTTAATTTAAATAATACAAACCAAATTCCCTCACGTGAAATAAAAGAGTGATTCCATTACAAACATTGTCCTTGCTAAGTAGCAGTTACTCAACATGAAAAATAGAATGTGATTTCTAGTGAGCATACGTCAATTAGCACGATTATCTTACTTCGGATTGACTGCAATATGCACATGCAAAATAAGTTTTAAGAAAGAAGTCCTTTGGAAATAATGAGTCGGTGGTGATTAAAAGTAAGATTAGGTTCTCATGATGTGGATATTGCACCAATGGCTCCAGTGGTGTAAATGGTCAGTGGGCAGTATTTCCATGATGGTATAGAGGTGTGTGATCTGCCAGGGATGGGAGCTCCCACCTCATCTGGAGCAGCGTCTGTTGACATGGACCAGGGAGTATTGTGACATCTGTCTGGGAGTTCCAAGCACACCTGGAGAAGCTTTTATTGACATGAAGCCGCAGGGAGCATTGGGACATCAGACTGGTAGATCCAACTTCAACGGGACCGCTTCTATTGACATGGAGCAGGGAGCATTGAGACATCAGACTGGGAGCTACAACGTCAACGAGAGCCAGGGATCGGAGCTCCCATTTCATCTGGAGCAGCGTCTGTTGACATGGACCAGGGAGCATTGTGACATCAGTCTGGAGTTCGAACCTCACCTGGAGCAGCTTCTATTGACATGAGGCAGCAGGGAGCATTGGGACATCAAACTGCGAGATCTAACCTCATTTGGAGCAGCTTCAGTTGACATGGAGCAGGCACTTTTCGAGATCAGTCTGGGAGCTCCACTCTCACCTTGAGCTGCGTTTAATGACATGACGCAGCAGGGAACATTGGGACATCAGACTGGTAGAGCCAACAGCAACTGGACGTTTTCTATTGACATGGAGCAGGGAGCATTGGGATATCAGACTGGGATCTGCAACTTCAACTAGAGTAGCTTGTATTGACATGGAGCAGCAAGGAACATTGGAACGTCAGGTTGGGAGATCCAACCTCTCTTGGAGCAGCTTGTATTTGCATGGAAGAGGAGAGAGTATTGGGACATTAGGCTGGAGGAAAGGGTATTCAACTATTTTAATCTGAAGTAAAATAGGTTTCAACACCTCAGGTGTTAACTGATTTATGAAGATTCTGTCATGGGAAAATAATTAATTCATTAGATATTAAAGACAAGTCCTGCAAATATTCAACTCAGGAAAACACATTGGTACAGAGAGAAATGGGAGTGATGTTTTAAGTCTTTGACTTTTCTTTTCTGGCCGACTCTGCACTAGATTACATCACCAGAAGGACGTTTTCACTCATTTCATGTCATTCAGTTTCCTGCAAATACGGACAGGTCATTAACATAATCTAAATCTGAAAATTAATGGGAATATGCGATGTAATGATTAGGCTGGAGTTTACCTCTAATTATGGTGAAAACGTAGCAAAGTGAGTTGCAATTTCCTTGATCAGCAGTGACCTCATTGATTGGCTGATCACTTTTTTAGGACAATGTGAAGTGAATCATTGATGGTGATTCTCTTTGTTCTTTGTTCACCTTGTGACTGTTACTTTTATTGTTCCTGTCACTGTTAGCATCACAGCTCTGCAGCATGTAAAATCTCAGCTGCGCATCTGGCCAGTGGTACAGCCATTCGTATAGCTGGCGACAGATCAGGTGAGTGCAGGTTCGACTTTTGCTTTGCGCAAGCGCATTGTGGAGACTCAGCACACATCCAAAGTTATCTTTTTTGTTACACTGAGGTGAATAATGTTTGAAATTTTCATCTCCAGGAACGAAAACTCTTTTACTGTCTACGATCAGTTAAACATTACCAAGGGTTATCAAAGTTAAAAATCACATGGCATCAGATTGCATCGAACTAGCATATTTGGAAGCACCAGTGTTCCATGCACTGTTTCTTCATCAGGTGGTTGTGAACTGTTCGACTCTAATATGGCTTTGTGAAATTTTTAAATTTGTCCACCCCAGTCCAATACCAACACATCCAAGTCATGGGTACCATCGACACCACGAACGGTCGGTTAAAGTCCAGTTGATCTTCCACAACATCGCGCATATTGACACACGCATCAAGTTTCTGCAGAAAGACACCTACCTGATGAAGGAGCGGCTCTCTGAAAGCTAGTGTTTCCAAATAAACTTGCTGGACTATGTCCTGATGATGTGTAATTTTTAACTTTGTCTACCCAACTCAAACACTGGCACTTCCATATCATAGAGAACATCAGTCATGTCGCAGCGCTGGCAGAGAAGGCATTCCTGGGATAGCCTCACACATTGCTCATAAGGTACGTTTCATTTTCAGAAACCAACTCACTCAATCGCTGCAGCTCCTGTGTATGAAAAGCACAGAAAAGAAATAGCTGAGACTCAGTTTTGACAGTTCTTTGAAACTCTTTGGGAAGTGGAATCAGAGGAGAATGAAGGATGAACTATCCGACTGTGTAGAGAGAGGGAAGGCACTTTTACCTTCATTCAAGGGCTGGGGTATTGACTGATTTAAGGCATTAAACAGATTCCTGGTAGAGCTGCGCTCTCTGCATCAGGAACAAGAAGTCCTGATTTCCTGAACGGTAATGAAATCCAGCCCACTCAGTCAAAGCGCCGAATACGAACTACGAGACCACCAGGGATGAGGGCAGAAGCAGTTTCACAGTTTCTTCATAACGCGGTTTTTGGAATTATGTCATTGCAGATATATTTGCCCTCAAAAATGATTGAATTATCGAATGTTTACAGCACAGAAATGGGTACCATCATCTCACTTCCCAGCACTTGGTCTGTAACCTTGTGAACTCTGACGTTTCACGTGTTCATTTCAATGCTAATTTCTTTGGAACGTTTTAATCTCGTAAGACACAATAAATTGGATTGAAGTTTGAGATGGGAAAAATGTGTTCACACCCGGTCGGGGAGCTGAATCCCATTTTTACGCATAGACTGAAGCACGCAGACACATTTCCTCAAGAGTGACACAGGCCTCGGGAGAAAACAAGCAGAAAGTCACATTTCACCCACTTGGCTGATATTGTCCCATTTCAGACTTCAACACCAGCAAAGAAATGAAGCATTCAGCCCCTCCCGTCCCAGTGTTCCTTGCCCATTTTTCCCCCATCTCTCTCTAGTATATACTGTCTCACCTCGTTCTTGCTGGCAAACTGGATCACTGCTCACACCCGTTTTTTCCTGTCTTGTCGAACCGTTTTCCTCAAGTTATTGGAATTAAAAACAGGAATGGGCTATTTCAAGCACTTTTCTAGTTTACAAGACCAGTGTTATCACCACTGAGCCAGCACATTGCCAGCTCAGAAAGAAGGTCTCATACATCAGAAACTGCAATGCAAAGATGATTGGATAGCCTCAATATTGTAAACCAACCAACAAGACCGGAATGGAGCCGATGGGACCATGCACAGAAGGACGGCAATATAGAATGACGAATCTCATGGTGTCCAGGGTGGTGTTAACAGAAATCTTCCCTGGTAGTATAGTGATGAGGATTCAATAATTTCACTGTCTTGGCTTGTTAAAGGTTAACATTTACAGTAATCAATATGAAATACTGCCTGATCTTTCGAAGCAGAATGATGTAGTGCAGCATTCCGAATCGCTTCCCTGCATGTTACAGGTCCACATCAGCAATGTCAGCTGCAATTGCCTGACGTTCAATCAGTTTAAATCAAGAACGGAGGGGGCGTCACTAAAATAGAAGGGGAATGGTGGTTTGTGAGAGTTAACTGCATGCCTAGTGGAGACAGGTTTGATGTAGATAATGAATATTGTTTTTCCTGTTTACTTTGGTATACTGATCACTCCGGATCAATTACCCACATTGTCTGCCCTTTGTGTGATGTTCTTTGTACATTTCACCTCGGTTCAGTGTTCCGGGGTCCACGTATTTTTAATTTGGCACATTTTACTTAGGTCGGTTTTGCAGCTTCATATTTAGGCAAACAAGTTTATGAACAGAACGACATCATTCAGACCTACAAATCTATTCCTGTGTTGAATGGTTTCATGTCAGATCTGATAACCTTGAACTGCACTTTCTTGCCTTTCCCCATAACGCTTGATGTCTTTGCTGTTTGAAGATCTGCCGATCTCAGTCTCATTACACCGAATGACCCTTCCTCAACAGCCTTCTTGTACAGAAAGTCCACGGATCCAGAACTGTCTGAGAGAATAAATGCTTCCACATCTCTGTTTTAATTGTAAAATCCGTATTATAATACGAAGTTAAATATCACACAACACCGGTCATAGTCCAACAGGTTTAATTGGAAGCATTAGCTTTTGGAGAGCTGCTCCTTCTTCAGGTGGTTGTGGAGTTCACAGATGTAAGAAACAGAATTTATAGCAAAAGTTTACAGTGTGATGTAATTGAAATTATATAAAGAAAAATACCTTGATTATTTGTTAAGTCTTCCATCCGTTAAAATGACTATGTTAGGTTCATTTCTTTGTTATGTGATTCGCAAAACTTTCTTTTAATAGTTACATTCTTAGGTAAACTTTAACAATTAGTGTCAGTCCAGATAATATGTTGAAGTTGTTAGTTCCTGTGTGCTGTGTCCGTGACATAATGTTTAGACTGACGCTAGTCTAAAAAAAATGCTGCAGGCAAGGATGCTTTGAGGCATGGTACATTGGTGAAACCGAGCAGAGGCTACAGCAACGGATGAATGGGCACTACACATCTATCAACAGACAGGTCTGCCGCTTCCCGGTTGGAGAGAACATCAGTGGTCCAGGACATTCCACCTAGGACTTTCGGGTGACAATCCACCAAGGCGGAATTCGGAGCCGGCAGCAGCTAAAAGTTCCCGAGCAGAAGCTGATAGCGAAGTTCGCGATCCATGAGGATGACCTCAACCGGGACCTTGGATTCATGTCACAGTACAGGTGATCCCATTGCTCTGTCTACACACAGAGACCCTCCGACACACACACACACATGCATATATACGTTTGTGGGGTGAATTTGTACTTGCAGAGTTACATTGTACTTTGCTCAAAAACTACATGAATCCATGTCAGCCTCTGTTAAATCATTTATTAAATTAGAATCAGTCTAAACATTATGGAAAAGACAGCAGCACACGGGGGGCTGACACCAATTCTTCAAGTTCACGTGAGAATGTAACTTTAAAATAAAAAGTTTTGCTCTTTACAAATGAAAGAAGTGAAGCTAACATGGTTATTCTAACAGATGGGAGACTTAGCAAACTATCATGGTAATTTTCAATGTATAATTTCAGTTACATCACACTGCAAATTTGTGCTATAAATTCTGTGCTTTATAACAGTGTACTCCACAACCACCTGACGAATGAGCACCAGTCGGAAAGCTCGTACATCCAATTAAACCTGTTGGACTGTAACCTGGTGTTGTGTGATTTACAAATTTGTTCATCCCAGTCCAAAACCGGTATCTCCAAGTCATTCGATACGAGGCGCTCTGGTCACAGATCCAACCTTTTTGCATCCAACTTTTTTAAATCCTTTAAAAACCTGTATGTTTCAAAAAGGATCATTTTTGTAGTACTGTGTCTGAGCAGGCAAAAGCAACTGATTTCAGCGTTTCTCCCCATTTGATTTCATCTCCGATATGAAATTCTCACTTACTCTGACAGAACTGCTATCTTTGCAGTTTTGTAATGTCAGGAATTCATGTTCAATTTAAGATTTTCATAAGGAGCAACAAATCTTTTTTCCCTGACTGGAAATCAAAATTGGAAAATACCAGTGAGAGAGCTGAATTTCAGCACTTGCGCACCAAGGAAGATATATGCAATGCTTACAAATTTTCTTGGTGACTTTTTTATTGCCTTTTTGGTTTAGTTGAAAAATGACAGTCATTGAGTTTTTAAAAACGTGGCGAGAGGCCCTTCAGCCTATTGCATCAGTATCAGTCATCAAACATCTAATTTATAAACACAGTTTCCAGCACGTGACTCATCGTCTGGTGTGTTCTAACATGTCAAGTCTTCAGTTAAATTGTTATTCAATTTCTTAAGTGCTTAAGTGGAACAAAACATCTCTGTGAACTAACAGTTCTGACAAACAAACTCTTTCTCAGAGCCGTTTGTCAGTTTTCCTCAAAATGCTGCGGAAAATGTTTCTGTATTCACATCTGAATTAGTTTACCCTGTTTCTTCTTCAGGTTCCTTCTTCTTTCTATTAAATGGTTTAGATTCCAGTACAGACATATGGTGCATGTTGCAGAAGTCATGTGTTTGTACTTTCACTGACACTCTGTCTCAGCGGGAACTGCAGTCATTCCCCACGCTGATTCAGATAGCACTGTCCTTCCCGTGAAATGTCCCATGGAGAATGGAAGGACAGGCATTAATATGCTTCACTTGGGAACGGAGCGACAGTTTTAAAACATTTACACTGCCCCAGCGAGGAATTGAGCTTCTATCTCCCGCATAACATGTTTCGACACTAACCACTGTACTACCGAGGACAACAGTTGCAAAGGAGACCCCTCAGCCCGTTGTGGCTCCATTTGTCAAAAACATCTGCTTTACGACCCGAATCGTTTAACCCACAGACTTATAAGTTTTGGCAGAACATATTCACATCTGAATATTTCTGCCGCTCTGACCCTTACAGACAGTGTGTTCCAAATTCCAACACCCCGCAGCCTATACCGCTTTTCCATACATCTACTTAAACCTTTCTGTCTTTCCCATTAAATTTCTGGCCCCCTGTGTTCGATCTCTCCGTCGATGGGAAACGCTTCTTTCAGTCTACCTTATCCATACCCCTCATTATTTTGTACATCTGTACAATGCCTTCTCACAAACTCCCCTGCACGGTGACAAACAATCCCAACCTGTCCTGTCTCTCTTCATGACTGAAACTCTTCAACCCAAACGCTATCCGAGTGAATCTCTCCTCCACCTTTCCCACTGCGATCACATTCCTGGACTCACGTGAATTGCAGACAATAGTCGAGGTCGAGCCGAATGAACCTTTTTGTTCATTCTGTAACAGCATGGGGGGTGGCTCTGCAGCATTTATTGCCTTGCGGTCTGGAGTCAGACCAGTTAAGGACGTAGTGAAACAGATGAGTTTTTCAGACAACGCATTTAGCATATTCTTAATTGTCGCAACCAGTAACAGTGAGGGCAACGGCACAGACTTGACGGTATCAACGTGAAAGTATATGTTAGATTGTGCAATGCCTCAGTAAAATGGGATGTGGGACGGAAAAGAGAATTAGGGAGAGTGGGAGGAGGAGACATCTTCCAGAACTTTTGGGTTTAAATCCTGATACATGAAACGCAGAAACATCAGAGAAGGTGATTCGATGGAAAACACCTCGGAGAATATTATCATGTAAAAACGATTAATTTCTTACCGTGTTTCACCAAAAGTAAACCTTTGAGAGAACTAACAGCCATGTCGTGGATTAGAGCCGAGGACGCTGCAATCACAACGCAGAATACGAACTACTAAATAGTTACAGCACTTCACAGAGCACTTTTGCAAACTGCCGCCAGTATTGAAGCAGAGGTAATGTCAGGGAGAATGTACAATATCAGGCGTGTGGGAACTCATAATGGGCTGAATCTTTAACGTTAACGTTCTCAGAGACTGTGGAGATTCCATGAATGAGAGTATTGGAGAATGGGATTAATGAAATTTTCCAAACTGCTGGGACAGCGCAGGATATTGTTGAAACGTGTGCTTCAATAGCATTACAGTTTAACAGCGGCTACTTCATCACTTTGCCCACACAAGGCAATACCAACTGCTGCAGGCAATCACACATAATCCGAGTTCCAGACCCGGAATCGTAGAAACGGTGTGAAGCAGCCACGAAGATCCAATGGCAAATTGGGATGGAATGACAGGAGAGAGGCGCGTGTATTTCCGAGGTTGGGATTTCTCCTGGTAAAAAGCGGGACGGAACGGAATACTTGCCAACATTTATAATATTATAGCCATAAGTAGTATATGTTGCTGAGACAGCCGATTGGCGCATCTAAAGGGTGTTGAGACTTTAACTTTGAGGTGGCAAAGTTCGAAACTTCATTTTCCTATTTGGATCAGTGTTTTTGACATTGGCAATAGCAGCTGCTTTTGCTCGCATCAGCTCAGAATCCGCTTCTTGTTCCCAGTAAATACTGCAACCTGGAGAAGGTGGTGTTGTGGTTTTGTAATAAACTAGTCATCCTTGTGGACTCAGACACGGAACTGGTAATGCTAAAGTTCGACGAATAAACCTTGGAATTAAAGCCTGACGTCAGGAACAGAGATCATGACTTTAATTTCCTGCAATCCCATTCATGCATGTTCCTTATGCGGGGGATGCTACTATCTTTACTCAATCCTGCCTACTTGTGACTCCAGGTCCAGAAAAACATAGCTGACCCTTAATCCGAGAATGCTGATCGTGTGGCGAAGCAGGCCATTCGGGCCTTCCAGTCGACACCATCCCTCCGAAGCACATCCTATGAGACCCACATTCCATAGCTATTCCTTTCCTCCTTCATTTCTCATGGCTGATCCCAGTAACCTGCACCCCTTCAGACTGTGGGAGGAAACTCACACAAACAAGGAGAGAATTTGCAAACTGCACACAGTCACACGAGACTGTGATAAAATCCATGTCCCTCATACAGCAAGACAGCAGCGAATCAGGAAGAACAACAAATGCTGTCCTGATCAGTGACATCCACACCCTGTGGGTATATCAGGAAGAATAAAAACACATTCATAACATGGACAACGGGACTTGCGTCTGCGTGGACATGATTTGAACCAATCGTTCCCCCTTGGATAGATACAAAGACACCGATATCACAGAGAAACTAGGGAAATGCGAGATTCAATTGACTGCTGAAGTGGAAACACATTTATTCAGTCAAACTGGGGACAGACTGTTCAACAGTCCCGTGTGTGGAAAGGGCTCAGTGAGCAAACGAACCTCCGGAGTAACCAGCAAGATTACATATCCGAGAAGGAGATCAACTGAACTGTCAATGCTGCTGTTTATCACAACCAGCTGCCATTTCCATAGACTCATAGTCATAGACTCACACAGCATGAAAACAGGCCTTTCACTCCTACCAGTACATGCTGAACATCATGCCAAACTAAAAGAGTCGCATCTGACGGCTCCTGTAACTGCTGAGGCTTAATAATGCCCTCGTGATATTATTACTGCATTGTTAATACGAATGCCCAGATATAATTCTGTGGACACGGGTTCAAATCCTGGCATGGCAGATGCTGGAATTTTATTTCAATAAATACCTGCAGCTGAAGAGTATAATGATGATGTTGAATCAGTTGTAGTAGATCTGATTCACTAATGCCTGTTAGCGAAGTAAACAGCCATACTTATCTAGTCTGGCTGGGATGTGAGTCCAGATCCAAAATATCGTGGTTGATTCTGAACTGCTGTATGGGTAATAAATAATGGACTGGGCATGAATGAATGGCTTTTTTAATCCCACTGAAACTTTCCAATTCATTTATCGATCCAAATATTCTGTAAATGTTGTAAATTTCCTTTCATTCATTACTGCCTCAGGAAGTGAATTGCACACATGAACCATCCTCTGTTAAAAAGCCTCTCATGTCTTATTTTAAATATCTCTCTTTTCACCTTAAACATTTGGCCTCTCGTCTAAAAGTCCACCTCCCTGGAGAAAAGACAGTTACAGTTAACTCTATCCGAACTCTTAATAGTCTATAACTTTCTATCAGGTCACCTTTCAAGCTCCCGTGTTCGAGAGAAAATATTCTCAGCCTATTCAGCCTTTCATTATAACTCAAACCTTCCCCACTAGCAATATGCTGGTATACCTCTTCTAAACCTACTCCAGCTGAACAATTTCCTTGCGATTACTGGGCGACAAGAACTGGACACAGTATTCCAGAAGATGCCTCACCCAATGTCCTACTCAACTTCAACATAATGTACCAACTCCTACGCTGAAAGGACTGAGCAACGAAGGCAAGATGACATTTTTTAACCATTCTGTCTATATGTGAAACAAACGAAAAAGAATTATGTACCTGCATCCCCGGCCACCGTATTCCACAAATACTATGCAGCGCCCTAATACAAAAAGTGAAATTGGAGTAGGCTTTCACGAATTTTTGAAGGTGATTGCACAAGGAATCAAGTGGTCTCGAGGGGTTAGAGATACATTCCGTTCTTGACCGTAGGTGGGAATATACGAGCAGGGAAGTGATGCTGGAACTTTAGCAACTGCCTGTTTCGAGAAGAGTGAGAGGACCGGCCACAAGTCTGGTCATTGCATTAATCTTTTTTTTCGGAGGAATGATAAAATAAAGGATGGAGGGCTGAAATAGACCATTTGGCAGATCAAGTCTGGATCAGAATTCAATCAGATCTTCGCTGACAATGCTCCAAGTCAGGCTGGCACCTTCCCTGGAGGGGAACCTGCAGATGGAGTTATTCGATGCATAAGTCCATAAGGCAATAGGAGCAGGAATTAAAACATTCAGCGCCGTGAGTCTGCTCTGCCATTAAATCATGGTAGATATTTTTCTAAATCCAATTCTCCTGCTTTCGCCCCATAAACCTTGATCCCCTTGAAAACCACGCTGCTGCATATCTCAGTCTTACATATAATCAAAGACCTGGCTTCCACAGCCTTATCTGACAATGAATTCCATACATTCACCACTTCCTGCCTGAATAGGTGTCTCTTATTACTGCTCTCAAATGTCTTCCCTTTTCTCCAAGACTGTGCCTTTCGGTTCTAGTCTCTACTAAAAAAGGAAACACCTTCCCAGCATCCACTCTGTCCAGGCCATTCACGATTCAATAAGTACCAATTAGACTTCCTCTTATCCTTCTAAATTTCGTGGGTATAGATCCAGATTCCTCAAACGTTCCTCATGTGTCAAGCTTTTCATTCCTGGGACCATAATCGTGAATCACCTCTGAACACATTCCAGGACCAGTGCATCCTTCTTGAAATTTGAGGACCAAACGTGCGCACAGTAATGCAGATGTGGCTTGACTCGACCCTTATAGAGCCTCGGAAGTGCATCCCTGCTTTTATATTCAAGCATTCCAAAAATAAATGTCATCATTGCAATTATCTTCTTAACTACAGATTCAACCTGCAAGTTCATCTTGAGAGAATCCTGGGCTAAGACTCTCAAGTATCTTTGCACACCAGACATGTGAACTTTCGCCCCATTTAGACTATCGTCCGTATCTTTATTCTTCCTGCCAAAGTGCATAGCCTCACACTTCCCACAGTTTGCTCCATCTGCCATGTAATTTCCGACTCGCCCTACATGTCCATATCCTTCTGCAGCATCCCCGCCTTCTCATGCTACCCGTCCTTCTGTCTTTGCATTGTCTGCAAATTGACACACATTGCCCTCAGGTATTTTATCTAGATCGCTAATGGAGAAAATGAAAAGTTTTGGTCCCAACACAGCCTTGAGGAACGCCACTTGTTACCAGCTGCCATACTGAGAAGGATTCTTTTGTTCCTAATCACTGCATTCCGTCCTGTGAGCGCACCTTGCCACTGACATCATGGGCCCTTATCCTATTCAGTAGCCTCCTGTGCGGCAAATATCAAAGGCCTTCGTAAAGTCCAGACACATAACACCCATTGGCTCTCCTTGGTCTACCTTCCTTGTTCCTTCTTCAAAGAGGAAATCTGTCATTTTCCAGTGGCCTATTGTCCACTTCTACCTCTCTTTTGCGTTTATATGAATAAAGAAACAACTGCAGTCTTCCTTTATATTAGTAGTTAGCTTACATTTAATCTTCTCCCTACTCATTTGTTTTGTTATTGCCCTTTTTGGTCTTTGTGAGCTTCCCAATGCTCTGATTACCCACTGCCCTTCACCACATTATATATTTTCTCTTTTGCTTTTATACTATCGATGACTTCCTGAGTCAGTCATGGTTGCCTCAACCACCCTGCACCCTTCATGAAGTCCAGACACATAACACCCATTGGCTCTCCTTGGTCTACCTTCCTTGTTACTTCTTCAAAGAGGAAATCTTCCAGATTTGTCAAGCATGTCTTCCCCTTGATGAAACCATGCTGACTTTGCGTTATTTTGACAGGCACTTACAAGTACGTAGAAATTTCTTTCAACGCAATGGATTGGAGGACGTTATCTACAACCCAGATTCGTCTGATTGGTTTGTAATTTTCCAGCTTTTGTGTGATTTCTTTTTAAAATGGGGTGTCGAGTTTGTGATTTTTTGGTCCTGTAGCACCCTTCCTGATTCTACCGATTCCTGAAAGTTCTCTACTAACGTATCCATTATTTCTTCTGGAGGGTACTCCATCTGATCCAGATGATTTATCCACCTTCAGGCCATTCAGTGTTTCTTGCACTTTCTCAGTGATGGCCACTAGACTCACATCTGTTCCCCCATTCTCTTGTATGTTTGGGTATAACTCATGTCTTCCACTGTGAAGACTGGCACAATGTAATTTTTCAGTTCCTCAAATATTTCCTTGTTCCCCACTACTGTCTGTCAAGTGTCATTTTCCAGTGGCCTATTGTCCACTTCTACCTCTCTTTTGCGTTTATATGAATAAAGAAACAACTGCAGTCTTCATTTAAATTAGTAGTTAGCTTACATTTAATCTTCTTCCTGCTCATTTGTTTTGTTATTGCCCTTTCTGGGTCTTTGTGAGCTTCCCAATGCTCTGATTACTCACTGCCCTTCGCCACATTATATATTTTCTCTTTTGCTTTTATGCTATCGATGACTTCCTGAGTCAGTCATGGTTGCCTCAACCACCCTGCACCTTACCTCATTTTCCACAGGATGTGTCTCTGATCTGTCTGCTAAATTATGCTGAGACAGTCCTGCCATTGCACTTCCAATTTCCTGCTTTCTTGCTAGGGTCCTTTCTCACCAAATTCTTCCAGCTTATAACTCATTCCTCTGCAATTACCTTTATTCAACTTTAGGACCGTTACTTCTGATTGTATATTCTCCCTCTCAAATTATAGGGTAAATTCAATCATGTCATCATCACCACTTCCTAAGGGTTCCTTCATCTTCAGCTCCCTTGTCACGTCTGCCTCATTGCACAACGCTAAATCCAGTATTGCGTGTTCCCTACTTGGCTCCACCACAAGCTGCTTCAAAAATCCATCGCATCGACATTCCACAATTGAATTGAATTGAATTGAATTTATTGTCACGTGTAGTGAGGCACAGTGAAAAGCTTTATCTTGCGATCAATACAAATAGATCTCAGTGTTAAGTAGCATAGATGTATAAATAATATGTAAACATATACTAGGTTGGCCTTTGTGATTGTCCGGGCCCAGTTCACCACTCGCCGTAGACATCTCCGATATTGAATGGTACAGGTGCCATACCAGGTACTGATACATCCAGACATAATAATCTCAATGGCGCACCTATAAAAGTTGGCTAATGTATTCGCAGTGGTGATTCAAGTGATCATCGATTTTTTTTTAATTTCGACCACCTCTAGCGACATGCTATCATCAGACTAATATCCCTCTTCAGTCCCTGTCCACAGGGACCATTCCCTGCAGGAAACTCTGTTGCACTCTGCCTTGACTCCCAACACCTGAACCAACTGGCCCCATGGAGTCTTCCCTCTGCATCGCTGATTTTGTGACACATAAGTTCATAGAGCCTAAAAACCCGAACAGGAATAGGCTGTCCGGCCCTTCAAGCTTACTCCGCCGTTCAATGACATCATTGCTGATCTTTCTAAAGACTCACATACGCTTATGCGCCCTCTCACTGTATCCCTTATTTCATTTATTGTTCAAAAGAAGTATTGCTCTTCAAAAGATTTGTTGCACTAGCGTCAACTTCTTCGCTGGGCAAGGTATTCCATATATGAACATCCGTCTGGGTGAAGAAGGTCCTTCTGAACTCAGTCCTAAATCTGCTCCCTCTAATCCTGTGGCTATGCCCTCCTGTCCGAATTTCACCCACAAGTGGAAGCATCCATTATAATTCTCTCTAATCTATTCTGTTCAATGTTTTATGTTTCAGTAAGATTGCCCCCTCATCTTTCCAAATTCCAAAGAAAATAATCCTAATGTATGCAGTCTGTCTTTATAGGCTAACCCCCTCAACACTGGAATCAACCCAGTAAACCTCCTGTGCACCCCTTCCCCCACCAGTGCCAGTACGTTCGTTCTCAAGTAAGGGGACCAAAAGTGCACACAGTACACCAAGGATAGCCTCGCCAGCACCTTGTACAGCTGCAACATAGCATCTCTGTTTGAACCTTCAGGAACCTACGTTGCATCTGTCCAATTTATATCGCGATGCCCTGCTATTTTCTTCCTTGATAATACACTCAAGCATCTTCCCCACTGCAGAACTTAAGCTAACTGATCAATAATTCCCAATGTTTTATCCATCTCCATTTTCAAACAGTGGTGTCACACTAGCTGTTTTCCAATCTGCTGGGACTGGCACGCAGTCCAGTGAATTTGAAAATTGCCACTAGTGCACTTGCCGTTTCTCCCGCCATCTCCTTTAATACCCTGAGACGCATTCCCTCCCGGCCAGGAGACTTGTCCATCCTCAGCTCCATTAGCTTGCCTGACACTACCTCTTCCGTAATAATGTTTGTTTCCAGGTCCTCACCTACATTTGTCTCTTTGCCACTTACTGGCATGTTATTAGTATCCTCCACTGTGAAGACTGACACAAAATACCTGTTCAATGAATCGGCCATTTCATCACATCACATAACTAAGTGCCCCTTCTCATCCTCAAAATTACCAACCTTTGGTTGAGCCACTCTTTTTTCTTTTTATATTTATATAGGGACTTTTGCTATCCGTCTTTGTATTCTTTACTAGTTATTTTTCCTCATCTTTAATATTTTCCCAATCTTCCAGTTTCATGCTGTTCTTGGCCATTTGGTATGCCTTCTCTTTCACTTTGATAGCCTCCCTTATTTCCTCAGACACGCAGGGCAGATTATCCCTTTACTTATAGTCCTTCCTTTTCACTGGAATATACTTTTGCTGAGCAATTCCACAAAAAAATCTTTGATGGAAGTCCTCTACTGCTCGATATCTGTCCCACCATATAACCTTTGTTTCCAGTCTACTTTAGCCAGGTGCTCTCTCGTTCTATTGTTGTGCCCCTGCACATACACAGGACCCTGGTATTAAATTTTATCTTCACACTCCCCATCTGAATTCCAAGTTCTGTCATACTATGATCACTCGTTCCAAGAGGATGCCTAACAATGAGATCATTAATTATTTCTGTTCCAATACGCAGGACCAGATCGAGGGTTGCTTAATCTCTCGTCGGTTCCAATGCATACTGTTCAAGGAAACTATCACGGGTACACTCAACAAACTCCTCCTCAAAGGTACTGTGACTGAGCTGCTTCGACCAAGCTCCATGTAGATTAAAATCACTAATGATAATAGCCGGCCCATTTTTACAGGCATTGCTGATTTCTTTGTTTATTGCCTTCACCAATGTGATGTTATTATTTACTGGCCTAGAGACTACACCTATCAGTGACTTTTTCTTCAGAGAATTTCTTCTTTCCACGCAAATTAATTCAAACTCATTCTCCATCAAACTTATAGCATCTCTCCACACTGCCCTGATGTCGGCCTTGTATAACAGAGAGACACCATCTTCTTTACACTGCTGTCTGACCTTCCAAGTAATCTCGGACTCCTGGATATTGAACTCGCAGTCGTGGCCATCCTTTTGACGTATCTCTCTAATGTCTAATAAATCATTTTCATTCATGTTGATTCGTGCCATTAGCTTTTCAACCATGTTACAAATGCGACGAGCATTCAGGTGAAGGGCTTTTTGTTCAGTTTCTTGTCCTTCTGATTTCTGTAATAATATCTCCTTTTGCTTGTTGCCTCTCCTCACCTGTCCATTGACGTCTTCTCTCCTCAGTTTCCAAAGGCCCAACACGCCCAACACATGAACTGCACATTACGCAATCCACTCTACTGCAATCACTGCTCGCAATGTGGTTTCCACTATTTTGGAAAACGAAGTTTGGACTGGGTGACCACACAGCAGAACATCTAAGTTCTGTCTTCAAGAAGAGTTACAGCGAACCTCAGCACATGCTGGAAGCACAACACCTCAGTTTCTATTTGGGGAGTCTGCAGCCTGAACTCTCCCATGTCCTATCCCCTATCCCACACGCCAGGCCTTGTTGTCACATGGCCTTCCATAACACTCTACATATGGTTCACCACTAACAGTCTCCATTAACAGCTATTCACCCTGCGAGCCAGATCATCCTCCATTCCTTTTTCCAACTGTTCTTCTCTCTATTTGAACTCTATCCCGACCTATCGTTTACTCCTTTCCCTCTCCCAACCGCCACTACGTCTTCTGCAGATCGACCAACATTTTCCAAGCTATCGTCAGTTCAGAGGAATGGTCACTGGAATCGAAATGTTAACTCGGATTTCTTTTTTTAGATGCTGAGTTTTTCCAGCACCATCTGGTTTTGGTCTGATTAGAGTCGGAAACTGTGAGTGTTCGAGGAAGAATGACTGTGCATGGCCTTGTAGAAGAGTGATACTGTGCTTGTGCAATGAGCTCTTGCACAGAATACAGAACTCTGTTCCTGTTGAAAAGTTCTCTTATGGGTAGTTCTGAATACAAGGTGAGCAATCGGCATGAACTTCTTAGGTTGATGAAGACAGCAATCATTCCTGCTACAGTTCTCTCCTGGATGTGACGAACAGAAGAGAGAAAAGCAACCCTCGTGTCAGATGTGAACGGATTGGAGTCCACGCAGGAGGTGTAATCAAGTGACAGTTTTTTTCAGATAGAAAACGCTTTCTCACTGTAACAATGTGCCATTGGGTATCAAAGCTTAACGGTTTATAGGCGCAAAGGCTGAAAACAGCGTTTTCCAGTTAAAATGCGTGAATGTGTTCCCTCTAGTGTGACAGTAAAGTTGTGTATAGTTGTAAATAGGATAACCGGATGACTCAATTTACACATTCAGCTGGCGAAAAGTCCTGTTGTGGGAAGACATCTGTATAGAATGCAGGAAGACGCACTGAGAGGTTCCTGATCAGTTTCATCTAGGGACTGAGACAATATTGGAGGTTTTGAGAGTCTTAAACGTGGAAAACTTCCCAGCCCGGAGTGAAGTTATATCTCACGTTACTCTGTAAGACAACGGAGCAATTTTAGGGTTTCGGACCAATGTTTCACATTTCTCTTTGTCCACAGGGAAGTTGGTCGACGACTGAAGGACTACTAATGGGGTTCCACTTTTTAACAAGGCAGTTAAATACAGACAAGTGAGTATCACAGGAGTGGTCGGTAAACGTTCGTAGAAACCTCTGAATGAGATAATTAATTCGGACTTGTCCAGGCAAGGTTTGATGAAGGAGTCAGCATGGTTTTGTCCGGGGAGGTGATGCTTAACAGATATGTTTAAAATTTTTGGGGAAGTGATCAGATTTTTAAATGAGGGGAGTGAACATGATGTACTGTATGTGGGTTTCAGCGAGATCCCACACGGGAGACTGACAACAGGGTAAAAACATAAGCAATTCACGGTCACGTGGTGTCAGAGACCAGATACTACGCCGGCAAGCAGCTTGATTAAACAAATTGACATTGTGGGAAAGAAATTGACCAGGCTGACACAGAACTGATTCGCCGCACGGATGGCCGGAATGTTCTAACCCAAGCAGTGGGTGCAGACAGTTTTCATAGGGGTACAACACAAAGGTGATAATTGTAAAGCAGTAACAGTACAGTTGTGAAAATTGTAAAGCGATTAAAACAAGAATAAATTGAATGGAATGTAAACAAACGTCTGGCAGTACTAATTCATTTGTAATTGACACTGGATATTCCAGCCATCTCCTGATTTAGGTGAGAATGTCTTCTCGAGTATTTCCTGTCTCCACGAGTATGTGTAAATGTTCCTTTTCCTGGCTTTCAGTTCTGTCCATTGTGCTCCTCCTGGAAGCAAAGTCTTCCGGGGTCTCTCAGTCTGCCTCTTTGTTTATGCGCCACCGGTTTATATGGGAAACGAGCCTGCACTGAGGGTATTCGGACTGAAGTGATGATCGAAGCTAGGAGTTTACTGTGTAGGCTGTTTGAGAAATGTATTATCTTGTCTGGGAGTAGATTAGAATGTCTAGAATCTATATTCGCCTCTTTGACCAAGACTGAGGCATTGTGGGTGTGTTCTCTGTGTGTTGGCAGGCATGATTTCTATGTTTCGGTGACATACTTCTGTGTTTTTTATGTGGTTATGCTATGGGTGGGTAGTGTAGCAGATTTTCTCCCAAAGTTCACCCTTCTTTTGTTCAGACCATGTTGAAAAAGTGCAAAATAGCCTGGACCGGAGAGGCTATCAGGTGGTGGGGGTTGGTGTTAGAGAGGTAGTAGTCCGTGTCTGAATCTGACCAAGCGTAGTTTGTGTCAGGGGAGAAGATATCACTCCAGCGAACTTGCACAAGCTGGGTTGTGAGGAGGGCAGGTGTAACAGTGCTGTACAAAACCGGCAGCAGCACATATGGAGACCCATAGCCAGGATAATGATACCCACAACCGGAATATGGGATATTAGTTTCTCCAGCAGTTGAGTTCCCCGCGAGCCAAGCCAGGCGGTTGCCCATGTCCACAACTCCGGTTCATTTGGGGCAGCAGCAGCCTGTGGAAAGTGGTGTGTCAGGTCGGTTATATTTTCGCTGGGGTCAGGGATGTAGGTACAGCAGTCTGTGCCAATGAAGGTGCAAGTGCCCCTTTTGTGGCCAGCTAGTATTGCAGGGCCATTCTGTTTTGTAGGGCGACAGCACGAATGGCGACAGCCTCTGCATTCAGCTTGGCAAGAACTTCAGCAGTGGCATGTCATCTCCTCTAGCATGGTGGCATGAAGTGCCTCTATGTCGAGGTGCAGGGTTTCGTAAGTGGACACAAAAACGGGGGAGGGGGATATCTCGTCGAGGGCAGTGAGGGTACGTTTTCTGTGGGAATAAGCTTCTGGAAGGGAGACGACTGGGAGTGGTAATGGAGTGGTACCGCATACCCACGTGCCAGCCCATGACAACGCCAGCCAGGGTATGCCTTGTCACAGCAGACAAATTAAGTGTCATTTTATGTTCTTAGGTGTGGGTTCCTGTCCAAATATTGTTGAAAATGGAATTGTGGCCAGACATGTTGTGGCCAAGTAAATCTAGGATGCTGCACTCTGCTACAGACCAGAGTGCTCCAGGGGTCAAGAGCACTGAGTTAGTACATCAGTTCCACCCAGGCACCCATGCGGATGACTGGCATCTCGTTAGGCACATGGTTTCTCTGTGTGACATCCGTGCGGTGGTGTCAGTGATGGTCAAGGTTGGGTGTTCATGTGTGAGGTTCTGGGATGCGTAGAACCATCCCGTGAATCTGTCTAGGTGGTATCCTGCGGATTTCCAGTAGTCTGAGCTATGAGCCACACAAATGGCCGGTCAGGTTAGCAGACTGAGCGTTGTGATCCCTGGGACCACTCCAGTTTCAGTCACAATTATGCCATCTCTGCAGTGTTAAAATGGACTGCGCCCTGGGGAATGCCGCTGTGGGAATGTTCAGGGATACGGGCACAGACCCAGCAGCTGGTCTGGTTTACGTTTGGGCACAAATGTGGGTCATGTCAAGGAAAATGCTCACCCACGGCTCACGGTGGATGAAATGTACTGTTCTGTGTGCCCTGTTACCGATCAGTGGTGGTGTGCAGGGCAGACCAAGAGTGATTATCCCGATGGCTGCAGCGAGCAGCTGGATCCCTCTGTGGTGTCTGGAACTGTATCCTGTTCTGCTTGGTTGTCCTTCTGTGGAGGCGGACCCTCTTTCACCGGGTCACATTCTGGTCTCCCTTAGAGCGTGACAGCTGTCGTGGTCGTGAGACAGATCAAGAGTGGTCCTTTCCATCTCGGGGAGAGAGAATCTTTCGGTAGGGACTGTCTCCTTACATAGTGCCCAGTTTAAATGGGTGAAGTGGTTCCAGCCGTAGGGTGGACATGGCAGCTTTTTTTTTGTTTGCTTTTTTTGTTGTACCCCCACACTATCGTCTAACTTCGGTAGTGCTTATTTTTTCCCCAGCACCCATGTTGTGTGAGTGCAGGTTTGATACACAGTGAAAGATTGAAGGTGCACGAATCTTTATTCAGTTTCCACCAGCAGGAAGATAAGAAGCACCCAAGTACATCGCAGGTTTTAGCAAATCTTGGTTTAAAGTGATCCTTCTACTAATGGCTTGAACGTAATCAAAGAGAGTTTTCTGTGTTAAGAGCATTTTTTTTTTGGGGGTCCGTTGGCTGTGGGCACGGGTCGTTCCATTAGCACTTCAAATAGTGTAATTTCCGTCGCTCGGTTTCCCTGTCCACTCACCGTGTGAAGCACCAGTGGCCGGCTGTCTGGCCAAGCCAGTCCTGCGTCCCAAATGATTTGGGGGAAGGTGGTTTTGAGGGTGCTGTCCATTCTCTCCAATATTCCTGATGACTGGGGGGGGTGGTACAGAATGTGGAATCTCCTGGGTATCCCGGGGGCGTCACAGTCAGCAGTAATGAGTTTCGCGGAGAAATTGGCACCATCCCTATATGATTCTATGCGCCCTGGGATATAAAACTCTTGAAATAACGTCCTGCAGGATACACTTTATCACTGCTCTGGCGTCATTTTATTTTTTGATGGGGAATGACTCTACCCATTTTGAAAATCTGTCGACAATAACTAAGTCAATTTTTTATTCCTCCTTCTGAGGCGTGTGGGCAATATCAATTAGAATGTGGGTGAATGGACCATCAGGAACTGGAATGTAGTCACGTTTGGCCATCGGCTTCCCTGCATTTTTCGGTAGACAGATGAGGCACTGTGACAGCAGAGCTTAGGCAGCTGCAGCGACTCCCGCTGCATCCCAGGAATGGCTGACAGCATCTTGCCTGTGTGTTCGATTACGTGTACCACCAGGGCCAATAAGTGCGGGTGGGCTTTCAGTTAAATGATGCAGGGGTGGGTAAGAACCTGTAAGAACGGTAATTGTACGGCACCAATGTGGACCCATGCGGCCCTTTCTTCTGGCGTGGTGGTTTGCTGTGCTGTTGGGACTGCATCGAGAGAGTCGGGGGACTCTGGCGGTTTCACCACCCAGGGGGTCTGCAGGGCATAAGTGGCCAGGGGCAGTGCAGATTCCTGGGTGGCTGCATCAGCTGAGGCATTTGCTTGGGTGACGGGATCGTTGGCAGAGTTATTAGCATCACATTTTATAGTTGTGACAGCGGCAGGTAGCAGAACTGCTTGTTGGATGTTGGCAATGAGTGCAGCATATTGGAGTGGTCTCCCTGCTAAGCTGATGAGCACCCTATATTTCCATATTGTGCCAATTCCGGAACGACTCCAAAGACACATCTGGAATCTGTGTAGATATTGGCTGTGCTACCCTGTGCCAGGAGGCAGGCTCTGGTGAGAGGAAAGAACTCTGCCGCCTGTGGCGACACCCCATCTGGTAATGCAGCTGATTCGAGAGTGGTGATGGGGGTGCAGATGGCTTGGCCTGCTAATGTGTATTTGTCTGATGGCCGGAAGGAAGAGCCGCTGGTGAAAAGAATCTGGTCCGGGTTTTCTCAGACCGGTCAGGACACCTGTTAAACCAGGCGAAAGTGAGGACTGCAGATGCTGGAGATTAGAGTCAAGAGGAGAGTGGTGCTGAAAAGCACAGCAGTTAATACAGCATCAGAGAAGCAGGAAAATCAACGTTTCTGGCAGAAACCCTTTTTCAGGGATGCTAAACCAGGTCCAAGCAGTTGTGGTTGTCTGCAGAATAATGTTAGGTGTGCGGAATTAGTGTGGCGGGGTTCAAAGTTAGGGAAAGGTATGCCTAGATCATAAAGCAACCTCATGACCAGTTGGATTACTGCTGAATTAAGCAGCAGGGTGAGTGACAGTGAAACCAAAACAGTACACGGGTGATCTAGCACAATGGAGGTGGCCTTATCCACTGTTACTGTGGCTGCTTCCACTGCGCACAAACATGCGGCATTCTCGTAACTAAGCATTATAAAACGCAACAGGGCGACGGAGATCCCCATGAAGCTGTGTTAAAATGCCAGACGTGAACCCTTCTGACTTGATTACATAAAGATAGAAGGCCTGTGAGTAATCTGGGACTCCCAGAGCAGGAGTGAAGATTAGTTGTTGCTTCAGTTCAGTGAATGTCCGTTGCATTTCGGGTGTCCACATCACTCTGGCTGGCCGTTTAGGGGACTCTGCCTCCCAAAGAGGTGCATCAATAGCACAATGGACTGGAATCCAAGGCCTGTAGTAGTTTACCAGCCCCAGAAACACTTGCAGCTGCCTGTTTGTGACAGGTAGGGGAATCTGGGCGATGACAGCCAATTGCTCCGTGGACAGTGCTCTGATTCCCTTGCAGAAGATCGCACTCAAGATATTAGACGTTTTGCTGACACAACTGCATTTTCTTGATAAACACCCTATGCCCAACTTGTTCCAGACTGCAGAGGAAGGCCACTGTAAAATGCTTGCATGCTGTAGCGGAGGGGGAAGCCAATAGCAGGCCATCCGCAAATTTGAGGAAGGTGCTGTGGCATGGTAGGTGAAGGGTGGACAGGGTGAGGAATACTGCAGCAGCATAAAATGTGGGGCTCTCCGAATACCCTTAGGGAAAACCGGTCTATGTATTTTGGCAGCCGCCATTTGTAAAAACATAAAGGTTCAGGGGCCAAGTTAATGGAGAATGAGGCTGAGCAAAGGTCGATTACCAGACTATCAGCTGGAGCAGGCGGGGATACTGGTCAGGATAGCATTTGTGTCCGGGACTACTGGGAGGCAGGGAACAACAATGGCATTTTCAGCTTGCACAAAGCACCATTTTCATAGTATTCCAAGCGTTGGGATAGATAAGAAGGGAGTGTTACATGGACTGGTTGTGGGCAGGAGGATTCTTTGTTGAAAAATGATCCAATAACTGGTTTGATTCCCAATACTGCTGCCGGTGAATCGGGTATTGTTATATTGATGGCAGGGTTGCTCCCTGTCTGAGAGTAACTGTATGTGTTTGGGAGGACAATAACTGGCCTGCACGGTTCTACTGCTGTGCCCACAGTGATTATGGGAGATCAACTAATAAGAGTGGGCTCTCGTAGGAGGAGGCAGCGCCTGGGCCTTGTTTTGTAAAAGTAGCTTGTATTAATGCGAGAGCACAGCGCACACACAACTCGCCCTTCCCAATCAGTGCAAGCTCTACGAAGGGGTCTGTGTCTTGCCCAAACGGTGTGAAATCTATTTTTGGTTGTGTCACACGCCCTATCATGGTTGTGAGATCTTTGGGGTGCCGTGTATTCTTAATTATAAAGGGTCTTTGCAGGCCAGTGCAGCCTGCTCTGCGCTGAGTTGCACGTCTGCTGCAACACCCTGTGGTCTGACAAAGTATCTGCCAGTCATGGTTAGTGGGGAATTGAGCTCTCGATGTGAGTCCATGAGTGGAGGACATGTTGATGCTGGTTCGCGGGGGTGGAAGCTGGACAGTGAAATTGACAGACAAAACGACCTGGCAACAGCACCCACCAGAGAATGGGTGGAGGATGAAGGGGTAGATGATATCCAGGAGGGGAGAGGGTCAGGAAAGGCGAGGGTGGTTTCTGACGGGCACAACCAGGCGCGTGAGGCATATACTAATCTCACAACTATTAGCAGGGGAATTCCGGTCTGCTCTTGCAAACATCCTGCAGCCTTAGTGCACCGCCACTTCCCACAAAGTGCTGAAATGAGAGAAAGAAAGAACACAAAAAGAATGGGCCATGAAAAGTGAATTTCACCAACCACATTCTCGATTAGATTACCTTTCCCTTCTGCCGTCTCCAGGTCAGAAATGAAGGAAATGGTCGAAATTTAAAAACATATGATATCGAAATTCATTGGAATCATTTTCCCATTCGCCAGAACAGGAAATAATGGCGAGTAGAGTCACCATAGAAATTTGTTTCACAACAGCGATGAAATAACAGTCTCTCTTCGGTTCTAGTGAAAACTCAACTTGTATAGAACAAAACAGCAGCAGGAGAGATGCTTCAGCCTACGATTTATCGTGTGGGCGGCCAACACGATCATGACAACATGGACACTGATCCCTTTGAGAGAGTCTGCACTCTCCCACACCGCAGTTAATTCTCCAAGAAGCAAACCCACCAGTTCTGGGTTTTTTTCGCTTTGAACACGGCATTTAACCACGCTGCAGCTTTGCTGTTGACCCGCAGAAACGGCACTGGTGGGATTGGAAGCGATGCCCCCTTAGAGACTGGAACCTGGATCCAGCGGCTGAGACCGCTCGGCCACAGTAACACCCGAAAGCGCGCAGGCTGTTTTCATACATTTTCAATTGTGCTCCTGCAAAACAACAGAAGAAAAATCACATGGAAAGCATTCCGCGATCCTTGTCCTGCTCGCATAGCAGCTGGGATATGCCCGACTACAATATTAATTTCACAGCAGATAAAGGTAGCCCATCAATCCACACAAAAATCAATGGAAAGCTGAATCTATCTTCTGAGACTCTTTTCAGTTACAAATGTGTATGTGAGTGTGAGAATGCATGTTCCGTCATGATTTTATAAAATAGCCATGACATTACTGGAATGTCGATTCTTGCTTTCGGAAATGATTTCACCCATTGGTCGAAACAGAACAACTTTCACATTAACACCGAACATGAAACACACTGGACTTCAGGGAAAATGCACATAAGTGAGCATGCCGAGTTCCACATCATACCGTGCAGCATAGTTTCAGTCACCGGGACTATTTTGCAGAATAAGCGTCCCAAAGAATGTTCTCTACCAGAAAAGCCACGGTAGCAGTCCAATCCGAGAAGATAGATCACAATGTCAGTATGCTCATACCTCGGTGCCAGTATGATTTGGCACTTTCCTTGTCTGTTACATTAACCATGCAACTTGCTGCAAAGATGTCTCCACCTGGACATGAGCGACATGGCTGCCAGCTGAGTTGGAACCCTGTGTGGGAATCGATGGGAAGCGACTCAGTAAATTTTACAAAATTCCATGGTGCTTATTAGAGATGCAGTGTCAGTTCACGTCAATCTAAAAGGCAGTTTCTGAACAGAGCAACAGAAGTCAAAAGGTGATTACTCCCCACTCCAGAAGATGTCAAAGAGGTGCTAAATGTACGTGAGTGCTCCTTATTCTCGATGTAAAAAGCTCTCCCGCCTGAGTCACCTTCATGTCTCTTGTTGTTGAGTGAATCACAATTAAAGAGTTTCACCAGAGGTGCATCTGCCTCACTTTGTTATCCAGCTTCCCCCCTCCCCTCTGCCACTCACTCCCCGTTTACACTTTCCTGCTTTCTGTGATTTAAAGAAAACCAAATGACTGCAATGCCATTCGGTAACCTGTCTGTTATTTCCGCAGTCTCAGTTCCAACATGGCTTAGATCTCGGGGCACACCTTAATATGAGTGACGCTATGACAGCACAAGTCCAGGGGTTCCTCTGAGACTGTAAATTCATTCATTGCTGTTGCTGATGGAATGAGCCGCTAAGGTGCGAAAGCATGATTCAGGACTTTTGGTGCTAACTCTCGCACGTTGAATAACGGCAGACAGCTTCCAAATGAGGCCTTTCAGAGACGGCTTTGGGGTATATTTGACAGAGAGGCTACATTATGAATCCATGGTGCACCGTGACACCAGCACATCAGCTTCCTCCTTGACTTTGAAAGGGGCCATCTGTGCAAGGAATGCAAATGCGTCACTGCTTTTTGTGGCAGGATTAGAACGCGGGAACTACACTCTTAAACGGAATGGCGTATGTTCAGAAGCAGGTTGGAGAAACACTTAACAAAGTTTCGCCCAGTACTTAAAATGGAATTGCATTATTTTTCACCCCGAAAGTCGATTTGCGCGAGCAAACTCAATGCTGATGGGGAAGCAAACAGGAAATCTCCATTCTCGTCCATCTATAAGGCTGCTGTGGGAACCAGGGCTATTTCTGCCCAATTTTGAACTGGGGACCTTTCGTGTGTGAAGCGAATGTGACAATCACTACACTACAGAAACAAACTGCGCTGGAAGCAAAAAGCTGGGAAATGGCACTTGTTGAATTTTGGCGATGTGGTCAGCATGGACGAGATACACCGAAGACTCTGCTGCCATGCTGTGTACTTCAATAACGTTGTGTTGCTTACACCCCCTTTAAAGGATTACTATTGGCGGAGCTTGCCATCACTGGCTGTGGCGCAATAGTTTAGTCTATTCGACTGTTCAACGGAAAGGTAGCATTGTGAAAAACTGCAGAACGGAAAGACTTCCTTACTTTTGTCCCGACTGACCATACTTCGTGAGATATTCCCAGATCCTCAGTTGAGGATTTTTGCTGCTGGAAGTTATCTCACAAACCGTGTTATATCGAAATGTATTGAGCGAATCGCAAAACAGAGAGCATTTAACACGGAACACAAACAAAATGGCAAACCTAATGCATTTTCAGACACAGCGAAGCATGAATGCTAAATGTGAGACCGTCCGAGGGCATGAGTCATAAAGTAATCTCACAACTAACAACAGGGCAATTCCAAATTATTCTTTCAAACATACTGGAGCCTTAGTGAACCACCACTTCCCAGAAAGTTCTGAAAAGAGAGAAAGAAAGAACACAATAAGAATTGGCCATAGAAAGTCAATTTCATCAATCACAGTCTCGATTAGATTACCTTTCCCTTCCACCGACTCCAGGACAGAAAAGAAGGAAAAGAGAGAAATTTAAGAACATATGACATCGCAATTCATTGGAAACATTTTCCCTTGCTCCAGAACACCAAATAACGGCGAGAAGAGTCACTGCAGGACTTTGTTTCACAACAGCAATGAAACAACAGTCCCTCTTCGGTTCCAGTGAAAACTCAACTAGCCTGAAACGAAACAGCAGCAAGAGAGCTGCTTGGGCCCGCGATTTACCGAGTGGAAGGCGAACACGTCATGATAGCATGGGCACTGACCCCTTGGAGAAAGTCTGCACTCTCCCACATTACAGTTTACTCTCCAAGAGACAGACCTGCAGTTCTGCTTTGACCACGGCACTTTAACACGCTGCAGCTGATGCGATGAAATTGCTGTAGTGGGATTCAAACCTCCACCACCTGCCAAATTGGAACCTGACTCCTGCGGCTGAGGCTGCTTGGCCACGCTACAGAGCCCTGACCTTCTCTGAGTAATGAAGGGTGCTGTGTCTGATCTGCAGGACACCCTGCAGGCTTGTCAGGCAGCGCCATCCTCCCTGTGACATGTACGTGCTGGCTAAGATTCTGTTGTGTAGATGTGTCCCGGCTTTGCCAATATCACCGTTGTTTAACTCCCTACATTCTGTTGGTCTAACTGTGATTTCATTCAGAATCACAAATGTGTCACCATTAACCTTAGCTGTGCTGGCTCTCCAAGAGATAAATGTGTTTCTCTTTTGGTATCATTCTCTTGCCTTCTCCTCTAATACTCCACACTTTTACTTTCAACATAAACATCGAATTAGTTTTTAAGTAACTCGATTGAAACTGCGTCATTGTCAATGTCAGGCAGTGGCTTACAGACCCTAACCACTGCCTATGTGAGAACGTTTCTCCTCATGTACATTTTTCTGCTTTTACTAATGACATTAAATATCTGCCGAATCGTTCTCGATCCTTTCAGGCGTAGGGAACATTCTCCCTTCCTTATTTCCTCTGTCTATCCCAATCATGTCTTGAAAATGTTTAACAAGGCCAGCTTTCGGTCTTCTGCTCTCCAAGGAAAACTGTCACATATTTCCAAATGACGTTTATTGTTGACATTCCTCATATACCAGACCATTCCCATCAACCTGTTCAGCGCTGTTTCCAATCCTTTCCCGTCCCCACTTCCTAAAGTTTCAAACCCAGAACTGTGCAAACATCCAGATGGTGGAATTATTCAGAGTGGGATTGTGTGGGTGAACATCCTGAAACACTTGTTTCACTTTCACCGCATTGGTACTGTGCCATGCTCACTTCCATGACACTTATTACCCCTGAACTCAACGTTATTTCAAGGGGTGCAACTTTCATGATTTACATCTTGGTTTTATCAAACAGTTGATAGGGCGACCGAGCAAAGTGAAATCAAACAACCGAGGCTCGATGGCGGAAAGTGAAACTACATGCAATACGTAGAATGGAGCTATGTTATATAGGAACACGAGCGGGGAAAGTACACACACTGAAACCTGGAATTGTCAGCGAACAGAGAATGTTTTCAATCCATTAATTTCGGGGTTATGAGCCCAATACGCTCCCGCTGGGCCGCTCTGTTAGCGCTGACCACAGCAGATTCCCGCAGTCTTCAGCTTTTCGTCTGGCGTGTGGCATGGCAATCAGTGTCGTGGGAGAGAAAGGTGAATGTGCTCTTCAACCCCATATCAAACACGGGTTTGGGGATCGGGGAGGCGGCTAGAGGGAGTGGGAGTTATGCAAATTCTGGAAAGCTGTACAAAAGGGAGATTGCACATGCACAGGAACCCATCTTCTTTTGGGAATCTTGTGCAAATGACGCCATCTGAAACAGATGAAACATTCTGAAGCAGAACTGCAGGGAAAGAGAGAGTCTCCCCCAGTCATCGGGATATGTGTATGTGTCCTCCTCGAAGTTACACCGAGGGCTCTGCTGTCTGAATCGGTATGGGATGTTACTGCAGCATATCCTGTCGCTCAGGCACACTGCACCTGATATGTCTTAAGCTTTATCACGTTACCCCAAGCTCAGAGAATAAATTTCACAGCTCACATCATCCCAGAGTGACAGAGAACAGACAAAGTCGTTTCAGACCATCATCTTTACACCCCTGGGAAGAAAACGGATGTTGGAGTGCAGACAATCTCGACTCGTGCTGTTGTTGTTGTCTGTGTGACAACAAGAGCAGGTACCAGGAAATGTCTATCTTGCTTCTTAAAACAGGCGTGAAAATTTGCAGAGCATAGACACATCTACCTGCTGTTAGTGAAATAATGAACAGCAGAGGAGAAAGTGAGGTCTGCAGATGCTGGAGATCAGAGTTGGAAATGTGTTGCTGGAAAAGCGCAGCAGGTCAGGCAGCATCCAGGGAACAGGAGAATCGACGTTTCGGGCATAAGCCCTTTTTCGGGAATGAAGAAGGGCTTATGCCCGAAACATCGATTCTCCTGTTCCCTGGATGCTGCCTGACCTGCTGCGCTTTTCCAGCAACACATTTCCAGCTAATGAACAGCAGAGTACAGTTCACAGAGTATGGTCAGCCCTCTGGGTTATGGGCTCAGCACTCTCCAACTGTGACCCTCTGCTCACAGGATTTGAACACAAACAAATGACTCAGTGACAAATTCTGTTGAAACGGATTCTGTGCGGAATTGAAAGCGATGGAATGAAAAGCAGCTTGAGAGCGGGATGTAACATTATCTGTGAAGGGATTGTTTTCCAGACTCGAGGAGACTGCGCAGTGCTGTTTCCATGGGTCGATATCAGGATAGATAGATTGAAACAGAGTCGGATGTCATTGTAGGGAGCCCTGTCGCTTATATGCACTGCACCTTTTGTACAATGGTGCAAAAACACGGACCTTTTCTGTAGAGGGGACAACTTCAAAATCGTTAATGCGGCAAAATTCACGAATGAGCGAAACAACAAAGCAACCACAGAAATTGGTGTTACATGACGGGATAAACCCCTCTGCAAATGTAAACCGACAAAACAGAAAGGATTCACCCCGTACTGTATTCTGTTAAAATTCAAGAGGCAAAGAACTATTCCAAAAATTACAATTTAAAGTTAAAAATAACAACTTTATTGTTTTTTTTAACATTTGACAGATAATAATCATCTTATAACTACTTACAACTCATTTCTCTAAACCTTGTGCTCTACAATACCTTCCCCAAACCCGACCCCATTATCATTTACAAAAAAAATCAATTTACAAAACAGCTTGTTGTCGAATCTTCTCTTCGTATCTTTCTCTGTAGATTTTTTCTCCAGGTCGGTGTTGATGCTTCTTTTTTATGCAATCTATTTCTCCAGATAGGCACCTCTTGGAGATTTTACTAACATCCTACATTAGTTGATCTTTTAGATGCTCTCTTTGCTGTTCTTCTTCGCTCTGGGTAACTGTTCAAAATGGCCGATATTTGTCTCACAAAACGTCGGATCGTTTCATTGGTTTTAACATTGTAAAAATACCACATTCAAACTTGATTGGGGCATAATTGAAACTGATTGGCCGAATTCGAATTTGCTTTTGTATCCATGTAACACAGCTGTTAGTTGTTTCGATCTAATGTTAGGTTGTTACCTTGTTCTGGACTCCTTGTGCTAGACAGACATCTCAGTACCATTAAAAGTACATTACACCACAACTTCATAACAATGGCATTTGCCAAGACAGTATATTTCGCTCAACATCGTTCTCTGTCAATCTCATGTGCCTGAGATTTGAAGAATCTCTGGTCGATGTTAATTAAAACTGCCCTATTCTCATAACCTTAGATTTAACACACCCGGTTATGTATGTCTTACAATATTAATTGATTCCTCACTGTGTTACTTCAACACCCGTTGATTAGAAATAAAAATGAGAACAACAGTCACCTGTGTGACTGCGATTTGATCCAATATTGCTGCAGCCAACCGATTCAGCTGCAAATAAAATAGCCCACACCTTTCCTGTGCCAGGAATGAGACATAGTGGTAAGTTTTAATGAGTTGAATTAGACCCAGCATCATTTCTCAGGACGAAATTTACTGGGATATAGAGATGATGAAATAGACGGGGGCTGCGGTGTGGAATATAGTTAAAAAGGATATGGCTAGAGTTCCCTTGATACAAAATCGTTAGAGTTGACGGAAATGAAGTTTACTGGGAGATAAAGCCACAAGAAAAGAAAAGAAGAGATTTAATTGGATGGTGGAATAGACGAAGAATCACGCGACACAAATCAGGAATGACTGATTTGTGTCCTAATGGAGCTTTTCCAGCTGATGTGAGGTTGGAAAGGATAAATAGGAGGGAAATTCCCTCGTTCAGGTGAATGTACAACTAAAGGTTAGAGCTTCAATATCAGTGAGGAACGAGAAAGAGGTTTACAGCAGGTACTTTTTATTCTGACAGTTATTGAAATCGGAGATCATTTTTCAGCAGAAGAAACTATGTTAGAAGATGATTCCAGCATATTTGAAAGGCTTCGTGCAGACACACAAGGAGCGAATTTAACAGGGACAGGGATTCTGCACTGCCTCAATGGGGAGGCAAAATGGACGCACTCACAAATTGTTCAGTGTTCATCAGAAAGAAATTGCTAAGTACCTGCAAATGAACATGTTAAGTATAAGAAGATCTGGTGGTGTTGAAAGTTGTAGCAGCTGGTTCTCCGTGAACTACTACAGATTGTTAATGTGCTGAGCTGTTTGTTTTAGCTTTGCATTAAATGGAAGCCGGTTAGCTCAGTCCGGTGGATAACTGGTTTATGGTATAGAGTGAGACTAACAACGTGGGATTAAATGTTGCACTGTCTCAGTTTGCTATAAGATTATCATCTCCTCCGCTCACGTGATCTGTAATACAATGGTGACTCCAGTGAGTAGGAACGGACCTGTCGATGTCAAGAATCATTATCATTGCCATATATTGCCTTGAACATTTGGTCACAATGACCAGGAAAGGGACTGATTCCTTTTAATACTCACTCATCTCCGTCCGAAAAATCCAGCGACAAGACTCATCCTTATTCCTGTTTGAACTCTTTGTTCCACACAGCATCAAAACTATTTGTCATGACTTTACCAGATTCGGTGACAACATTCAATCTACCCAAAGAAATAAATCTAATTCCTTTCGAACGGTTAATTGAGCTGTGTGAGTTTGCAGCAAACAGGATTATATGAAACGAGTTTAAGAGCCCTTTCAAGAATGTAATCCAGTGCAGTGTTAGAGATTTGAAAAAGGTCATCAAGCTAAAATATCATCTCTGTTTCTCGATCCACAGATGGATAATTACTTGGGGAATATGTGCAGTTTTACGGTTAACAATTGATACCTTTCCCAAATCAGAAACTGGAGTTTTAGAAGAGATGCTGCTTTATTCGACATTATTCCTCAACTATGCTTCAGTCTGATGTTCCAATAATTCCTGATTAACGTCAGTAAAAGCAGCTTTCGATAACGATTGGAATTACAACTGTGGCATTACACGCTGTTAAGTACCAAGCGCTGACCAGTTGCTCCACTGGAGCCGCCGGCAGCAAGCTACAAAGTTCCCTACTCGTACCTCTGGGACCTTCGACTGGCCTGTTCTACTTTTGCTGTGGTTATGAAATTAAAGCTAAGGCAGAGAAGGAGGAACTGATATGGACCTGTGACTTTTCGAGCATCAGGTTCAGGAAATGGGACACAGAAAAACGTTGTGCAAAATAGACTTGATTGAAAACTGGGTTTCTGTGGGTCGCTGTGTTGTTTACAGACAATGTTATATGATCGCTGTCCCAGGGTTTCTTATTTGGTCTGCTTCAATTTGGCACAGAATTCGATTCAACGAAACTTCACTATCTTCCTTCTGCATGTTCCTATAGAAAACAAGAAATATACCGCACTCATCGTCAATATTTAACATGGTTACATCCAAGGACATGTTGCACAGTTTTCATGAATACTGATGATATCAGAATATTATGCAAGAGTAAATTGAATTTCAGTTTAAATTGTAAAGTGATAAAAATCCAGAGTAAGATCCAGAATCACCGAAATGCATATTTATTACCATGGCCAGAACTCTAGCCAGGCAAAGGGGAAATCTGTCCCTGAATCCCCAATATCCACACGACCGTTCGCTCCATGTGTCCAGTTGGAAACCTATGTGAAGGAACATGCAGTCTGACAGAGCGCCTGGGAGAATCCTCCACTGTCTGATCTAAAGCTGCAACAGGAGCTGTGTATTCCAGCTGTAAGAGCAGTGGGTTAAAGTGGAGCACCTTGGTATTCCGTGGTGTAGACTCACAGGGTCCTCATCATGTTATTGTTTAAAACCCTCTGTCAGAAACAGCACAGACAGAGAGGAATGGAAGGGGGCCATTTCACCTGTAAGCGCTACTCCCCCATTTCATATCATTATGGCTGACCGAACACATCAATGTCTTTTCCCAGCCCATCCACATCAACCTGTCGCCCAAAGGCGAAAAGACACTGAATAAACCGAAAATCTCTGTGCAACCGTGGAAGGGAAATGTGTTTAGAGACAGTGGGATTCAGCAGTTGGTTTTGTGAATGAGCAGTGTATTCTGGACTGATCATATTTCAAATTATGCGATTCCCTCAAAACTCACCACCAAGAAGGTGAGGAATCTTCTCTGGTCAGTAGCGGGGACGAGAACTCCAGACGATGGAAACTGATGATGAATCAGCAGAACAATCATGGATTCAGCTGAAATCTGAACTAAACTCCGATTCTGCTGGGACTCAAACCCACAATCTTTGAATCACAATCTTAACAATGCAGTAGAAGTCCAATACGACTTTCATTGTGCCACAGAGGTGAGCCAGCCTACGTTTTACTGCAGCCAACGTTACGGTGTTCAAGTCTATCATCAAACATCTATTTATCCTCGCCCCACTTTCCAGTAGCTGGTCCTTATGCTCTAGCTCCACAAGTTTTTTGCTAAATACTCCTGAAGTGTTCTGAGGACTCTTACATTTACCACACGTGCACACCGTGAGTTCCAGACAAGCAACACTCTCAGGATGCAAACGTTCTTCCTAAATCTTTTCTGAAAATCCTCTCTCTAGCATTTCATCTATATCCCTGGTTATTAACCCTTCCCATTAGAATTTTATTCCTATCACACGTATCTATTCCATTTCTGCGCACGTTAATCAATTCCTCTCTCAGATTTCTCCGGTCTCAGATTAAGAGCCCCAATCGAGCTCATCTATCTGTGCAGTGACGAGAGTGTAGTGCTTTAAAAAAGCACAGTCGGTCAGGCAGCTTCCGAGGAGCAGGATAATCGATGTTTCGGGCATAAGCCATTCGTCAGGAATGAGAGTTTTGTGTGGGGTTTGTGGGAGGGGATAGGGTTGATGGTCAGGTAGCTGGGAACGCGACAAGTGGGTGAAGGTGAAGGAGAAGGTGGTAGTTCAGAGGGGGATTGATGGCCGAGTCCAGAGAGCAGTGCCGAGTTTGAGGCTTTGGACTGGGATAATGTGGGGGGAGGTGAAATGAGGAAGCTGTTGAAATACACGTTTATCCCGTTTGGTTGTAGGGTCCTAAGATGGAATATGAGACGTTCTTCCTCCAGGCATCGGCTGATAATGGAATGGAAGTGGCTTGTGCCCGAAGCATCGATTCTCCTGCTCCTCAGATGCTGTCTGACGTGCTGTGCTCTTCCAGTACTACACTGTCAACTCTGAGCTCCAGCACCTGCAGCCCTCACTTTCTCTTATCTTCGCTGGGGGAATGGTCGAGCTCAGGCACCACCTTGGTAAATCTCCTCTGACTACGTTCCCGTGCAATCACACGTTTCCTGAAGACTGACGATCAGAACAGAACAAAATTATCCAAAGAAAAGCAGAAATATCTGAACAAAATCAGCAGGTCTAGTGCATCTGGGGAGAGCCCAACGATCCGCCTTTGGAACGAATGGTATGTGTAGGTGGGGCAGGGTCTAAAATGATTGAACTCAATGTTGGGTACTGAAGATTGTATGGTCTCTCAGTAGGAAATGACGTGCTGCTCTTCCAACTCGCGCTGTGCTATGCGGGAGCGCTGCAGCAGACCAAACTGACATGGAGGTATGGGAACACAGTGGGATGTTGCAGTGACAGGAACCTGGAAGCTCAGGTTTGCTAGTCGACAGAACGTAGGTGTACTCATGTTTGTCACCCGCTTTGTTTTTCTCTCCACAGTCTCGATGAGACCACATTCTGAGCAGGAAATGCAGTTTGCTAAATTGAGTGATGGGTAGATAAATCTGTGGAACCTTACACAGTGAGGGGAGACATCGTAAACGGGCAGCGTTACACCTTCTGGGATTTCATGTAATGGTGCCAAATGGGGAAGTGCTGGGGGCCAAGGAGGATTGGACGATGGTGTACAGAGAAGAATTGTCCTGCATAGTTCCGGTATTCAGTGGTGTGGGCCAGTGGGGAAAGGGCAGTAGAATGTATATCTTCCTGAGCTACCTCCTATAAGTAAACACCTCACTACGGAGCAAAAGTATCAAATGATTTTCATTTCAACAACAGCACCAGGTACAGCTTGAGAAGTTACGTGTTTGCACTGTCACTGTCACCCTGTCTCCCCGGGAGCAGTAGTACTCCCCCACGCTGATTCAGACAGCACAGTTCTTCCTGTGACATGTCCCTTCGAGAATGGAAGGACAGGTATCAATAATCCGTACTTGGAACGGAGAATCTGTATTGCTCAATAACAATTGCTTAACTATCCGAACTCCTTTTCAAATCACTTGACCCACATCCTTGTATGTCTTGGCATCATAAATTCACATTTGAATACTTCGGAAAGTTATGTGGATTTCTGCCTCTCAGAGTCTTGCATACAACCACCCACTGTTTGAAAACGTTTTTCCACGCATTCACTCTAATCTTTCCGCCTCTGGCCTTAAATCGATGGCCTCCCGTGATTGAAATCTCCATCAAAGCGAAACATATATTTCAGTCTACGCTATTCATATCCCTCAGTACTTTGTACATCTTAATCATGCCCTTCTCAATCTCCTCTTCTCTAAGAAAAACACCTCCAGTTTGTCCAATCTCTCTTCTTCAGCCAGATAATATCCTGGCAAATCTCCCCTGCATAGCTACACACAATAGTCTCGCGAGAGCCGAATGAACAAGTGAAATAAATGATGCGAAAGTCGACAGAAACTGGTGTTTTTCGAATAAGGTTTATTGTCCTCAATGCTTCCCTGTGCCCTTTTCCTGAGCCTGATGTTTCAATAATCTCTGGTCCATATCAGTAAAAGCTGCGCCATGTGGATTGAGCTCACAACTGCGGTATCGAAATGGATCAACTGGTTTGAAGGTCCCGATGGTGAGACTTACGCATGGTCACCCAGCAACAGTGAGCGCAGCAACACAGACTGAACGGGGTCAATGTGAAAGTGATTGTAAGGGAAATGGGAGGGGAAGTTTAAGGAGGTATGTGTTTGCGGGAGGGAGGGAATTCTCCGAGAATGGTGAGTCTGGATCCTGTTTATGAGTCGCAGAGATGTGTGAGAGAGAGGGGTTTGATGGAAAAAATATAATCTCAAAGAATGCTTTCATGTAAAATCAACTGATTCCATTCTGTGTTTCTTCAGCATTAATCACAAGGAGTAAAATGCAGTGATTCGGATTCGAACGATCTTACTGCGGCCACAATGCAGAATCTTTTAACATTCAAACCACCACTGAGTCATGCAAAGACCCGCGTTTAAAAATAGCAATAATTACAGTGACAGAGAATTCACAGATATACAGTCGGAATATTACGTGAGCGACTGCAGACATGTGGGAATTCAGAATTAGCTGATTCTTTAAATTCGATATCACCAGACGCCGTGGTGGTTCCAGCGAATACTGCATGTTGAAGACTGAGTTTGATAGATTTCTAGAAAAAAAAGGTTCGGGGATGGTGCGGGATATTGGTGCAATGTATGTTTCAATAGCAATGTGTTATTAACAATGTGTTAATAACAGTTTCTTCACCAATTTCCCCACACAAGGAAGTACACATTGCTGCAGTCAGTCACATAACTCCAGTTCCTGGAACCAGAATCAGACAAACTTTGTGGCACAGCCGCGAATACCAAACTAGAAGTGGCGGTGGAAAAAGTGAGGATTGCAGATGCTGGAGATCAGAGCTTAAAAATGTGTTGCTGGAAAACTGCAGCAGGTCAGGCAGCATCACAGGAGCAGGAGAAACGACGTTTCGGGCATAGGCCCTTCTTCAGGAATGAGGAGTGTGTGCCAAGCAGGCTAAGATAAAAGGTAGGGAGGAGGGACTTGGGGGAGAGGCGTTTGGGAATGCGATAGGTGGAAGGAGGTTAAGGTGGGGGTGATAGGCCGGAGTGAGTGTGGTGTCGGAGAGGTCAGGAAGAAGATTGCAAGTCAAAAAGGCGGTGCTGAGTCTGAGGGTTGGGACTGAGAAAAGGTGGGGGGAGGGGAAATGAGGAAGCTGGAGGAATCTGCATTCATCCCTTGTGGTTGGAGGGTTCCTAGGTGGAAGGTGAGGCGCTCTTCCTCCAGGCATCCTGTTGCCATGGTCTGGCGATGGAGGAGGCCAAGGATCTGTTTGTCCTTGGCGGAGTGCGAAGGGGAGTTAAAGTGTTCAGCCACGGGGTGGTTGGGTTGGTTGTTGCGGGTGTCCCAGAGATGTTCTCTGAAACTTTCCACAAGGAGGCGGCCTGTCTCTCCAATGTAGAGGAGGACACATCGGGTGCAGCGGATGCAGTAAATGATGTGTGTGGAGGTGCAGTTGAATTTGTGACGGATATGGAAGGATCCCTTGGGGCCTTGGAGGGAGGTGAGGGGGAGGTGTGGGCGCAAGTTGTGCATTTCTTGCGGTTGCAGGGGAAGATGCCGGGAGTGGAGGTTAGGTTGGTGGGGAGTGCGGAGCTGACGAGGGTGTCGTGGAGGGAGTGGTCTTTTCGGAACGCTGATAGTGGTGGGGGGGAGTATATCCTTGATGGTGAGGTCTGTTTGGAGGTGGCGGAAATGACGAAGGATGATACGATGTATCTGGAGGTTAGTGGGGTGGTAGGTGAGGACCAGTGGGGTTCTGTCCTGGTGGCGATTGGAGGGGCGGGACTCAAGGGCGGAGGAGCGTGAAGTGGAGGAGATGTGGTGGAGAGCATCGTCAACCACGTCTGAGGGGAAATTGCGGTCTTTGAAGAAGGAGGCCATCTGGGTTGTTCGGAATTGGAATTGGTCCTCCTGGGAGCAGATGCGGCAAAGGCGAAGGAATTGGGAATATCGGATGGCGTTTTTACATGGGGCAGGGTGGGAGGAGGTGTAATCTGGGTAGCTGTGGGAGTCAGTTGGTTTGTAGTAAACGTTCGTGTTGAGTCGGTCGGCCGAGATAGAAATGGAGAGGTCGAGGAAGTGGAGGGAGGAGTCTGAGACGGTCCTGGTAAATTTGAGGTCAGCGTGGAATCTGTTAGTAAATTGGATGACCTGGGAGCACGAGGCAGCGCCGATACAGTCATCGATGTAGCGGAGGAAAACGTGGGTGGTGATGCCTGTGTAGCTGCAGAAGATGGACTGTTCCACATATCCAACGAAGAGGCAGGCATACCTGGGTTCCATGCGGGTGCCCATGGCTACTCCTTTGGTTTGGAAGAAGTGGGAGGATTGGAAAGAAATGTTGTTCAGAGAGAGGGCCAGTTCAGTCAGTCGAACGAGGGTATCAGTGGAAGGGCTTTGGTTGGTTCGGCGGGAAAGGAAGAAACGGAGGGCTTTGAAGCCTTCGTGATGGGGGATGGATATGTATAGGGATTGGAAGTGGCGGTGGACATGAGCACGTGATGCTATTCTGTGGCACTAGTGACATGATTGGTAAAGGGCCGTTCATAGAGTCATTGAGTTATAGACATGTACAGCATGGAAACAGACTCTTCAGTCCAGCACGTCCATGCCGACCAGATTTCCCAACGCAATCTCGTCCCACCGGCCAGCACGCGGTCCATATCCCTCCAAACCCTTCCTATTCATATACCCATCCAGATGCCTTTGAAACGTTACAATTGTACTAGCCTCCACCACTACCTCTGGCAGCTCATTCCATACATGCACCACCTTCTGTATGAAAACATAGCCCCTTCGGTCTCTTTTATATCTTTCCATTTTCAACCTAAACCTATGCCCTCTAGTTCTGGACTCTCTGACACCAGGGAAAAGATTTTGTCTGTATATTCAAGTGCGTTAAATGCTGAGGCTGTGAGTGCTTCTGTTCAAAGGCGGGGTGGAAGGAATATTGGTCTCAATTTATTACATTATTAAGATTGAGCAGCAGCATTACCCCGAACTGAGAATTGTCTCAGAGGAAGCGTGCTGGAGCCTTAAGTGAGAGGTCGACGTATTGAAGGCATTCTGAGAGATTTTCCTTAACAATGCGGTATTTTGTTGCTTTGACAGTAAGAACTCCTTTTGCTCACATCGTCTCCACATCAGTCTCTTGCTCGAGTAAACACTCCAATCCAGCGTACATTGTTTCCATTCCAAGACAGAAACGCGTCCTATTCTCTCTCCATCTGGGATAATCTGAATTGACAATGTCATTCTTTGAATGGAGAAATGCAGCAGGGAGTTGTTCATGCAGCGGCGATCTATTGGGCGAGTAATCTTTGGAGACTGGAACGTGGCAGCTGCTGTTAGTTAAATTCGATGAATAAAATCTGGAAAAAAAACCCAATCTCAGGAACAGAGACAATAACTTTAATATACTGAAAACTCATTCATTCATGTCCCTTCGAAAGTGAAGTCTACCGACCGTAACAAGTCCTGTCAACATGTGACTCCAGATCCACGACAATGTGGTTCCCCCATGAATGCACTCTGACTCAGTTCAAGGTGAATTAGAATGAACAACAAATGGTCTTCAGACCAATGATAGCCACATTCCATGGGAGAATAAGGAATAATAAGAATACATGAACAACGGGGAAAATGGGATTCGTGTCTGTGTAGACTCGAATTCAACTGATATCCAAACTAAATAGACACAAGGATACCCGCAGCGCCAAGATGTCAGGGCCATGGGATGACTGCAGGAAGGGATTCAATTCCCAGCTGAGCTGTAAACTCACTTGCTCAGTCACAATGCGCACAGGTCATTCACCTCTCCCGTATGTGAGAAGTGATCACTCAGGAGACCAACTGACAGAGTCACCAGGAAGTTCACAAATGACAGCACGAGTTCGATTCTGCTGTTATTGAAGCTTTTTATCCCAAACAGCAATGAACCCTGTTTGGATGCCTGTTTCCAGTGGAGTGCCACTGTTTTCTGATGTAGACCAATGATTTAGACTTAGTTGTAGGAGCCATGATTTGCACGTTTGCTGATGATACAACAATTGGTCGTGTCGTTGACTTTGGTGAAGAATGCCAAGGACTGCAGGGATGCATTAGTCAGGTGGAAAGGTAAAATGCTGAATGGAATTGAATCCAGATCAACGAGTATTAATGAATTTGGGGAGAAGAAACAATAACAGTGTGTATTCTGTGTAGTGTAGACGGACAAAGAGATCATGGAGTGGACATTCATGATCGTTGAAGATCAATGGACAGGGGTATCAGTTGAATGGAAGTGCGTACTGTAGATGCTGGAGATCAGAATCAAGATTAGAGTGGTTCTAAAGAAACCCAGCAAGTCAGGCAGCATCCGAGTTGCAAAAAAAATGATGTTTCGGGCAGAAGCCCTTCATCATGACTAAAGATGGGAGCCTCGAGGGTGGAGAGAAAAACGGGAGGGCTGAGACTGGGAAGAACTTAGCTGAGAATGCTGTAGGTGGATGGAGGTGGGGTTAAAGATGATAGGTCGGAGAAGAGGGTGGGAAGGATAGGTGGGAAGGAAGACAGACAGGTGGTACACGTCAGTCGGATGGTGCCAAGCTTGAAGACTGGAACTCCGATAAGGTGGGCGTGGGGAGAGGAGTAATCTGGTGAATACCACATTGATGCCCTGGGGTTGAAAGGTCCCGAGGTGGAAGATGAGGCGTCAGGTGATGAGGTAATGCCGGTGGAGGAGGCCCAAGGCCTGCATGCCCTCGGGAATGTGGGTGGGGAGGGGTAGTTGATGTGTTTGGTCACGGAGCGTTGGGTTGAATGTTGCGGGTGTCCTGGAAATGTTCTGTGAAGCGCTCTGCGAGAAGATGTCCGGTGACCCCAATGTAGAAGAGACTGCATCGTGAGAAACGGATGCAATAAATGACATGTGTGGAAGTGCAGATGCACATTTGATAGATGTGGAAGGCTCCATTGCAGCTTTAGAAGGCTGTGAGGGGGAAGATATGGGAGCAGGTTTTGCAATTCCTGCGGTGTCAGGGGAAGGTGCCGGGAGGGGAGGGTGGGTCATTGGAGGGCGTGGACTTGACTCGGTAGTCGTGGAGGAAACGGTCGTTGTGAAAAGTGGATAGGGGTGGAGAGGGAAACATATCCCTCGAGGTCAGTGTTACTGACACTTTTTGCAAACCCACTGATTCCCACAGCAATCTGGATTATATCTCCTCCCACCCTACCTCTTGCGTAAATGTTATCCTGTATTCCCAATTCCTCCACCTCCATCGCATCTGCTCCCAAAGGACCAGTTCCGCCACAAAACACATCAGATGTCCTCCTTCTTTAAACACCGGAACTTCCCCTCCTTTCTAGTTGAAGATGCCCTCAAACGCATCTCATCCATGTCCCGTACCTCGGCTCACGAAGTCCACACCTCCAACCACAACAAGGTCCTCATCTTCTATCCCACCAACCTCCACATAAATCACATCATTCGATGGCAATTTCGCCACCTCTAAACGGACCCCACCCCTATCCACTTTATGCCAAGACCTTTCGCTCTGTGACTACCTAGTCAAGTCCACGCCCTCCAATGATCCACCCTTTCCTCCTAGCACCTTCCCCTGTCACTGCAGGAACAGCAAAGCCTGCACCCACATCTACCCCCTCACCTCCATCCAAGGCTCCAATGGAGGCTTCCACATCCATAAACGGTTCACCTGCACTTCCACACGTGTCATTTATTGTATCTGTTGCGCCCAATGTGGTCTCCTCAAACTGGGGAGACTGGATGTCTTCTCGCAGAGCACTTCAGAAAATATCTCCAGGACACCCGCAAAATTGAACCCCAGTGCGCCTTGGCCAAACATTTCAACTCCCCCTCCCACTCTCCCGAGGACATGCAGGTCCTGGGCCTCCTCCACCGCCATTGCCTCAGCACCCGTTGCCTGGAGGAAGAAAGCCTCATCTTTCGCTATGCGACCCTTCAACGCCATGGCATCAATTTCGACATCACCAGTTTCCTCATTTCCCCTCCCCTACCTTTCCCATCTATGCATCCGCATTCCCACCTATCCGCTCCACCTTCTTCTCTGACATATAACGTTCACCCCCCACCTCCGTCCACTCACTGCGCTCTCAGCTACCTTCTCCAAAGCCCCACCTCCCTCCCATTTATATCTCCATCCCTTATGCTTTCAGTCTCATTCCTGATGAAGGGCTTTTGCCTGAAACGTTCATTTTTCCTGCTCCTCAGATGCTGCCGGACCTGCTGTGCTTCTCCAACACCACTCTAATCTTGTGGGGAATCAGTTGATTGAGAGAGATTTCGGAGATTTTCTATTGATTACCACAGGTTGTGGATAATGGCAGAACTTTAGCAACCACCAGTTTAGGGAACAGCTAAAGGACTGAGCACAAGTCTGGTCACCGCATAAATCAACATTTGTCTAAAATTGTAAGATAAAAGATGGAGGGCTGAAATATGCAATACAAGACTGTTTCACCACTCAATGAGTTTATCACTGATTACTTTCCACGTCAGGGTGCTGTGTGCCTTGGAGGGTAACTTGCAACTGGTGACGTTTTGTTGCATCTTCCAACATTGTCCTTATAGTCAGTACAGCTGTTGAGCTTTGAACGTTCTGTTAAAATGCATCTTGTAGTTGGTGCACTCTGTTGAATTGTGCCTTAGCGATGAAGAGAATGAATATTGCAGGTATTGAAGAGGGTACAATCAAGTGACTGCATTGTCGTAAATGGTATCCAGTTCCTTAAGTGTTATTGAAATTACACCCATCTCAGCAAATGGAGAGAGTCGCGTTCCACGTCTCATTTGTGCGTTTAAACGATGTAGGATTCACGGTGACACGAGTTGAGTTTATAATCAAAAAATGACTACCAAAGGACATGTTTTTGTTGTCAAAGTGTTTATATAGCCAGTTCATATCATTTTCCCTCTAAATACTAGCTCTGTGGACGATTACATGGGGTAGTTTGGTTACAGTAAAGCATTGAATGTCAGTGGAATATGATTAGATTCTCATTTGTCAGAGTTATCATTACTGTATTCTGTCCTTGTGTAGAACGATCTGATTCCAGTCGCTGTCTGATTTCAAGTTCCATTTCCCATCTGTGCTTGAAATTTCAATCGTTCCTTCTCATAAATATCTCTACTTGCCTTAATAATATGTAAGGACGCTGCAGGAGACAGCAGAGATTTGCGAAGATGTTGTCAACATTGGATAAACTGGTTCTTCGTGGAATGATTGGTTAGGCTGGGATTATTCTCCTTGAAGCAAAGGAGGCGGAGAGGAACTCTATAATCACATAATAACATTTATAAACGTTCAATATTCATGGATCTTAACAGGGTATTTACGGGCAGGTAGTTTCACCTCTGGTATGTGGAGAGCACCAGAGGACATGAAGTCACAATTAGTTATTGCCAATTTAATTCAGAAATGAGGAGTAATTTCTTTGCTCAGGGTCCAGTGATTCTGTGGAACCCTTTCCAGAAACTTTTGTTTAGGCTGAGTTATTGTGTATTTTCAAAACGTGCCAGACAGATATTTAACCAAAAATACGATGAAGCTCTTTTCGCATAAGGCTGGAGAATGGAGTTAAGGATTATCAGATCAGCCATGAGTTCGTTGAATGGTGGAGCAGACTCGATGGGCTGAATGGCCGACTTCCAATCCTACATCATTTGGTCGAACGTATTATTCTATTGATAAGTTTGGAATTCTGAGGGGATGGGATGAAGTGATAGAAAAGGTTTCTCAAACTTATCAGACAGATCAGGAACAAGGCTGATAAACCCATGGACAAGAAATGTGTTGTGGCCTGGAAACAACAAATGTCACTGGGCACACCGCAGATAGGTATGTGCAGAAATTGTGATTGCTAAAGAAAATTGGTGGATCTAATGCTGTTGCAACTTGGTGATCGTGCTGGATGATCGATCGCAGTGTGATTCACACGGCAATAGTTTGTGAAAGAATGAAAGGTTTGTTTCATTGGAGAAGTTTTCTGCAGTTCCAATTCCAGTTGACTGTTTGAAATACTGATCAGACCTTTGTGTGGAGTAATACATCAAAATACTCATTCACAATCCCACTGGATAAACTATTGCTCTCGATCTCTCGTTATTTGTTCCTCTTTCATTCGATGTATATTCATATAAAGTCAAGATGGAATGAAGGGAGGAAACAAAAATCGTACTCCTTTTCATTATCCCAATTCAACTTACAACAGAATCAAATTGGCTTGTTTCGACTTTGACGAGGTATCAATTTATCTCAAATCTCCGGTGCAATGAAGTGCAAGAGCAAGATTCTCCATCTAATGTAGACTATACATGCGAGTCCCAAAGCAAAACCACAGCTGCGTTTAATAAAAGTAGCAACCAGAGTAGGATTTGAACCCACGTGTGAACAATGAATTGCCAACCCGTCGCCATAACCTCGGGGCCATTTACTCACATAACAAAGGAGCTCACATGTGACCCTGTCAAGATTATATATGGTGCTAATAGGGGATGAGAAATTCCTTGAGCGGAATCTAAACCACGCCACTAAGTTTCTGCTTTCAGCGGAATGATAATATCAGCAAAAACTAGGGAATTGACACCATCTTTGGAAGGAATAGCTGTCCTTCATTCATTCCGAGTCGGAACTGTCTCAGAATGAACCAGAGAACATGAAATTCCCATCACATTCACACGCATATTTACTCTTGACTCATAATTTCTTCAGACAGTTTCTCCTTCACGTGAGGAAGTATATATGGAGAAAGAACTAAAGGTGATGGTTTAGCTCGATGGCTTTTCTCATATGGCTGAACCTGAACTGGGTAAAGTTCCCGGAAATGCAGTTTTGTTCGCTTCATTTTATTAATTTTGCTGCAACCTCATTCTGCTCATTGCAATGATTGGAGTTATATCATTGGAATGTTCAATATTGTATTCAATTTTGATCCGAATTTATTTCAGCTAAACGAAAATACTGATGAGAAAAACTGAACGTTTAACTACAAAGAAAAAGCCAGTTTTGATGCTCAGTTACTTTGGCAGATTTCAGTGGGTATCTAATGAACCCAACATCATGGCGAATGTCCTCCCATCTTTAAGGCATGAAATTAAAGCAGAAAATCGACCTCCAAGCGACGTGTCACTTCCTATTCATTATGGAATATCTTTCCTTGACAATCTATAAAATCTGCTCAGTTCCATTTATAATGTTTAATGTGGAATATTAATGCAAATCTTTCAAAAATCTGCATTTTTTGCTGACTCTTATTCGGCTGCATACGTTTCTGATATTTCTTTACATTTCAATTCATCCAAATTAGACATTGTTTCCTCGCACCTTCCATCCCCAACACCCCACTTTTACACTTTTACCCAGCCACAGGCTCTCTCTCTCTCTCTCTTGGTAAAACTCACTGTTTGTGTGTCTCTAAATGTGCCTTCCCAAATATTTTGGAAACGGATTCTCTGAGTGACAGAAATTCTGCTCCCATCATTTCTTTGTCCTACATCAATGGTTTGAATACCTGACGTTCAGAAATGTAGTAACTTGAAAGAGTGAATTTACCACATATTTCCTCCCTCCAAACCTCACATACTCTGGAAAACTTCCATTCGGCTTTCTTTGGTTCAGTTCCAAATTTTTCAACACACAAATAAATAAAATCCCATCCCCACTAAACGCCGTCAGCATGGTCTCTAATGTCTTAGCAGCCCAGTAAACGCTGGCAGTGTCCTCTCTGATAGAATCACAGATTCCCTACAAGGCAGAAAGTACAATTCACCCAATCGAGTCGATAGGGTCACTCTGAAGAGCAAAACAACCAGACCTATCCCCCCACTCTATCCCATATATTTCACTTGAAGAAAGAACAGCCTTCTGGCTTGTGATTTCAAATAAACCTACTGGAATAAAACATTGCATCGTGTGACTGCTGACATTATCCCCGCATTACCCATGGCTAATTCACTTAACTTAGTGATTTCACTCCCTGGACATGACAGGGCAATTTAACATGGTCAATCCACCTCAACTGCAGATATAAAATCAGTGGGAGCCACTCAGCAATTATATCATAACAGTGAGCACCACCTGCATCATGTTTAATAGCTTTATACACTGGTAACTCAGCCTCGTGAAAGCAAGCTGCGCCCCTCAACCATAATTCAATGCATCCAAACGCGATTCTGCGCTGTACAACCTCATTCGTGCTGCAGGAAATGTTTCTGCACTCAGATCTGAATGGGTTTACCCTTTTGTCTTCCTCAGGTTCCTGATTTAAAAAACGTATCAGTCAGAAACAAATCGATAAAATGGTTTTCATTCCAACACAGATACAATGTGCAGTTTGCAGAAGTCACGTGTTTGCACTTTCACTGACAAACTCTCTCCAGGAGCTGCAGTCCTTCCCCAGCTGATTCAGACAGCACTGTCCTTCCTGTGACATATCAAATCGAGAATGGAAGGCCAGGCATTAATAACCTTCACTGGAGAACAGAGCGACAGGTTTAAAGCCTTTAAGATGCCCCCAGTGGAGAATTGAGCCCTGTGACAGGCGGGGACACTAACCACGATACTGTGGAGGACAACAACGTCGAAGGAGGCCCTTCAGCCTGTTGTGGCCGCACTTGTCCAACAAAACTACTTAACGACCTGAATCAAGTTTTCCATCATTCAGCCCATAGCCTTATATGTCTTGGCATCACAAGGTCTCATCTGAATTTGCGCACATCTACTCAAACCTTTCTGCCTTTTCCCGACATCTCTTGGCCCGATATTCGATCCCTTCATCAACAGGAAACGCTTCTTTCAGTCTATCCGATCCGTATCCCTGATTGTTTTGAACATCTCAGTCATGTCTTCCCCAATCTCCGCTGCTCGGCGACAAACAACCCCAGTCTGTCCTCATAACTGAAACTCTTCAGCCAGACAATACCCCAGTGAATCTCTCCTGCACTATTCCCAGTGCGATCACATCCATGCTATAATATGAATTGTAGAACTGCACACAGTACTCGAGCTAGAACCAAATAAACTTCTTTTATTCTGTAACTGTATGAGGGCATCGCTGGTTCTGCAGCATATTTTGCTATCTCTAAGTACACAGCGGGCACTGAGTCTCAACTATATTGCACTGAGTCTGGAGTCATATGGAGGCCCGACCAGATAAGAATGGCAGTTTCATTCTTTAAAGGACGTCAATGAAACTGATGGTTTTGTTTTTTTTTTCAACAATTGACCATGGCTTTATGCGAGTTATTAGATTCGTAATTCCAGATATTTACTGAATCCCAATTCTACCACCGTGCATGGTCGGTGTCAAACCCGAGTCCCTGGTGTCTGAATTAACAGTCCAGTGGTAAGAGCGCTCGGCCATTGCAGAAAACCGATCAAACTGATCTTTTCCAATGGAGTTGCTTTTCCCCGATACTGTCCTGTGTCATTTTCCTGAGCTTGACCCTCCAATAATCTCTTGTCCGTCTCAGTAAAAGTTGCTACATGAGTATTGATCTCACAACAGCGGTAACCAAATGGATTAACTGGTCTGCAGGTCCCGATCGTGGGGTTGGTGCACGTTCACCCATCAAAAGTGACCACAGCAGCACAGACTGAACGGTATCAATGTGAGAGTCAGTGTTTGATTCTGCAGTGCCTTAATGAAATAGGAAATGACTCCACAAAAGAGCAGCGCTCCGAAAGCTAGTGCTTCAATTAAACATGCAAGACTATAACCTGGTGTTGTGTGATTATTAACTTTGTACACCATAGTCCAACACTGGCATCCCCAAATTAATGAAATGGTGGTGTTGGATGGAAAGTCGGGTTAATGATCGTAGGAGGGAAGAAATCTCTGAGAACGGGCGGATTTGAATGCTGACATATGAAACACCGAGTTATGAGCGAGCAGAATTTGAAGGAAAAAGATCATTGCCTGGGACAAAATTACCATGTTAAAACAACTTATACCTTCGTGTGCTTCACAAAAACTGGGGCGAATAGAGAAACTACTGCTGTGACTCAGTTTGAGCCGAGGTTTCTGCGGCCACAACGCAGAGTACTAACCACTATACGATCACGGCATCCCATATAGCGGCACGCTACCAGGGCACTATAAGTAGACAATGTTAGGCAGAGTACCGAACACACAATAACAGTGCTTCGCGAACAGTGACAGATATGTGGGAACTCAGAATGGGCTGACCGTTTAACATCGGTGCCCGCAGAGGCTGTGGTGATTCCATCAATAATATGCTGAAGGCTGAGACAAATAGATTTCTCCAAAACATCAAAGACACCGGGGACAGTGCAGGTTTTGTTGAAATGTATGCTCCAATAGCAATGCAGTTTAACATCGGCTCCTTCACCAGCTCCACACACAAGGCAGTAACCACTGCTGCCAGAGAGTCCCAGTTCCCAGCCCCAGAATCAGAGGAATTGACTGGCGCAGTCACAAAGATCCAACTGGAAGTCGGGATGGGAATGAGGTCGCAGAGATACTCGATGGCTCCAGTGACACAGCCGGAGACTGCACGGTATTTCTATGACTGTTTCGAGGCGGAAGCAGTTCCGTGTTGCGAGTGCTCCTGGTCAAAGGCGGGGCAGAAGGGAAATTTGTTCCCGTTTATAATGACATAGCAATCTACAGAGCATCTTGCTGAGACAGCTGACTGCCACAACTGGAGCGAGGGCGGCTGGTTTGAAGTTTGTTTTTGCTTTACTATCACCCACTTCCCTGGAATGAATTGTTTTCACCATTTTTATTTCCAATTGTTTACTATCTCCCTGCAGTCTGCGGCTTTCTTCCTCATGGTTAATTGCATGACTAACTTGTATGATCTGCACCCTGCTGAATAACGATCATTACAAGTAAATATGAGTTTGCAGGACATTGATGAGGCCTCTTCTGGAATATTATGTCCAGTTCTATTAGCCCAGTTGTAGGAATGATATTATTCAGCTGGAGCAGGTTCAGAAAAGGTATACAGGCATGTTGCGTGTGAAGAAGGTTTGAGTTATAATGAAAGGCTCGATAGGCTGAGACTATTTTCAGATTCCCGATCGGGGTGCTGGAAAACCACAACAGGAAAGGCAGTATGCGAGGAGCATGGGAATAATTTTTTCGCACAAGTGTCGTTCATCAGGCTCTTCCCTGAAACGCCGATTCTCCTGCTCCTCAGATGTTGCCTGACCTGCTGTGCTTTCCCAGCACAACACGATCGACTCTGATCCCTCATCTACAGTTCTCACTTTCTCTTAGTTGAGAATGGTTTCACTAGAGGTTAGGGGTTTGAGAGGCGACCTGACAGAAATTTATGAATTCTTGAGAGGCAAGTTAGAGTTAACGATAGCTGCCTTTTCCCAGGAGGGGGATTTTAAGACGAGAGGGCATATGTTTGAGAGGAAGAGAAAGAGAGTTAATAAAAAAAAGACATATGAGGCTTTTTTTTCAGAGAATGTGTTTTACGTGTGCAATTAATTTGCTGAGGAAGTGATGGATGAGGGTACATTTGCAACATTTAAAGAACAATTCGATCCAAACATTAATGGGAAAGTGGGATTTTTAAAATAAATTTATTCATGCCTAGTACATCAGTTATTTCCCAGAGGACAGTTAAGAGTCAACCACAATATTATCCATCTGGAGTATCCTGTGGGACAGAGCAGAGGAATATGAGAGTTTGCTTTCCGAACTGGCATGAGTGAATCAGATGGGAGTTTCCACACAACTGATTCAGGTCATCACGAGAATCTTCAATTCCAGGTGCTTATTGAATTCAAACTCCACTATCTGTCATGCCAGGACCTGAACCCGTTATCCCCAAAATATTACTTGGGTTTTTGGATCAACAACACAGGAATAAAACTAGAAGGGCATTATAACCACTCAGCGGGTACAGCAGGAGACAGATGGGACTAGATTAGTTTGGCAGTATGTTCAGCATGGATTGGTTGGACTGACGGGCCTGTTCTCATACTGTATGACTCTACGATTGACGCGATGGAACAAGTTGTTGGTTAGGATTAACAGCCGCATTGACAGCATAACCGAACACCTGATGGGATATGTAATCCTGCTGGAGTCTCGGAGGTTGTTTTGCTCAGTGATCCCTTCCCACACACGGGACTGGTGAACGGCCTCTCCCCAGTGTTACTGATTAAATGAGTTTCCATTTCTGTGGTTAAATGAATCTCTTCCAGCAGTTCCCACATTGCCCTGCTTTCTCTGTGATATCGGCGTCCCTTTTTCAACCCAGGGTGATGATCCTTTCAAATTGTGTCCCCACAGGTACAAATCCTGTTTTCCATGTTGTGAATGCGTTTTCATTCATTCTCATTCACCCACAGGGTGTGAGTATCACTGGTCAGGATAACATTTATTCTTCGCCCCTTGTTCGTTGCTGCCTGGATCCACCACAAACCCGGGTGTGATCCCAGCCTGGTTTGCCTGTCTGTGGTAGTCTGCACATTCTCTGTGTGTTTGCGTGTTTATTTCTCCCTCTGACCAAAGATGTGCCAGTTACAGGGATCAACAATGGGATATGCAGGTTTATGGGATAGGGAATACCGTGGGGTCTGGTGGGATGCGCTTCGGATGGACCGTCTGGACTGGAAGGGCCGACTACCCTGCTTCCCCAAACGATGGGGATTCTTGAATTCAGGGTCAGCTCATGTTTTTCTGGCCCTGGAGTCTCTCGTAGGCAGGAGTGGGTGAAGAGTCTGCATATGGGATATGAATGAATGGGATTGCAGGAAATTAAAGTTATTATCTCTGTTTCTGAGGTCAGGCTTGCATTCCAGGTTTTATTCGTCGAACTTAAACATCACCTTTTCCGTGTCCCAGCCCCCAAGGACAACCAGTTCAAAATATCACCCCAACACCACCTTATCCAGGTTGAAGTCTTGACTGTGTGGAAGAAACTGATACTGAGCTGATGCAAGCAAAAGCAGCTGCCATCGCCAGTGTCGGAAACACAGATCCAAATGGCAAAATCATCTGTTAAACCCACCACTGCAAAGTTAACGGCTCAACACGCTCCAATTGTGCCACTCAGCTGTCTTAGCAAGATGCACTATAAATCGCTTTGATAGTATAAACGGGGACAACTATTCCCTTGATCAGGAGCATACTCAACCTAGGAATTTCTTGCGCCTCTATACCATCATAGAAGGACCGCACTGTCACCTATTGCATCACTGGAACCAGAGAGTAACATCGCGCACTCACCCCATCCCCATTTCCGGTTGGATCTCGGAGACTGTGCCGCAGTTTATCTGAATCCGAGGCTGTGAACTGAGATTATGTGTGATTATCTGCAGCACTGGTTATTGAGGAAGCTGGTGAAGTCGCCGATGTTAAGCTAAAATGCTGCTGAAGCATATATTTCAACAATATCCTGTACTGTCCCCCGAGTCTTTGATATTTTGGCGAAATCTATCAATCTCAGTTTTCACCATTCTCATTCAAGGATCTGCACAGCCTCTGAAGACATCGAATTTGAAGATTCAATTCATTCTCAGTTCCCACATGCCTGTCACTGTTCACTGACTACTGATATTGTACATTTGCTGTTTTTCCGATCATTTCCTCTGCTGGTATACTTATTGCTGCTTGCAAGCATTCTGTTCTGTTGTTGCTGTGATCGTGGTCATCTGTATTTTGCATTGTGACCACAGCAACATCGATTTGAAACCAAATCACGGCACTAAGTGTTCTCTCCGTTGTCCTTTTTGTGACACATGGTAAGAAATTAATCGTTTTACCTTCAAATTCCGCTCTCTCACATCTCTGCGTTTCATATATCAGGATTCAAACACACCCGTTGTCGGAGATTTCTCTCCTTCCCACGATCATTAAACCTACTTTCCGTCCCTCCTCCCATTTCTCTGAGGCAATGCACAATCTATCACACTCTTTCACATTCATATTGTTCTTTCTGTGCTGCGGTCACTTTTGCTGGGTGAACGTGCCCCAATCCCACCATCGCGACCTCCAAACATGTCGATCTATTTGAATACCGCGGTTGTGAAATCAATCGCCTTGTAGCAGCTTTTACTGACATAGGACAGAGACAACTGGAGCGTCAGGCTCATGGAAAAGTCCCAGGCCAGTTTTGGGGAAAATAGATTTTACTGGAAATGATCAGCTTTTGTGGCTTTCTGTGTTGTTCTTGTGGTAATTTCATAGGTCTCATAATCGAGACACCGAGGTAATAGTCTGAGTGCTCGGGTTTGAGCCCCACCATGCCATATTGTAAAATTTTGATTCAGCAAATATCTGCGATGAAGAATCTAATGATTACTATATATCAATTGACAATTGTCGAAAAGAAAATCTGGTTCACTGATGTCATTTCAGGAAGGAATCTGCTGTCCTTCCTTGGTCTGGCCTGCATGTGATTTCAGACCCATAACAATATGATTGAGTCTCAATTGCCCTCTGGGCAATTCAGAATGGGTAATAAATTCTGCTTAGCCAGAATCGCCCTCATACTAATGTAGAAATTTTAAAACAAATGTTCATTAGTCTCAAGCAAGAGTGTTGTGTGCAGTTTAGCAAGTCGCATGGATGTGGTCACAGTGACAAAATTGGAGGAGATATTTACCGGGATATTGTTTAGGATGAAGAGTTTCAGTTGTGAAGAAAGACAGGACAGAGTGGTTTGTTGTCGCAGTGCAAAGGAGATATAGAGTAGACATGATTGAGTTAGGGTATGGACAGACTTGACTGAACGAGTTTGCCATTGATGGAGGGATCGATCAGCAGGGGCCAGAGATTTACGGAGAAACGCAGAATGGTTTGAGAAGATGTGCGAAACTGCTTTATCAGCCAGTAGGTGGTTGGAATTTGGAATACACTGTCTGCATTTTTCAGAGCGGCAAAAACCCTTAGAACCTGAACAAACATTCCGATTTGAACTTGTGATGCCAAGACATATAAGGCTGTGGATAAACATTGTGAAATGGGATTCAGTTCATTAGGCAGTTGTTTTTGACAAGTGTCGCCACAATTGGTTGAAGGGCCTCCTTTGGCACTCTTGTTCTCGGTAGTCTCGTGGTTAGTGTCCCCGCCTGTCACAGGGCTCAATTCTCTACTGGGGACAGTGTAAATATTTTAAAACTATCGCTCCATTCCCAAGTGCGGGTATTGATGCCTGTCCTTCCATTCTCGATGGGGCATGTCACAGGAAGGACAGTTCAGCCTGAATCAAGTGGGGAATAACTGCAGCTCTCATGGAGGCAGAGTGTCAGTGAAAGCGCAATCACGTGACCTCTGCAAACTGCACCTTGTTGCAGTGTCGGGATGAAAAACAATTGGCAGACTTGTTCCGAATTGAAGTGTTTATTGGAAGCAGGAAGCTGAGGAAGAAACAGCGTAAAATCATTCAAATATGAGTGCAGAAACATTTCCCGCAGCACGAACCAGATTGTAAAGCACAGAGTAGCGTTTCGAGACATTGAATTTGGGTTGACTTGCTTTGATGAGGCTGAGTTACCAGGGTTTAAAGCAATTAAAAATGATTCAGGTTTTGCTCACTATGATGGAACATTGACTCAGTAATTCGCATTGCTGTTCGGTCTGAGGGTTATGTTGATTGGCCAAGTTAAATTGCCCTCTCGTGTCCAGGGATTGAATTAAGTAAATTAAGTGAATTAGCCATGGGTAACGCGGGGACATTGTCAGCAGTCACAGGACGCGAGGTTATAGCCCAACAGCTTTATTTGACATCATAATGGGGAGAGTTGCCCCTTCTTCTGGTGAAATATAAGGGAATGGGGAGGAGAGATAGGTCTTGGTGAGATGCTCTTCAGAGAGTCGACACCGGCTTGATTGACTGAAATGCTCTTTCTGCACTGTAGGATTCTGTGATTCTCTCAGAGAGGGTAATGACGGTGTTTACTGGGGTGTAAAGCCGTTAGAGACAATGCTGACGGGGTTTACTGAGGATGAGATTTTATTCACTTGTTGTCTTCGAAAATTTAGAACAGTTATCCCTGAACCAAGAAAGACTTAATTGGGGTGTTTTCAGGTTATGAAATGTTTGGACAGAGTAAATAGCTGGAAAATTCCCTCTTTCAAGTAAGTAAACATCGAGACGCTAGACATTCAAAACCTTTGATAAAACCTTTGAAGGACAAAGAAATGATGAGAACAGAATCGCTGTCACTCCAAGAATCTGTTTTTCAAAATATTTGGAAAGGCACATTTAATGACTTACAAGGAATAAATTTCACAAGGAGGGAGACAGCGTGTGGCTCGGTAAAGGTGTAGGGGTGCGGTGTAGTCGGTCGGAAGTTGCGGGGAAACAATGTCTAAGTGGGTTGACTTTAACTGTAAAGAAATTTCGTGAACGTGTGCAGCCGAATAAGATTCGGTTTCGAAAACTCTGGATTTTGAAAGATTTGCCATAATATTCCACCTAAACCATTGTAAGTTGAACTGAGTGGATTTTTCTCATTGTGAAGGGACGATATTACATAATGAATAAAAAGTGACCAGTTGCTTGGAGATCGATATCCTGCTTTCATCACATGCGTTAAAGCTGTGAGGACAAACACCATGATGTTTGGTCCATTTTATACTCGGTGAAATCTGCCAAAGCAACGAGAAACAAAACTGGTGGGTTTTCTTTTGCATTTTAACACTGATTTTTTTTAAGCCATATTTTCCTTAAGCTGAAATAAAGTCCGAGCAAATTTGAATACAACATTAATCGTTACAATGAGATTTATCTAATTCACTTCTGATTATTACAATGAACATTGTGAGGTTGCAGCAAAATTAAAATGAAACGAACAAAACAGCGTTTCGTGCGGTTGAATCCACTTCAGGTTCAGTCATATGAGAAAGGCCATTGAACCACAACATCGCCTTTATTGCCCTCTCCATGGCTGCTTCTTCACGTGAGAGAGAAAGTGACGAAAGACATTATGAGTCAAATGTAGGTGAGAATATGACGGAAAATTCTTATTGTCTGTTTGATTCTGACACAGTTCTGACTCAGAATGTATCACTGACAGCTATTCATTCTGACGAGCATAGCTTCTTATTGGAATTTGCTATTATCATAATTCTGGTGAAAGCAGAAACACAATGGTGTGGATTCGATTCCGCTCTGGAAATTTCTGATCCGTGACTTTCACCACATATAACCTGATGAGGTCATTTGTCACCCCACTACAAAATGTGCTGAGGAGACGGAGCGATTATGGTGGTAAGTTATTATACTGCTGTGTTCCGCATTCACGGATTCGAGTCACACTCTGGTTGCTGACTTCACAATCCACTCCAGCAGTTTTTCTTTGCACCTCACACTCTGGTATACACTGGATTGAGAATCTTGTTCTTGCCATTCACTGCATGGGAGATTCACGAATAATCGACACCACATTAAAGTCGAAATGAAGAGTGGGAGCAGTCATTCTATTCAATTGTAGATTAACTTGGTGTAATTAGAAGGAACGCATTTTTCTTTACGCCCCACATTCCATTGTGTCTTTCTATGAATTTACATTGAAAGAAAGAAAAACTAATAACAATAGATCGGGAGCACAGATTTATCCAGTGGGGTTGTACATGAATATATTAACCTAACACTTCACTCAATGACCTGGTCAGTATTTCAAACAGTCACTCGGAATTGGAACGGCAGGAAACCTCTCCAATGAAACGAACCCTTCATTCTTTCACAAATTTCTGATGTGTGTGAATCCTACAACGATCCATCATCCAGCGTGATCACTGACTTGCCAACTGTGTAAGGTCCACAAACTTTCTTCAGCAATCCCAGCTTCTGTACACAGCCTTGTTCCATATCTGTCTGTTCAGTTTAATAAACGTTTACTATCACGTCATCCCATCCCCTCACAATTCTGCACTTATGAATAATATAAGGCGTTAGACCAAATGTTAAACGACTGGAAGTTTGCCATTCAGCCCATGGAGTCTGCCCCACCATTCAACGAACTCATGGTTAATCTGATCATCTTTAACTCCTTTCTGCTCAGTTACTTCGACAAATTTTCATCATCTTTCTGACTAACTATCTGGCACGGTTTGAAAACTGTGATTTCCTGAAGAAGGGCTCATGCCCAAAACGTCGATTCTCCTGCGCCTTGGATTCTGCCTGACCTGCTGCGCTTTTCCAGCAACAACGTTTCAGCACAGTTTGAAAATTCCCAACAATACTGTGTCAGCAGCGGTTGCCGAAAAATGCCACAGATTTTTTGGCCCCTGAGCAAAGAAATTACTCCTCATTTCTGAATTAATTGGGCAATACCTGATTCTGAGATTATGTCCGCTGGTGCTCTTCTCTCAGCACAGGGCAAACCATTGGCCCGTATCTGCACTGTCAAGATTCCACGAATATGGAACGTTTATAATTGGTGTTATATGATTATAGAGATCCCCTCCACCTCCTTTGTTTCGAGGAGAATAATCCCAGTCTAACCATTCATTTAACGAAGCTCCATTTTATACAGAGTTGGCAACATCTTCGTAAGTTTCTGTTGTCCCCTGCAGCGTCCTTACATGCTATTAAGGCAGGTGGAGAAATTTAAGTAAGGAAACGGTTTGAAATTTCAGGCGGAGACGGGAATTGGAACTTGAAATCAGAAAGCGATTGGAATCGGATTGATCCACAGAAGGACCAAATACAGCAATGATAACCCTGACAAATGAGAATCTAATCATATTCGATTGAATATGACTTCATTGGCTTCATTGTAACTGAATTCCTACATGGAATCGTCTGGGAGCTTGTATTTAAGAGAAATGGAACCTGAACGCCCATATAAAGATGTTGACTCCAAATATCATGTCCGTCGGTCGACTTTGTTTGATTAGTAACTCAACTCTTGTCTCCATGAAGTCTACATCGTCCGCAATGCACAAATTAGATGTTTAACAGAACTCTCTCCATTTGCCGCGGTGGGTGCAGCTTCAATACCACTGAGGGAACTGGACACCTTCCACCACAATACAGTCAGTTAACTGTATATCGTTCAACACCTAAATATTTATTCCCTCAACTGCTCAGGCACAATTGCAGCAGAGTGCGCCACCTAGAAGATTCACTGAAGTAAGTCATACAGGGTTTGTTGACAGAACCGTCAAAGCTCAAAAACTGTACCGTCTATAACGACAATTTACAATTTACCCTCAAATGCACATACCAGCATGTTTTTCAGAGGAATCAGTGGTAAATTCATTGAGGGGTGAAACGGTCTTGATGGGAAGAGTTATAATTCAGCCCTCCACCTTTTATTTTACAATTTTTAAAAATGTTGATTATTGCATTGACCAGACTTAAGTTCACTGCTTCAGTTGTTTCCGAAACTGGCAGTTGCTAAAGATCGACTATAATCCTCAGCCTGTGGGCAACAATAGGAAATATCCAAAAAGCCTCTCGAACAACTGATCTCCCTGTCCAATAATCTTCAGAGATCTCTGAATGTCAACTCCAAAATCACGTTGTTCCTGTACACCACTCAGAATCCTCGCTGTTATTGTTACAACTCCGCAAATTCATGACCACTTATTGGTCTTGATTCAATTCCCTTCGCCATTTTGCCTTTTCACCTGTTTGATACATCCCTCCACTCCCTGATAGTACTCATCGCAGTCAACTACTGGACCAATTGTTGCATGGTCTGTAAACTTCTAAACATGGCTACTGCAACTAAGTGTGAATTATCGATCTACATCAGGAAACGGTTGTACTCCACTGGAAACAGGCATCTAAGCATGGTTCATTGCTGGATGGGTGAAAACCTGCAATAACAGAGAATCGGACCCTTGCAATCATTTGTAAACCTGATGGCAACTCTGCAGGTTGGTCTCCTGACTGATTCCTTCTCAAATATGGCAGCGTTGAATGACCTGACCACATTGTGACTGAGCAAGTGAGTTTACATTTCAGCGGGTAATTGAATCCCTTTCTACAGACCCCACCCCCATGGACCTGACTTCATGGAGGCGTGGTTATCCTTTTGTCTATTTAGTTTGGATAATCAGTTGAATTTGAGTCCACGCTGACACGACCCCCGATTTTCCCCGTCATCCATGTATCTTCTTTATTCTTCCTTATTCTCCCACGGAGTGTGGCCATCATAGACTGAACGGCGTTTGTTGTTCATCCTTAACTCTCCTTGAACTGATTCAGAGGGAATTTATGGGTGACACGTCCTATTGTGCGTCTGGATTTATATGTTGTCAGGTCTCGTTAAGGAAGGCAGATTCCCTTTTGAAGGGACATAAATGAATGGGTTTCCAGCAAATTAAATCTATTTGTCACTCTTCTTCTGAGCGGGTTTATATTCAGATTTTATTCATCAAACCTCTTGTGGTTCTGTTCGCTGAGCTGGGAATTTGTGTTGCAGACGTTTTGTCCCCTGTCTAGGTGACATCCTCAGTGCTTGGGAGCCTCCTGTGAAGTGCTTCTGTGATGTTTCCTCTGGCATTGATCGTGGTTTGTATCTGCTGCTTCTGGTTGTCAGTTCCAGTTGTCCGCTGCAGTGGCCGATATATTGGGTCCAGGTCGATATGCTTGTTGATTGAATCTGTGGATGAGTGCCATGCTTCTAAGAATTCCCTGGCTGTTCTCTGTTTGGCTTGTCCACTAATAGTAGTGTTGTCCCAGTCGAACTCATGTTGCTTGTCATCTGCGTGTGTGCCTACTAAGGATAGCTTTTCGGGTCATTTCGTGGCTAGTTGGTGTTCATAGATGCGGATCGTTAGCTGTCTTCCTGTTTGTCCTATGTAGTTTTTCGTGCAGTTTTCTGACTGCACAAAACACTACATAGGGCAAACACGCAGATGACAAGCAACATGCGTTCGACTGGGACAACACTACTAGTATAGGACAAGTCAAACAGAGAACAGCCAAGGAATTCCTAGAAGCATGACACTCATCCAAAGATTCAATCAACAAGCACATCGACCTGGATCCAATATACCGGCCACTGCAATGGACAGCTGGAACTGACAACCGGAAGCGGCAGATACAATTCACTGTAAATGCCAGAGGAAACATCACAGAAGCGCTTCACTGGAGGTTCCCAAGAACTGACAATGTCACCTATACAGGTGGCAAAACGTCTGCAACACAAATTCCCAGCTCGGCGAACAGAACCACAACAACGAGCAACCGAGCAAAAAATCTTCTCACAAACTTCGAATTCATCAAATCGAATTACCAGCAGCTGCCAAGCTCCATTCTCCAAGGGTTTCTGGCCCAAATATCGCCATTTTATTTGCAGATGGCAAAAAGATTGGTGGAGTAGCAGAAAGCATAGGGGACTGTCAAAGAATGAAAGAGAGAATAGATAGACAAGAGTTGAGCGGAGAAGTGGCAGGTGGAGTTGGATCCAGGCAAAAGTGTGCTGTTGCATTTTGTGAAGTCTAATTCGAGATCCAAGAAAATGGAAGAGCCTTGGTAAACTTGATGAGCAGATGGATCTTGGAATTCAGGTCCCTTGTACCCTGAAGATGCTGCACAGGTGGATCGAGTGGACAAGAAGGCATATGGTAAGCTATCTTTCACTGGACGGGGCATTGAGTATAAGAGCTAGCAGGTCATGCTATATTTGTACAAGATTTTTGTTCAACCACATTTAGAATTCTGTGCATCGTTCTGGCGGCTAAATTGCCAATACGATGTGGACGTTTAGGAGAGTATGCAGAGAAGATTTCTGAGGCTGTTGCCTGGTATGGAAGATGTTTGCTCTGAGGAGGGATTGAGGGGAACCTGATTGACGTCTACAATTTCATGAAGGGTATAGGCATGATGGATAGAGATAAGCTTTGTCCCAAGGTGAGGGATTAAGTAATGAGAGGTCACGTGTTCAAGTTGGGATGTGAAAGGTTTAAGAGAGATAGACATTGGAAGTATTTTTCACAGAGGGTGGTAGGTGCTTGGAATATGTTGCCAGCACAGGTGGTAGAGGAAAGCATGGTAGATTCATTTCAGGTGCGCCTGGACAGCTGCATGAGTAGGTGGGGTGCAGAGGGATGCAGACGATTAGGAATTGGTTAATAGGTTTAGACAGAGGATTTTGAACAGTTCAGGCTTCGAATTCCAAAGGGCCTGTTCCTGGGCTGTAAAGTTTCTGTGGTCTTTGTTCTTCTTTATTCACTACACTACCAACTTCATGCTACATTGCTGCATCTCAGAGAATGACATTGTCAATTCCAATTATCACAGAAGAAATGAGAACATGACATGTGGCTGTGTTGGAATGAAAGTGATGTACGCTGGATTGGAGTGTTTACTGGGAGCAAGAGGCTGATGTGGAACGATGTGATCAAAAACAGCTCTTACTATCAAAGTAACAAAACAGCGCATTGTTAAGGAAAATTCAGAGAATGCTTTCAATTAATCGACCTCCTGCTTCAGGCTCCAACACGCTTCCGCTGAGCAAATCTGCAGTGCGGGTTAATGCTGCTGCTGTATCTTAATAATCGAATAAACGGTTACAAATATGCTCTTCCTCCCCGCCTTTGACCAGGAGCACTCTCAGCTTTGGCATTTCATGCGCTTCTGTGCCGTCATAGAAGAACCAAGTCACAAACCTTCAAACCAGTCAATCTATTTCGATACCGTGGGTGTGAGATCAGTTCTCATGTAACAGCTTTTACAACATGGACCAGAAATTATTGGGATATCAGGCTCAGGAAAAGGACACAGGGTAGCACTGAGGAAAATAACATTTATTCGAAAATACCTTTATCTGTGGACTTCTACATCATTTATTTCACTTGTTCATTTAGCTCTATCTTGTCTATTGTGTACATTTCTGCAATTCGCCTAATAGCACGGATATGATAGCACTGGAAATGATGCAGGAGAGATTTACCAGGATATTGTCTGGGTAGAAAAGTTTCAGTTATGAAGAGAAATTGGATAAACTGGAGGCGTTTTTCTCAGAGCAGAAAAAATTGAGAGGAAACATGATTGAGGTGTACAAAACAATAAGGAATATGGATGACATAGACTGAAATAATCATTTCGCTTTGATGGTGAGTTCGATCACGGGGGGAGGGGTAGGGTGGCATAGATTTAAGAATAGAAGAGGAAAGTTTTGAGTGAATGTGCAGGCAAATGTTTTGAAACAGCGGTTGTTTTTAATTTGGAATCAGTGCATGCAAAGTTTGGAGAGGCAGAAATCCTCATAACTTTCAGAAGCATTCAGATGTGAATTTGTAATGCCAAGTCATCCAAGGCTATAGGCCAAGTAATTTTTAAAAAGAGTTCGGATAGTTAAGCAAATGTTAATTTCCAGTATTCACAAATAGGCTTCTTTTTGCATACAATTCCTGGGTAGTACCACCGCCTGTCACTGCACGAGATCGAATTCAATTCGCTTCCAGGATGGGCGCTGGCATATTGGGAGGGCTCAGTGTGTCGAACCGCGCCTTTCAACGCCAGAAACCCGCCTTCGATTTCAGACTTGTGTGAAATTTGCACACTCCTGTTCTCTCTCTTCCGGGTGAGTTTCCTCTGGCTGCTCTGATTCCTTCTCACAGTGCAAAGGTGTGCAATTTAGGTAAATGGCAAACAAAGTCTGAATGGACTGTAAGTGCTGTAAAAAGGAGACAAAAATCAGAATTGCAGCTCGGGGGCAAACAGAATGACCATTTCGCATCAACAGACCCTTCCTCGGAACCGTTTTTAAATTGCAATGTTAACTCTAACTTCTCTGCACTGATGCAGCCTGGCTCGCTGAGATTTTGGAGTAATTTCTATTTTTGAGGGTGGATCATAAATGAGGGTTTAGAAAGATAGAGTGGGGGAGTGTGAATCTCTTCCACGGCACAGTGCAGCCTCATCTGGCCAAATGGTTTCTGTCTGCACTGTTTCCAATTCCATTAACTCTAAATCTATACGTTTTTGTTCTTTTTTTATTCGTTGGTTTTCACATCTCTCCTGTCATGTGAATTGCAGAGCAGGACAATCGACGTTTCGGGCATAAGCCATCATCAAATCGTTCCCACCTGACGCATGGAAGATGAACGCCTCATATTCTGCCTTTGGATCCTGCAACCACACGGGATAAACGTGGATTTCAACGGCTTCCTCATTTCCCCTCCGTCATATCATTCAATTCAGCACCACCCTCCAGACCCATTCATCTCTCCCCCTCTGACTTATCACATTCTCTCCGCCTCCATCCACCATTCGATTTCCAATCTACCGTGCACCCAACCCCAAACCCCTCCCATTTATCTCTCAGTCCCAACCCACAAGACTAATTCCTGATGAAAGACTTATGCCAGAAACGTCGATTCTCCCGCTCTTCAAATGCTGATTGACCTGCTGTACTTTTCTAGCATGACAGTCTCGCCATGGCGAAGATAGAAGAGCTCATCTCAGGCTTTTTAACTCAGAGCGGAGAAGGCTGAGTGAGGAAGTGATTAAGGTGCACATTAAGGGGATCGGTATGTGTGATAGCAATAAACTTCTTCTGGGAAGAGTTAACAACCAGGAATCTCCGTTAAACACAAAGGAGAGGATGTTCAGACGAGATATAGAAAGAACGCTTTCACTCTGAGAGTGTTGTTTGTTTGGACTTCACTGTTTGAACGTGTGGTAAAACTATGAGTCATCAAAATATTTCAGGAGTATTTAGCCGAATACTTGAGAATCTAGAGCACACATGGATAAGGACCAGCTACTGAAAAGTGAGTGAAGATAAAGAAAATGTTTGACGAAATATCCGAACCCTGTACAGAAAATAAAGAGCATGAAAGCGTGGGAAGGGTAAAAGCATGGCAACTACTGGCGATCTGTTACAAGGGGTGTGCGGAATGCTACACTCGTCAAAAGGTCACTGGGGCAGGATGGGGCCAGTGTGGCAGGATGGGATGAGAATCGTGGAATGATCCTACATCAATTAGCAGAGTCAGACTGAGGCTGAACGGTTACTATGGCAGGCTGAGATAATAATAATTAGTAACATCAGGGTGGCCTACTAACTATCATCATGACACGTTGGGACAAGTCGTGAGTATAAATACTTAGGACATGACTTTAAATAATAAATTGCTAGTAGATTCAGCCTGCTTGAGACGCTTGTAGCAGAATATGACATTAAATATCTTATCAGTGGTTGGAGAGTCAGCTTGGGACAGGAAAACGTTGTGATAGATTCGGTAGCTAAATAGCTAATCATGAGAGATTAGTCTGGGAAGGAAGATCATTGTAGCACGGGTGGCAGTAGAATACCTAATAGTGACAGTTGAATAATATTAAGTAGAATTAGGAAAACCCATCGTGGCAGAAGTAGAACGATAATGAGGACTAACACCATTGGTGTATTGTATAGCTGGAGTGAGGTAATTCTGAGTAACACAGTTGGGCATTCTGATAAGCTAACAAAACATGATTAAAGAAAAGGTATGAAGTCCTGGGGAGTGTTGCTGAACAAAGAGACCTTGGAATGCATTTTCATAGCTCCTTGAAAGTGGAGTCTCAGGTAGGTTTGAGAGTGAAGAAGGCGTTTGGTATGCTTTCCTTTATTGGTCAGAGTATTGAGTACAGTAGTTGGGAGGTCATGTTGCGGCTGTGCAGGACATTGGTTAGGCCACTGTTGGAATTTTGCGTGCAATTCTGGTGGCCTTCCTATCGGAAAGATGTTGTGAAACATGAAAGGGTTCTGAAAAGATTTACAAGGATGTTGCCAGGGTTGGAGGATTTGAGCTATGGAGAGAGGTTGAACAGGCTGGGGCTGTTTTCCCTGAAGGGTCGAAGGCTGAGGGGTGACCTTTTTCAGGTTTACAAAATTTTGAGGAGCATGGATAGGATAAATAGACAAAGTCTTTTCCGTGGGGTCAGGGAGTCCAGAACTAGAAGGCGTAGGTTTAGGGTGAGAGCGGAAAGATAGAAAAGAGACCTAAGGGATAACTTTTTCACGCAGAGAGTGGTTCGTGTATGGAATGAGCTGCCAGAGCATGTGGTGGAGGCTGGCACAATTGCATCATTTAGGAGGCATTTGGATGGGTATATGAATAGGAAGGATATGGAGGGATATGGGCCCGGTGCTGGCAGGTGCGACTAGATTGGGTGACAGAAGGGTATGTTTCCATGCTGTACATCTCAATGACTCTATGCCATGGACCCTGACGTTCGGCAGCATTCAAGAATTTGCTTTCTAAATGTCACGGTTATTGTTTGCAAATAAAAGATCTACTCATTGAAAACTCCCCGCAAATCCTGGTGATTGTTAACATTTTCTCCACGAAAACCGCAACTTTGGCTGCAGTAAAATTGTGGCGACTGAGGCTCTGTGGCGCAATAAAAAGCGTGTTAGATTTCTGCAACTTTAGGAACTTTGCTGTTCAATGTTTGTGAATTTGAACCGCACCAGAATTGGTGTTTACTTCAATTTTCAGCTGAATCATTGATTGTTGTACTGATTCCTCGCCACTCCCTGCCGTCTGGAGTTCTCGTCCCTGCTTCTGACCAGAGGAAATTCCTTACCTTTTTGGTTGTAAGTTTTTACGGAATCATATCGTTTGAAACATGATCAGACCAGAATCAGGTGCTCACCCGCAAAACCTGCAAATTTCGTTCAGAAACCCACTGTCTGTACACATTTCTCTCCCAAAGTTGCACAGAAGTTTTTGATTGCTGAAATGTATTTATCCCGTTGTGTGACAAATTGTTGTGGATGAGCTGGTGAAAGACATTGGCGTGTTTGGTCAGCCATGATGATATCAAACGGCGGGAAGGACAGGTGTTTGGAATAGCCTCCTCCTGTTCCACTGTTTCTGTGCTGTTTCTTACAGAGGGCTTTCAACAATAATTTGATGAGGGCAATGTGAATCGACACTACGGAATATCAAAGTCCTCCCCTTTATACCACTGCTCTCACAGCCAGAATAGACAGCTCCAATTGCAACTTTAGATCAGATAGTGAAGGATTCTCTCAGGCGCTCTGTCAGACTGCAAGCTATCTTCACACAGGTTTCCAACTGAGTACATGGAGCAAGCAATCGTGTGGATATTGGGGATTCAGGGGCAGATTTCCACTCTTCTGGTCTGCAGTTCTGGTCACATGAATTTCTGACATGCTGAGTCTTTCTGTGCATTCTTCCTACTTTCCAATTTCAACTGTGATTGAATTTATTCTTGCATACCATTCTTACATCTTCAATATTAATGGAAACTGTGCATCGTTTTCTTGAATGTAGGAATGGTGAAGATTATTGATGAATGCAATGAGTTTCATGTTACCTGTATGAACTTTCAGAAGGAAGTTGGTGAGGTTTCATTGATTCGAATTCTGTGCCGATTGAAGCTGATTGAAGGGAAAGTTCTGCGACAGCAGCAATCTAACATTGTCTGTAAACAACGCAGGAACCAACAGAAACCCATTTTTCAATGTCGTCTATTTTTCACATTTTTGTCTGCCTTTTGTATCCTTTTCGTGAACCTGATGCTTCAATGATTATAGGTTCATGTCAGTTTCACCTTGTCTGCATTCGCTTTAATTACAGAACCAGCCGTTTCAGGAAAATGAGGAAGTGTGAGTGACTCAAGTATAGATAAACAATAATGCGGGAGAAATCAGGAAGGATTTAGTTGTGTCTGAAGAGAGATCACCCAGGTTATGTGAAGTTGTTAAGAGTAAGGCAGCACATCACCACCAAAAAATCCCACAGTGTTATATTTCAGTGGTTAGCACTGCCGCCTCAACAGAGTCCCAACTTCTATTCCAGCCTCGGTGGACTGTCTGTGTAGAGTTTGCACATTCTCACCGTGACTGCGCGGGTTTCCTCCGGGTGTTTCATTTTCCTCCCACAGTCCAAAGATTGTGCAGGTCAGGTATGTTGGCCATTCTAAATTGCCCATAGTGTATTTGTCAGAGGGGAAATGGTTCTGGTTAGGTCACTCTTCGGAAGGTTGGTGTGGACCTGTTGGTCCGAAGGGCCTGCTTCCATAGTGGAGGGAATATCATCATCACAGCAGCAATAGAGCAGTTGAGTTAAAGTTCCCACGGTATGTGTAGGTCACGTGACAGGTTCGCTGTCTGCGGCTCCAGTTGCGCAATTGGTCAGCACCTAGTACATAAAGGTGCATAAAATGCCAAGGTTGTAAGTTCAATGCTTATCTTAAGATGTTGTTACTGACATTGACTAGGGATTATTGAAGTATTGGACAGAAAACAATGGTAAGTAAAGTAGCATTTATTTGAAAACTCCAGTTTCTGACGTGAGGAAAAGTTTTGTCTTTCAGAAACATGCCAATTATTAAACGGAAATCTGCAAGTATTCCACAGGTGAATATCCATCTGTGGATAAAGAAACAGAGGTTAAGTTTCAGCTTGATGACCTTCCTCAAATTGCTGACCCAGCACTGGATTACATCCTGGGAATGTCTGTTTGACTCGTTCCATATCATTCCACTTCCCGAGAGCTGCACAGCTCATTAAACCAATCGGAATTATTAGATTTATCTCTTTGTGGAGTTTGAATGTTGTCAGTAAACCTGGTAAAGGATCTGGACAAGTGGTTTTACTGTTGGGAGGAACAGGGGGTCAAACTGGAATCAGGTTGAGTCTTGACGCAGGATTTTTCAAGCGGAGATAAACTCCCCTTTCGGTTGATTATGACCAAATACTCAAGACAACAGATGGTAATGATAATATTGTTTTACATCGACAGGCCAAATCTTGCTCACTGGAGGCACCACAATATTACAGATCAGGTGAGTGGGGGAGATGATGATCCTTGTGGAAACATGAGACAGTGAGACAATTAATCCCACGCTGCTGGTCTCATTTTTCTCATAAACCAGTTAGCCAGTGGACTGAGCTAACAGACTTCTATTCAATGTAGAGCTAAACCAAACAGCTCAGTGCATTTACGTTATATAATATTTCATGTAGAATGAGCTGCTGCACCTTCCAACTCCACCAGCTCTTCTTATATTCAATATTTTCAATTGCATGTGCTTTGCAATTTCTTTCCTAAGAATGTTAACCAATTAGAGAGTATTTCCCTTTTGCATCCCCGTCTAGGCAGCCCAGAATCACTGTCGCTGTTTAATTCACTCCTTCTGTGCCAGCACACGCTTTTCAAATATTCTGGAATCAGCTGCTAAAATGCTATTATTTATGAAAATTCATCTCCGAATTCAATAACTCTTAGAATAAAGAATGCCTACTCCAAACATCTTTATCGTGCCCCTCTGGGTTTGAAGCTCTAACCTCTAGTTTAAACTCACCTAAACGAGGAAATTTCCCTCGAATTTACTCTTAACAACTTCACATCACCTGGGTGATCTCTCTACAGACACAACTAAATCCTTCCTGATTTCTCCCGCATTATTCTTTATCTATGCCACATCCCATTAAAACCCCTCTATTCTTTTCTAGTGGCTTTATCACCCAGTAAACCTCATTTCCATAGTTTCTAACGACATGGTATCAAGTGAATCATTGGCCATGTCGTTCCTAATATCTTTATATTCCAATAAATGCTGCTCGTGTCATTCATAATGTCTTTATATCCCATTAAATTTCAATCTGAGATAGGATGCCGAGTCCAATTCAATGCATGAAAACTCACCTCTAAGCTATGCAATCTTATTACCGACAGAGGAAAGGTGGAAGCAATTTCAATTACAGCTGAATCAATTGGCTGCAACAGAACCGGATAAAATCCCACTCACACACATGACTGTTGTCCTGATTATTATTTCTTCTCTAAGTGTGCAGAAGTAACACAGTGAGGGATCAATTACTATTGTCAGACATACACAAGGGGGCATATGAAATGCTGAAGTTGTGAGATCAGAGCATTTTGTATTGACAAAGACCATTCAGTGTTCGAATCTCAGTCTTAGGAATTAGACAGAGAGCGATTTTGAGCGAAATTTGAGCAAGGACGTCTTCCCCATGTCGTAATACTAGTTTCTGTGGTTATTTTGTTGTTTACCTCGTTTGTGTGTATTGCCTCGTTGAGGATTTTGAAGTTGTCCCCTCTACACAAAAGTTCCGTGCTTTTGCACTGTTGTATAAAAGATGCAGTACAATAACACTCAACATTGATTCGGTCAACTTATACAGATATTGACTCCTGGAAACAGCACTGTGCACTCTCCGCGGGTCTGGAAAATAATTTGTTGCATTCCCGCTCTTATGGCTCTTTTCATTCCATCAGCTTCTGTTCTTCATTGATTCCGATTCAGCAGATCTTGTCCCAGAGTCATTTCTTTGAATGTGTTCAGATTATGTGAGCAGAATATCACAGTCCATATCCCAGAAGTCAGACCATACTCAGGGAACCGTAATCTGCTCTTGATCCTTTCTTGAACACCAAGAAGAAATATCTAAGCTCTTCAAAATTTACTAACCTGTTTTTCAGAAGCAAGATAAACAGTTCCAGGTTTCTGCTTTTGTTGTCACATGGACCAAGATTGTAAATGCTGGAACTAATTGAGACTGTCCGCCCTCCCACATCCATTTTCTCCAAAGGAGGTGTTAAGATGATGGTTTGAATCTGATTCTTCTGCAAAGAAGAATCTTTTTATCCATTAATTTCTGGTTTATGGGCCCACCAGGCTCCCGCTGGGCCTCTGTGTTAGCGCTGACCACAGCGGTTTCCCGCAGTCTTCAGCTTTTGGAGCATGTACCTACGAGGATGACATCAAAAGATATTCACTGTTACTGTGTGATACACTACCAATGGAGAAAGCTCTATCAATGGAGGAGCTCAGTCTGCTTGAATGGGATAAACAGCACTATCCCGCATGAGGAAATTCTGCAGTGTGTCCTGCGAATCAGACACATTACACTTTATCATTCAGATCATACCAGAGTGAGAGCGCTCGAGAAGGCCAATCGGTCACTCGTACCTCAGGAGTTACAAAAGATGGGTTAAAGTGAAAACACTGGTGATTCGATCAGGTTTCACGTGTTTACATGAGGCTGGACGCAGAAAAAGATACACTGTGAAGCGAATGGGATCTGACTACAGGAGCAGCAAATAGTTTGTATGGTGCAGAGGAGATCTTTGAAGTATTGAATTCTGATTGATGGGCCGATCATGCTTTTCCTTGGCCACGCTGCTACAGAAGATAATACGTCAGTGTCTCTTGGAATTGTGATGGCACAGGCAAATATCGCCGTTATACGGCTGGAAATTCCATTTTTCCAATGTGTAGGCAGTCTGTGTGTAAAATAGCTGAAATATTGAAGCCTTTCTCATAAATAATTCCACTCCATCTCAGAGTGTTGAATTTTCTCCTTTCCACTTTACATAATATTGTGCCTGCACTGAAATTGATTTGCTCCTTCTGCATGTCTTTAACAGTCTGGGTGATATGATGCAGTTGTACTGACCCACCTTCTGACAGAATTTTCCACTTCACTTCAGCCTGCCCTAACTTCGCTATCTGATACCATTCCCGTTGTTTAGGTGTTAAGTGCTCGTCTCAGATCCAGCCTGCCCTTTCCCAAAATAAACGCAAAACTCAGTTACACTGTGATCACTGCACTCCAGGAGAATCTTCACTCCGACGTCATTGATTATTCTTAGGAGAAAGTTAGGACTGTAGATTCTGGAGATCAGAGTCGGGAGTGTGGTGCTGGAAAAGCACAACAGGTCAGTCAGCTTCCGAAGAGCAAGAGAGTTCACGTTTCAAGCATAAGCCATTCACGAGCAATAAGGCATGTGATTCGGGACAGAGAGATAAATGTTTGGGGTGTGGGGTTGGGGGGAGTTAGCTGGGAAAGCCATAGTTGGATGAAGGTGAGGGAGAAGATGATAGGTTAGAAGGAGCAGTGATGGAATAGGGCCAGGTGACGGTGCCAAGTTTGAAGCTTGGGAGTTGGGGGAAGAGAAATGAGACACTGTTCAAATCCAGACTTATCCCGTGAGGTGGCAGAGTCCCAAGGCGAAATGTATGCCATTCCTCCTCCAGGTATAGGGTGGTTATGATTTGGCGGTGAAGGAGGCCCAGGACCTCTATGTCTTTGATGGAGTGGGAGGGGGGGTTGAAGTGCTCAGTCACGGGATGGTGAAGTTGGTGGGTGCGGGTGTTCCAGAGATGTTCTTTGAAATGATCTGCAAGAAGGCGTTCTGTCCCCCTGATGTAGACGAGACCACACTGGGTGCAAGGGTTGCAGTAGATTACATTGGAAGCGGTATAAGTGAATTTCTAACGGATGTGGAAGGATCGCTTGGGGCCTTGGACGGAGATGAGTGGAGTGGTGTGGGTGCTGGTTTTACCCTTCCTGCGGTGGCATGGAAAGATGCAAGTAGTGAGGTGTGGGCTTATAGGGGGTTGTAGACACGATGGGGGGGGGGGGTTCTGGGAGGGAATGACCTTTTCAGAATCATAATAGGGGTTGGGAGGGAAATATATATCCGATGGTGGGGTCTGTTTGGAGATGGCAGAAGTGGTGGAGTATGATGTGTTTTATATGGAGGTTGGTGGGGTAAAAGGTGAGGACCATGGGGTTCTGTCCTTGTTGTGGGAGGTGTGGGGATCAAGGATGGTGGTGTGTGAAGTGGAGGAGATGCAATGGAGGGCATTGTCAACCAGGTGGGAAGGGAATTTGCGATTATGGAAGAAGGAGAACAAATGGGACTTTCTGAGGTGGAATTGATCATCCTGGGAAAAGATGGGGTGGAGGCAGAGGAATTCGGAATAAGGGATGCGTTTTACACGAAGTGGGGTGGGAGAAGGTGTAGTATTGTTAGATGTGGGAATCGGTGGGCTTGCCGTATATATCTGTAATTAATCCTTCCCTTGAGATGTTGATGGACAGGCCTGGGAAGGTGAGGGAATTTGCCAAGATGATCCAAGTGAATTTGAGGTCGGGCTGAAAAGTGTTGGTAACGTTGGTGAACTGTTCAAACTCCTCGTGGGATCATGCAGTGGCGCCAATGCATTCATCAAAGTAGTGGAGGAACAGGTGGAAAGAGGTGCCAGTGTAACTGTGAAAGGCGGGCAATTCCACATATCTGACAAAGAAGCAGGCACAGCCACGTCACATGCGGGTGCCCATGACTATCCCTTTGGTTTGGAGGAAGTGGGAGGATTGGAAGGAGAAGTTGCTGAGGTTGAGGACCAGTTCAGCCAGGTGCAGCAGAGTGTCGGTGGAAGGGTACTAGTTGGGATGGAGTGAGACGAAGAAACAGAGGGCATGGAGACTGCCGTCATGGCAGATGTATGTGTACAGGGACTGGACGTCCAAGGTTAAGATGACGCATTGTGGGCCAGGGAAACAAACGTCTTGGAGGAGATGAAGTGCATAGGTGGTGTCACGAACGTAGGTGGGGATTTCCTGCACTGGGGAGACAGGAAGGTGTTGAGACAGGAAGAGATGAGTCTCGTCGGACAGGCGCAGTCTGAGACAACAGAACCAAGGAACGAGGTATAAATGTAAAATGAGGTTGGAGACTGTGGATGGGAGGTTCCCCAGAGGTGATGAGATTGTGATTGCCTTGGAGATGATGGGAGGTGAGGTTGTGATCGAGGGCAGTAGGAAGAGTTGTCTGCGCGTTGGCGCCTGGCTTCAACAGTATGCCTCACGCCGACTCACAAGCGTCATTTCTGATGAAGGGCTTCTGCCTGAAACGTCCATTCTCCTGCTCCTCGGATGCTGCCTGACTTGCTGTGCTTTTCCAGTATCACACTTTTGATTCATTCATTATTGCGGTTTCATTTCACACTACCAGGTCCGTGCTGTCTGTTTGCCTCCTGAAACCACTGTTCTCATAACGTGCTGCAACATCTACCAATCTCAAATATAAACAGAAATTGCTGTAAAACCTCAGCAGAGCTGGCAGCATCTGTGCAGATGAATCACAGTTAACGTTTCAGATCCACTGGATCCGTCCCTCCCCAGATGCTGCCAGACTTCCTGAACTTTTCCAGCGACCTCTGTTTTTGTTTGATTTTCAACATCTGCGGTTCTTTCACTTTTTCTTTCTTATTTTCTACGAATATGATTTGGCTCAAGATTATGTTAAAAGTTTTAATATGACTGCGATCGAATGGCGAGATTGCACCAGCCCGCTACTGCTACTTGGTTCATGTGACCAATGCCTTTCCACTTGGTCACCGTGCCCTACAGCTGCACGGTATATAAATTAACAAAATTATGGTATTCTCTCAGATTGGTAATCAAGAGCGAGATTGTTTGAATTGTTGAAACAGTAAGATAAACTGAGAAAATACAGGATATTAAATGGAGAACCATAAGGGAAAGAGAGAACAGTGAATGGTAGTGTTCTGGCAAATTTTAAATGTCCTTGCTCAAGATTCCGAAAATGCTATCATTCACAAAGATACCACAAGTTGGAATGTAACTTTTAGGACAAGCAATGCAAGCAGCTTGCAAAATCTTAGTCTGAAAGTCTTGCTGAAACTGCTTTAGTTTTAATGAATGCATACATGGGCTTCAGTGCCTAAACTGTCAAAGGAAATCCTTGCCTTCGAGGATACGTGGAGAAAGTTCACTGATTCATCGCAGTCATGGCAGGACTGTCCTCTGGAAGCATGTAAATACAATTATTCAATGCTCCATAGAGTATCGATTAAGAGGCGAAGGGAATGTCTCCATTCACAAATTAATAATTAATAATTCAGTAGAACTCAATACAGGGACACATGAATTGATGAACAAAGTGGGCAAGAACACGGACATACGATACAACAGCTACGACAAATACTATGTGGAAAGTGTTGATTTCAGATCCACGGTGGCATTTGGTAATGATGTTTACTGCCCAGAATCAGTCTGCACTGGAATTAGTAGAGCCCAACTGTGATATATTTGAACTTCAGTTACCATTAGAAATAGCTGAGACTCACTCAGGTCAAGGAGATTTAGAGAAATTATATTTAAAAAGCAAAGAGTTCATCGCGTAACTGTGAAATCTTTAGGTCACCCCCAGTGGGAGCATTGCGTGTAATCCTTGTCCTCATTCTCCACCAAAGACATGTGAAGAGGTTAGAAAAGGCACAGACACTGCTTACTGAGTATCAAGATATTATGGTTTCCCGAGACAGAAAGACATCAGAAAGGATAGAAATGGTTTCATCGGCATGATAGACAGAATGAAGGAGTTTATTCATGATATGTGGAAATGCTGGACCAGAAACACTCAAGTTTAAATGTAAACAAAATAGTTTTTCACATAATGAGACTTTTGAAGGAAATTCCCTCTTTTGGGTCAATCAACAACTTTAGTTAGAGCTTCAAAACTATTAGTGAATGATTAAGAAAAGATTGGATGAGAGTTTCTTCCACTCAATAAAGTTACTGAAATCCTGAATGACTTTCCAGAAATAAAACGTAGATTTCTGATTTCCTTGTGTTTTAAAAGATGCACGAACAAACGGAGAAGGAAGGAATTTATCATTGAAAGAAAGAAAACGTGTGGGTGTGGTTTAATTTCGAATTTGGTTGTTTTCAGACACAAAGGCATTTCATGAACACGTTCAGCTGAATAAGCCTGAGTATAAAAAGTTCATGGATTTGAAAGGTGTAGCGTATTATTCAAGGTGTAGCATTCTAAATGGGGTTGTTTTCCTAAAATAACTGCAGGCAGAAGTTGCATCTTAATGAGTAGCAATTGAATCGTCACTTGGAACGCAACACCAACTTTAAAGATTTGATCACATTCACATGATATTAGGTGTTTTTCACGCTTTCTTATCTCTACCACAAAGTAGACCTGTCTTTTTTGTATTTTTAACCCTCTGTACGTCTCTGCAGCACACCAATTCAGCTGAAAGATGCTCAGAATAAAATGGAAAACAATATTCCGACGGTCCTATGCGATCAGTTTTTTTTTATTATTACAATGACCAGTGCGAGTTTGCAACAAACTGCATAACATGCAACCAGCTCAACATCGATTTTCCCGGAATTTAACGCAGTGCACATGGGAAACGTCATCCATCTACTAAAAAATCACCTTCGACTCTCTCTCTTCTTTGAAGAATGAAACCTGAAAGCAACAACACCCCCAGATTCTATTGACTACCCTAAGTGCACAAACCAGCCATCCCACTCAGACCCATAGTATCACTACCAGGGACACCATCACACAAACTGGCTAAAGAACTACAGCAGAAACTGAAACACCTGATCAGCAGACCCAGACACTCTATACAATCAACACAGGAATTCTTGGACACCATCAGAAATATACACATAGACAAGGAAGAAACTATGGTCTCATTCGATGTAACGGCACTGTTCACCTCTATTGACAAAACCCTAGCCAGAGAAACAATAGCCAACCTGCGAGACATTCAGAACAGAAAACAGGACGTTGAACCTATCAACAAAGACGGCATACTTAAATGACTGGACTTGTGCCTCACAACACACTTCACATTCAACAACCAGATATACGAACAAATCAACGGAACGCCCATGGGTTCACCCATCTCTGGACTCATAGCAGAAGCGATAATGCAAAGGTGAGAACAAACAGTTTTACCGCAAATTCAACCCAAACTCTGGGCCAGATATGTGGATGACACCTTTGTAATCATTAAAAACACAGAAATAGAGAAAACATACCGGATCATCAAATCCACGCTCACAGGAATCCGATTCACGAGAGAGGAAGAAAAGGACAAGCAACTCCCATACCTAGACGTGATAGTACAGAGAATACCGAACGGAGAATTCACCACAAGGGTATACAGGAAAGCCACACACACAGACCAGGTCCTGAACTATGAAAGCAACCATCCCAACACACACAAACGAAGTTGCATCAAGACACTATTCAAAAGGACCACAACACACTGCAGCACACCAGAACTGCAAAAAGAAGAAAAGGAACACCTATACAAGGTATTCGCCAAAAACGGATACCCGCGTAACTTCACCAACAGATGCCGAGGAGAAAGACAACGGAACGAGGACATGCCGCAACCCAAAGGACTAGCCACACTACCATACATCAAGAACATCTCTGAACTGACAGCCAGACTACTGCGACCACTCGGACTTACAACAACACACAAACCAACAGCCACACTCAGACAACAACTCACCAGAACGAAGGACCCGATACCCAGCATGAGCAAAACTAATGTAGTGTACAAAATCCCATGCAAGGACTGCACAAAACACTATATAGGACAAACAGGAAGACAGCTAACAATCCGCATCCACGAACATTAACTAGCCACGAAACGACATGACCAGCTATCCCTAGTAGCCACACACGCAGACGACAAGCAACATGAATTCGACTGGGACAACACGACCATTATAGGGCAAGCCAAACAAAGAACATCCAGGGAATTCCTAGAAGCATGGCACTCATCCACAAACTCCATCAACAAACACATCGACCTGGACCCAACATACCGGCCACTACAGCGGACAGCTGAAACTGATAACCGGAAGCGGCAAGGACAGGCCACTATAAATGCCGTAGGAAACACCACAGAAGCGCTTCACAGGAGGCTCCCAAGCACTGAGGATGTCATCTAGACAGCGGACGAAACGTTTGCAACAAAAATTTATAGCTCGGCGAACAGAACCACAACAGCTCAAGGTTTTTGCATTGTTGAATTCAATTGTCAGTTTAGCCTTATTTAGGATTTTGAAATTGTCTGTCCTGTTCGCAAGGGCGTGTCAAAAATATCTGAACAGAAGAAAGATGATCCGAATAATAACATTGAGCATTATGCACTCTCCTTCAGTTTGGAAAACAATTCCTCACACGCAACTTTACATCTCCTGCTGTCACCGGCTCTCCACTCCATTGACTTCAAATCTTCACAGAATTCAACAGATCTTGTTGCATAACCATTTCTTGATTTCTGCTCTGATCACTGTGAGCAGAGTGTCACAGTGGGAGTGCGCTTGCCCCACACCCAGAGGTCAGACGATACACTTGGAACCACACTGTGCTATTTATCATTTCACAAATACCAATGAGAAATATCTATGGTGTGCATAATTTACACAATTCACTTATTCTTAAGGTCAGGGGAGTCGTCGCCTGGCTGAGAGGTTGAGGCGATGGACTGCTAATCCATTGTGTTCTGCACGCATGGGTTCGCATCCCACTCTTGTCGCTGTTACCAACGATTTTCAATGCTACTATTTTTGGATGATCTCAGCTGTCTTATTGAAATTGGAACTCCAATAGTGTGTTTATATGCATCGACGCTATTATAAAGTCTCAAAGAATAATTTGAGCCTGTTGCCTAAACTGCATTGAAATGTAGATTGAATTGGAATAATTAAAAGGAACGCCATTTTATTTTCCAAGTCAAGTTGCCGTGAACTTTTATTGTCTGAAAGAGATCCAGGAAAACCAAATAACGAGAGATGCAAAGTGCACGTTTATGCATGGGATTCTTAAGAAGTGTTGTGTCAGATGAAATCTTTGGCATGTTGAGTAGAAGTGATTCACCTTGGTGAAATGAGCACAGAGACACAGCACAAAACAATGGAGATATTTCAAAAGGGGCAAGGACTGGGTGTAGGAGTACCGATAACTGCTGTAAATGCACAGTAGAGAATTACCGATGTGGGTGCCGTGCATGAGCACGGACAGACTGACACATTGGTCTCATCCTTTCCGCTTTCTCTAGCCATTGGTGAAGACTGGACATAAGACACATATAAGCACAAGATATGTGAAACAAGCTCCCTCTCGTTATACACACACTTGATGCATCACATTGAACTATTAAAAACTGGAGAAGTCAGCAAGTTAACTGCAGGGACTGAATGTAAACCGTGGATCAATAACCGCAGATTAATGCAGCATAAACATGAAATGATTGCAAGAGTCTTTAAACTCATGTCATTAACAGACGTTTCATTCTAATACCCGTGTGGCTGAATGAAGCAGCAGGGAGTTCCATTGTTACCCACAGACTGAAGCACGCAGACACATTTCCCCAAGAGTGACACAGGCCTCTGGAGAAGACAAGCAGAAAGTAAGATTTCACCCATTTGGCTGATATTGTCCCATTTCAGACTTCAACACCAGTGTCCAGTTACAGCAAAGAAAGGAAGCATTAAGCCTCTCCCGTCCCAGTGTTCCTGGCCCATTCTTTCCCTTTACTCTGCAGTTTGTACTTTTTCACCTCGTTCTTGCTGCCAAACGGGCTCACGCCCGTTTTTTTCCTGTCCTGCCGAACCGTAACACTTGATGTCTTTGCTGTTTGAAGATCTGCCAATCTCAACCAGATTACACCTAATGACCATTCCTCAACAGCGTTCTGCAACAAGAAATTATACAGATTCAGAACTGTCTGAGACAATAAATGCTTCCTCATCTCTGTTTTAATTGTGAGATCTGCATTCTAATATGAAGTTAAAAATCGCACAACACCAGATCATAGTCCAACAGGTTTAATTGGAAGCATTAGCTTTTGGAGAGCTGCTCCTTCATCAGGTGTTTGTGGAGTACACAGTTGTAAGACACAGAATTTATAGCAAATGCTTACAGTGTGACGTAACTGAAATTATACATTGAAAAATAACTTGATTGTTTGTTAAGTCTTCCATCTGTTAGAATGACGACGTTAGGTTCATTTCTTTCTGATGTAAATCGCAAAACTTTCTTTTCATAGTTACACTCTCAGGTGAATTTTAACAATTAGTGTCAACCCAGATAATTTGTTGAAGGTGTTAGTTCCTGTGTGCTGTGTCCGTGCCATAATGTTTAGACTGACGCTAAACTAACAAAAAAAAAACTCTGCAGGCAAGGATGCTTTGAGGCATGGTACTTTGGTGAAACCGAGCAGATGCTAAAGAATGGATGAATGGCGACTGCACATCAATTAACAGACCGGTGTGCCCCTTCTCTGTTGGGGAACACTTCAGTGGTCCAGGACATTCATAGCAGCAGACATGTGGAGAAACAGATTGCGAAACAGATTTTGGAAAGGACCAGAAGCCACCGAGTAGTCGTCATGGGCGATTTCAATTTCTCAAATATTGATTGGAAGCTCTTTAGATCAAGTAGATTGGACGGGGAAGTGTTTGTGCATTGTGTCCAGGAAGCTTTTCTAACTCAGTATGTAGATTGTCCGACCAGAGGGGAGGCCATATTGGATTTGGTACTCCGTAACGAACCAGGACAAGTTAACCAAAATGGGTGACCATTTTGGTGATGGTGACCACAATTCTGTTATTTTAACCTTGGTTATGGAGGGAGATAGGTGCATGCAACAGGGTCGGTTTTACAATTGGGGAAAGGGTAAATACGATGCTGCAAGACAGGATCTGAGGAGCATAAGTTGGGTGCATAGGATGTCAGGGAAGGATGTCATTGAAATGTGGAATTTTTTCAAGGAACAGATACGATGTGTCCTTGATATGTATGTACCTGTCAGGCAGGAAAGAGATGGTCGTGTGAGGGAACCTTGGTTGACGAGGGAGGTTAAATATCTAGTAAAGAGGAAGAAGGAGGCTTACAAAAGGCTGAGGAAACAAGGTTCAGACAGACCGTTGGAGGGATACAGGATAGCCAGGAGGGAGCTGAAGAAAGGGATTAAGAGAGCTAAGAGAGGGCATGAAAAATCTTTGGCGGGTCGGATCAAGGTTTACCCTAAGGCCTTTTATGCATACGTGAGAAACATGAGAATGATGAGAACGAGGATCGGTCCGATCAAGGACAGTAGTGGGAGACTGTGTACTGAGTCGGAAGAGATAGGAGAGGTGTTGAATTAGTACTTTTCTTCAGTATTTACAAATGGGAGGGACCGTATTGTTGAAGAGGAGAGTATGAAACGGACTGGTAAGCTAGAGGAGATACATGTTAGGAAGGAAGATGTGTTGGGTATTTTGAAAAACTTGAGTATACACAAGTCTCCCGAGCCTGACGGGATATATCCTAGGATTATTTGAGAAGCAAGAGAGGAAATTGCAGTACCGTTGGCAATGATCTTTTCGTCTTCAAAGTCAACGGGGGTGGTAACAGGGGACTGGAGAGTGGCGAATGTTGTGCCACTGTTCAAAAAAGGGAATAGGGATAACCCCGGGAATTACAGGCCAGTTAGTCTTACTTCGGCGGTAGGCAAAGTAATGGAAAAGGTACTGAGGGATAGGATTTATGAATATCTGGAAAGACACTGCTTGATTAGGGACAGCCAGCACGGATTTGCGAGGGATGGGTCTTGCCATACAAGTCTTATTGAATTCTTTGAAGAGGTGACCATGCATGTGGATGAGGGTGGATCAGTGGATGTATTGTACATGGATTTTAGTAAGGCATTCGATAAGGTTCCCCATGGTAGGCTTATACGGAAAGTCAGGAGGCATGGGATAGTGGGAAATTTGGCCAGTTGGATAGAGAACTAGCTAACCAGTCGAAGACAGAGAGTGGTAGTAGATGGTAAATATTCAGCCTGGCGCCCAGTTACAAGTGGAGTTCCGCAGACATCAGTTCTGGGTCCTCTGCTGTTTGTAATTATTATTAATGACTTGGAAGAGGGAGTCGAAGGGTGGGTCAGTAAATTTGCAGACGATACGAAGATTGGTGGAGTTGTGGATAGTGAGGAGGGCTGTTGTCGGCTGCGAAGGGGCTTAGACATGATGCAGAGCTGGGCTGAGGAGTGGCAGATGGAGTTCAACCCTGTCAAGTGTGAGGTTGTCCATTTTGGCAGGACAAATAAGAATGCGGAATACAAGGTTAACGGTAGGGTTCTTATTAAGGTGGAGGAGCAGAGGGATCTTGGGGCCTATGTTCATAGCTCTTTGAAAGTTGCCACTCAGGTGGATAGAGGTTGTAAGAAGGCCTATGGTGTATTAGCGTTCATTAGCAGACGGATTGAATTCAAGAGTCGTGAGGTGATGTTGCAGCTGTACAGGCCCTTGGTAAGGCCACATTTGGAGTATTGTGTGCAGTTCTGGTCGCCTCACTTTAGGAAAGATGTGGAATCTTTGGAGAGGTTTGCAGAGGAGATTTACCAGGATGTTGCCTGGAATGGAGAATAGGTCGTACGAGGATAGGTTGAGAGTGCTAGGCCTTTTCCCATTGGAAAGGCGAAGGATGAGGGGTGACTTTATAGAGGTTTATAAGATGATCAGAGGAATATATAGAGTAGACAGTCAGAGACGTTTTCCCCGGATACAACATAGTGTTACAAGGGGACGTAATTTAAGGTGAAGGGTGGAAGGTATAGGGGGATGTCAGGGGTAGGTTCTTTACCCAGAGAGTGGTGGGGGCATGGACTGCGTTGCCTGTGGGAGTGGCAGAATCAGAATCATTGGTGACACATAAACTGCAATTGGATAGTTACGTGGATAGGTGCTTAATCTAGGACAAATGTTCGGCACAACATCGTGGGCCGAAGGGCCTGTTCTGTTCTTATTATTCTATGTTCTATGTTGTACATTCGACCTCAGACCTTTGGGTGACCATCATCCAAGGCGGACATCGTAACAGGGAGCAGCTGAAAGTGCCTGAGCAGAGGCTGATAGCTAAGTTCGATACCCATGGTGATGGCCTCAGCCGGGACCTTGGGCTCATGTCACAGTACAGGTGATCCCATTTTCCTAACTACAAACAGAGACCCTTCTACGCACACACACACACACACACGCATATATACATTTGTGGGGTGAATTTGTACTTGCAGAGTTACATTGTACTTTGCTCATAAACTGCATGAATCCATGTAAGTCTCTGTTAACTCATTGTATACAATTAGTATCAGTCTAAACATTATGGAACAGACAGCAGTGCACGGGGGCGAACACCAATTGTTAAAGTTCATCTGAGAATGTAACTTCAAAATAAAAAGTTTTGCGCTTTACATTTGAAAGAAGTGAAGCAAACACAGTCATTCTAATAGATGGGAGACTTAGCAAACAATTAAGGTATATTTCAATGTATAATATCAATTACATCACACTGTAAACTTGTGCTATAAATTCTGTGTCTTACAACTGTGTCCACAACCACCTAATGAATGAGCAGCGGTCCGAAAGCTAGTATCTTTGTTGTTTTGTAATGTCAGGAATTCATGTTCAATTTACGATTTTCATAAGGAACAACAAATATTATTCCCTGACTGGAAATCAACATTGGGAAATAGCAGTGAGAGAGCTGAATTTCAACACTTTCACAACAAGGAAGACATATGCAATGCTTGCAAATTTTCTTGGTGACTTTGTTTTTGCCTTATTGTTTCAGTTGACAAATGACAGTCATTGAGTTTTTAAAAGCATGGCGAGAGGCCCTTCAGCCTATTGTATCATTATCAATCATCAAACATCTTGTTTGTAAACACAGTTTCCAGCACGTGACTCATCGCCTGGTGTGTTGTAAAATTTCAAGTCTTCAGTTAAATTGTCATTCAATTTCTTAAGGGCTTAAGTGGTATCAGTTCTGAGAATGAAACTCTTTCTCAGAGCCGATTGTCAGTTTTCCTCAACATCCTGTGGAAAATGTTTATGCACTCAGATCTGAATTGGAGTACCCTGTTTCTTCTTCAGCTTCCTTATTCTATCTATTAATTGGTTTAGACTCCAATACAGACACAAGGTGCAGGTTGCAGAAGTCACGTGTTTGTACTTTCACTGATACTCTGTCTCGCCGGGAGCTGCAGTCCTTCCCCACGCTGATTCAGACAGCACTGTCCGTCCTGTGACATGTCCCATGGAGAATGGAAGGACAGGCACTAATAACCCGCACTTGGAAACGGAGCGGCAGTTTTAAAGCATTTACACTGCCCCTGCGAGGAATTGAGCTCCTATCTCCCGCATAACATGCGGCGACACTAACCATTATACTGTCGAGGACAACAGTTTCAAAGGAGACACTTCAGCCCATTGTGGCTCCATTTGTCAAAAAGAACTGCTTAACGACCCGAATCACTTAGACCATAGCTTTATAGGTAGTGGCAGAACACATTCACATCTCAATATTTCTTCAGGTTCTAAGCGTTCTTGCCTCCCTGACCCTTACAGACACAGTGTTGCAAATTCCAATACCTGCCGGCCTATAATGCTTTTCCACACATCTACTTAAATATTTCTGTATTTCGCATTAAATGTCTGGCCCCCTATGATCGATATCTCCGTCAATGAGAAACGGTACTTTCAGTATGTACCTAATACATGCCCCTCATGATTTTGTGCAACTTAACCATGTCTTCTCGCAAACTCCTCTGCACAGTGACAAACAATCCCACTCTGTCCTGTCTTTCTTCATGACTGAAACTGTTCAGACCAGACACTATCCGAATGAATCTTTCCTGAACCTTTCCCAGTGCGATCACATCCATGGACTTACGTGAACTGCAGACAATAGTCTAGATAGAACCGAATTAACCATTTTTACGTTGTCGCACCAGCATGCAGTATGGTTCTGCAGCATTTGTCGGCTTGCGGTCCGGCGACACGTGGAAACCAAAGGATACATGGATGGCAGTTTCCTTCCCTCAAGGACGTCAGTGAAACATATGGGTCTTTCAGGCAACGGATTTGTCATATTCTTAATTGGAGGTATTTCTTGCATTCATATTTTACCATTGTCTTGGTGTGTTGGGAATCGAACCGATCGACCTTGGGATGTTACTTGGCCTTTCGGATTAACAATCAAGCGATAATACCCCAGTAGGCTATCGCAGAAAGCCGTTACGGCTGATCTGTTCCAATAGAGTCTCTTTTTTTCCTAATTATTCTCTGTGTCCATTTATTGAGTCTCACGTTCCAATAATCTCTGGTCCATGTCAGTAAAAACCGCTAAAGGAGAATTGATCACACAGCTACGATATCCAAACGAATTGAATGATTTAAACGTGCCAATGAAGAGCTCGGGGTATGGTCATCCAGCAACAGTGAGTAGATGGTATCAACGTGAAAGTGTATGTTAAATTGTGCAATACCTCAGTCAAATGAGACGAGGTTCGGAAAAGAGAGTTAGGGTGAGTGGGAGGGAGAGACATCTTCAAGAACTTTTGGGGTTAAATGCTGATACATGAAACGCAGAAATATCGGAGAACGAAATTCAATGGAAAACAAATCATCACCTCGGAGAATATTACCATGTAAAAACGATTAATGTCTTACCGTGCTTCACCAAAAGTAAAACTTCGAGAGAACTGACTATCATGATATCGAGTCGATCCGAAGTCGTGGCAATCACAACGCAGTAGACGAAATACTAAACGGTTGCAGCACTCCACACACCACGCTTGCCAACTGCAGTTAGTATTTTAGCAGATGAAATGTCAGGAATAATATACAATATCAGGACTTAACGACAGGCATGTGGGAACTCAGAATGGGCTGAATCTTTAGGTTCACCGTCCCCAGAGTCTGTGGAGATTCCATGAATGAGAGTATTGGAGAATGGGATTAATGAAACTCTTGGAACTCATGGGAACGTGCAGGATATTGTTCAAATGTTTGCTTCAATAGCATTATAGTTTAACATCGGCCACTTCATTACTTTGCCCACATAAGGCAATAACAACTGCTGCACGCAAACACACTTAATTCCAGTTCCAGATTCGGAATCAGGGAAACTGTGTGAAGCAGCCCTGAAGATCAAGTTCGAAGTTGGGATGGAATGACGGGAGAGCAGCGCGTGTATTTCCGAGGTTGGGATTGCTTCTGGTCAAAAACGGGGCGGAAGGGAATACTTGCCCCCAATTATAATATTATAGCCATAAGCAGTATATGTTGCTGAGACAGCCAATTAGCGCACCTATAGAGTGTTAAGACTTAACTTTGGGGTGGCAAGGTTCGAAATTTCATTTTCATGTTTAGATCCATGTTTTCGACAATCGGCAGTAGCAGCTGCCTTTTCTCGCATCTGCTCAGAATCTGCTTCTTGTTCCCAGTAAATACTGCAACCTGGAGAAGGTGGTGTGGTGGTTACATAATAAACGAGTCATCCTTGAGGACTCAGAGACGGAACTGGTAATGTTAAAATTCGTCGAATAAAACCTGGAATGAAAAGCTGGCCTCAGGAACAGAGAACATGACTTTAATTTCCTGCAATCCCATTCATGCATGTCCCGTACGCAGGGCATTCTACCATCTTTACCCAATCCTACCTACTTGTGACTCCAGGGCCAGAACAACGTAGCTGACCCTTAGTCCGAGAATGCCGACCGTGTGAGGAGCAGGCCATTCGGCCCTTGCAGTCGACACCATCCCTCCGAAGCACATCCTATCAGACCCACACTCCATACCTATTCCGTTCCCCTTCATTTCCATGGCTGATCGCAGTAACCTGCACCCCTTCAGACTGTGGGAGGAAAATCAAACAAGCAAAGACAGAATGTGCAAACTGCAAACAGTTACACAAGACTGTGATCGAATCCATGTCTCTCATGCAGCGAGGGAACAGCGAATCAGGATGAACAACAAATGTTGTCCTGACCAACGACATCGGGAAGAATATTCACAACATGGGCAACGGGACTTGCGTCTGCGTGGACATGATTTGAACCAATCGTTCACTCTGGGTAGATACAAGGACACCAATATCACAGAGAAACCAGGGAAATGCTGGATTCAAATACCTACTGAAGTGGAAACTCATTTACTCAGTCAAACTGGGGACAGACTGTTCAACAGTCCCGTGTGTATGGAGGGCTCAATGAGCAAAAATAAAAACTCCAGAGGAACCAACAAGATTACATATCGCAGAAGGAGATCAATTAAACTGTCAATGCTGCAGTTAATCCCAACCAGCTGCCAGTTTAATACCGTCAAAGTCATAGAATCACACAAAATGAAAACAGGCGTTCCACTCCTACCAGCTCATACTGAACATAATGCCAAACTAAACGTTTCGCATCTGACAGCTTCTGTAATTGTTGAGGGCTAATTATTATTATTACTGCATTGTTAATATGAATGTTCAGATATAATTCTGTTCAAATCCTGGCATGGCAGATGCTGGAATTTTATTTCTATAAATGCCTAGAGTTGAAGAGTCTAATGATGATGTTGAATCAGTTGTTGTCGATCTGATTCACTAATGCCTGATAGAGAAAAAACTGCCATACTTATCTGGTCTGGCTGGCATGTGACTCCAGATTCATAATATCATGGTTGATTCCGTACTGCCTTCTGGGCAATAAATAATGGACTAGGTATGAATTAACAGTTATTTTTAAATCCCACTGAAACTTTCCAATTCATTTATCTAAATATCTTGTAAACATTGTAAATGTACTTTCATTCATCACTGCCTCAGGAAGTGAATTGCACACATAAGCCATTCTCTGTTAAAAACAAGCCTCTCATGTCTTATTTTAAATCTCTCTCTTTTCAACGACAACATTTGCCCTCTCGTTTTGAAGACCCCCTCCTTGGAGAAAAGACAGTTACAGTTAACTCTATCCGACTCTCAAAAAATTATAAATTTCTATCAGGTCGCCTTTCAAACTCCAGTGCTCGAGTGAAAATATTCACAGCCTATCCAGCCTTTCGTTTTAACATAAACCTTGCCCACTAGCCATACGCTGGTATACCTCTTCTAAACCTACTCCAGCTTAATAATTTCCTTGTTATTACTTGGCGACAAGAACTGGATGCAGTACTCCAGAAGAGACCTCACCCAATATCCTATTCAACTTCAACAATACGTACCAACTCCTATGCTCAAAGGACTGAGCAACGAATGCATGTTGACATTTTTTAAACATTCTGTCGATATGTGAAGCAAACTAAAAAGAAATATTTAACTTCATCCCTGGCCTCCGTGTTCCACAACACTATGCAACACCCTATCACTAATTGTATAAACCCTCCTCATATTTGATGTAGCAAAATGCAATACCTTCCATTTATCCAGATTGAACTACAAGTGACATTTTGCAGCCCAAAGACGCATTGGATTACGATCCTTCTGGAATCTTAGATCACCTTCTTTACAGTCTCGAATTCAGGTGTCCACTGTGAGCTTATGACCCATGGCTTCTCTGAGTTCCATTGTTTTCTCATACTGGTCAACGATTTTTAATTATTTGTCGTGGTGATCATTTAGCAGTATGCAAATTATGTAACAATTAGTCATTTAGTTAACCATGAGGAAGAAAGCCATAGACTGCAGGGAGATTGGAAACAATTGGCAAGAAAAAGTGCTGAAATGAATTCAATCCAGTGAAGTGGATGATAATGAATTTGGGGAGAAACAATGATACAAGAGTGAATACTGAGTGGTTTACAATAATAAAAGAGAAATTGGAGTAGGCATTCACGATTTTTTGAAGGGAATAGCACAAGGGATCAAATGGTCTCGAGGGGTTGGAGATACTTTCTGCTCTTGATCGCAGGTGGCAATGATCCTGAAACTAAAGCAACTGCCTATTCAGAGATGAGTCAGAGGACTGGCCACAAGTGTGGTCATTGCATTCTTCTATTTTATGAAGAATGATAAAATAGAAGATGGAGGGCGGAAATAGACCATTTGTCGCATCATGTATGGATCAGCACTCAATCAGATCTTCGCTGACAAGGCTCCAAGTCAGGCTTGCATGTTTGTTGGAGGAGAAGGAGCAAATGGAGGTCATTCGATGCAGAAGTCCATTAGACAATAGAACAGAAATTAAACAATTCAGCGCAGTGTGTCTGCTCTGCTATTAAATCATGGCAGATATCTTTCTAAACCCAATTCTCCTGCTTTCGCCCCATAAACCTTGATCCCCTTGACAACCACGCTGCTACATACCTCAGTCTTACATATAATCACAACCCTGGCTTCCACAGCCTTATCTGGCAACGAATTCCATACATTCACCACTCTCTGGCTGAATAAGTGTCTCTTATTTCTGCTCTCAAATGTCGTCCCTTTTCTCCAAAGTTGTGCCTTTGGGTTCTAGTCTCTACTAAAAATGAAAACCCCTTCCCAGCATCCACTCTGTCTCGGCGATTCACGATTGTATAAGTACGAATTAGATTTCCTCTTATTCTTCTAAACTTCATCGAGTACTGACCCAGAGTCCTCGAACGTTCCTCATGTGTCAAGCTTTTCATTTCTGACACCATAATGGTGAATCAGCTCTGAACACACTCCAGCACCAGTGCATCCTTCCAAAATATTTGAGGACCAAACGTACACACAGCAATCCAGATGTGGTCTGACCAGACTGTGAAAGAGCCGCGGAAGTGCATCCCTGCGTTTATATTCAAATATTCCAAAGATAAATATCAGCATTGCAGCCGTCTTCCAAACTACAGCTTCAATCTGCAACTTCATCTTAAGAGAATCCTGGGCTAAAATACTCAAGTATCCTTGCACTACAGACATGTGCACCTTCGCCCCATTTGGACAACAGTCCGTGTCTTTATTCTTCCGACCAAAGTGCAACACTTCACACTTTCCCACATTATGCTCCATCTGCCAATTATTTTCCGATGCTCCCTACATGTCCATATCCTTCTGCAGCATCCCCGCCTCCTCAATGCTATCTGTATTTCTGCCATTGCATTGTCTGCAAATTGACACACAGTGCTCTCAGGTACTTTACCTCGATCGCTAATGGAGAAAATGAAAAGTTGTGGTCCCAACACAGCCTTGAGGAACGCCACTTGTCATCAGCTGCCATCCCGAGAAAGATCATTTTGCTCCCAATCACTGCTTTCTGTCCTGCGAGCGCAGCTTTCCTCTGAAATAATGGGCCCTTATCTTATTCAGTAGCCTCCTGTGCGGCAAATATCAAAGGCCTACATGAAGCCTTATAACCTTCCTCGTTACTTCCTCAAAGAGGAATTTTTCCAGATTTGTCAAGTATGGCCTCTCCATGATGAAACCATGCTGACTTTGCCTTATTTTAACATACACTTCCAAGTACTCAGAAATTTCTTCCAACGGAATGGATTCCAGGACCTTATCCACAACCAAGATTCGGCTGATTGGTCAGCTTTTGTGTTGTTTCCTTTTAAAATGGGGTGTTACGTTTGTGATTTTTCAGTCCCATAGCACCCTTTCTGGTTCTAGCGATTCCTGAAAGCTCTTCACTAACATATCCACTATTTCTTCAGTTGTCTACCTTAGAACTCTGGAGTGTTCTCTATCTGATCCAGACGATGTATCGACGTTCAGGCCATCCAGTGTTTTTTGCACCTTCACAGGGATGGCCACTAGACTCACATCTGTTCCCCCATTTTCTTGTATGTTTGGGTACATCTCATGTCTTCCACTGTGAAGACTGGCACAAAATATTTTTTCAGTTCCTCAACAATTTCCTTGTTCCCACTACTTTCTGTCAATTGTCATTTTCCAATGGCCCATTGTCAACTTCTACCTCTCTTTTGCGTTTATATGAATAAAGAAACATAGAACATAGAACATAGAAGAATACAGCGCAGTACAGGCCCTTTGGCCCTCGATGTTGCGCCGATCCAAGCCCACCTAACCTATACTAACCCACTATCCTCCATATACCTATCCAATGCCCGCTTAAATGCCCATAAAGAGGGAGAGTCCACCACTGCTACTGGCAGGGCATTCCATGAACTTACGACTCGCTGAGTGAAGAACCTACCCCTAACTTCAGTCCTATATCTACCCCCCCCTTAATTTAAAGCTATGCCCCCTTGTAATACCCGACTCCATACGCGGGAAAAGGTTCACACTGTCAACCCTATCTAACCCCCTAATCATCTTGTACACCTCAATCAAGTCACCGCTAAACCTTCTTTTCTCTAATGAAAACAGCCCCAAGTGTCTCAGTCTTTCCTCATACGATCTTCCTTCCATACCAGGCAACATCCTGGTAAACCTCCTCTGCACCCGTTCCAGTGCCTCCACATCCTTCCTATAGTATGGCGACCAAAACTGCACACAATATTCCAGATGCGGCCGCACCAGAGTCTTATACAACTGCATCATGACCTCAGGACTCCGGAACTCAATTCCTCTACCAATAAAAGCCAGTACGCCATATGCCTTCCTCACCGCACTATTTACCTGGGTGGCAACTTTCAGAGATCTGTGTACATGGACACCAAGATCCCTCTGCTCATCCACACTACCAAGTATCCGACCATTAGCCCAGTACCCCATCTTTTTGTTATTCTTCCCAAAGTGAATCACCTCACACTGAGCTACATTGAATTCCATTTGCCACCTTTCTGCCCAGCTCTGCAGCTTCTCTATATCCTGCTGTAACCTGCCACATCCTTCCTCACTGTCAACAACTCCTCCGACTTTCGTATCATCCGCAAACTTGCTCACCCAACCTTCTAACCCCTCTACCAGGTCATTTATAAAAATGACAAACAGCAATGGTCCCAAAACAGATCCTTGCGGAACACCGCTCGTGACGGCACTCCATGAAGAAACTTTGCCATCAACTACTACCCTCTGTCTTCTTCCATCCAGCCAATTCCTAATCCAAACCTCCAACTCACCCTCAATGCCAAACAACTGCAGTCTTACTTTATATTAGTAGTTATCTTATATTTAATCTTCTCCCTCCTCATTTGTTTGTTGTTGCCCTTTGTGGGTCTTTGTGATTTTACCAATCCTCTGATTACCCACTGCCCTTCGCCACATTATATATTTTCTCTTTTGCCTTTATGCTATCGATGACTTCCTCAGTCCGCCATGGTTGCCTCATCCTCCCTACACCATGCCTCATTTTCCACAGGATGTGTCTCTGATGTGTCTGATGAATTACGCTCGGACACTCCTGCTACTGCATTTCCACTTTCCTGCTTTCTTGCTAGGCTTCTGTCCTCACCAATTTCATCCAGCTCCTCCCTCATGCCTTTACACTTGCCTTTATTCAACTTTAATACCGTTATCGTTGATTGTATATTCTCCCTCTCAGGGTAATTGCAGGGTAAATTCAATCATATTATCATCACCGCCTCCTAAAGGTTCCTTCATCTTCAGCTCCCTTGTCTCGACTGCCTCATTTCACAACGCTAAATCGAGTATTGCCGGATCCCTACTTGGCTCCACCACATGGTGCTCCAAAAATCCATGTCGTCGACATTCCACAATTGAATTGAATTCAATTGAATTCATTGTCACGTGCACTGAAGCACAGTGAAAAGCTTTGTCTTGCGATCATTGCAAGCATATCACAGAGTTAAGTTGCATAGATGTATAAATAATATGCAAACATATAATAGCTTGTCCTTTGCGTTTGTCTGGGCCGAGTTCACCACTCGCTGTAACCGTCTCCGATCTCGAATAGTACAGGTGCCATACCAGGTAATGATACATCCAGATAGAATGCTCTCAATTGTGCACCTATAAAAGTTGGCAAATGTATTCGCAGTGGTGCTTCAAGTGATCATCGATTATTTTTAAATTTCCACCACCACTCGCGAGATGCCATCATCAGACATATATCCCTCTCCCGTCCCTGTCCACCATCCACAGTGACCATTCCCAACAGTAAACCCTTTTGCAATCTGCCTTCACTCCCAATACCTGAACCAAGTCGCCTCATGGAGTCTTCCCCCTGCATCTCTGCTTTTCTGACACATAAATGCACAGAACGTAAAAATCCGTGCAGGAGTAGGCTGTCCGGCCCTTCAAGCCTGCTCCGCCGTTCAATCATATCATTGCTGATCTTGCTAAAGACTCAAATCCGCTTACTTGCCGTCTCATTGTATCCCTTATTATCTTTATCATTCAAATGAAGTATCGCTCTTAGCTTTAAACACTTTTATTGAACGAGCATTCACGTCTTCGCTGGGCAAGATATTCTATATATTAACATCCGTCTGGGTGAAGAAGGTCCTTCTGAAATCAATCTAAGTCTGCTCCCTCTAATCCTGAGGCTATGGCCTCTTGTTCGAGTTTCACCCGAATGAGGAAGCATCCTTTCTAATTCTATCTAATCTATTCCGTTCAAAGTTTTATGTTTCAGTAAGATTGACCCCTTATTTTTCTAAATTCCAAAGAAAATAATCCTAATCTACGCAGTCTCTTTTTATAGGCCAACTCCCTTAACTTCGGAATCAACCGAGCGAACCTCCTCTGCACCCCTCCTCCCCCCCCCCCCCACCCACCCAAGTGCTAGTGCATCCGTCCTCAAGGAAGGGAACCAAACGTGCACACAGTACACCAAGGATAGCCTCACCAGCACCTTGTACAGCTGTAACATAACATCTCTGCTTGAACCTTCATGAACCTACGTTACGTCTTTCCAATTTCTATCTCGATGCCCTGCTATTTCTTCCTTGATAATAGACTCAAGCATCTTCCCCACTGCAAAAATTAAGCTTACTAATCAATAATTAAGCTTACTAATCAATGTCCCTTCTCATCCTCGAAAGGACCAACATTTACTTTAGCCACTCTTTCTTCGTTTTATATTTTCATAGAAACTTTTTCTGTCCGTCTTTGTATTCTGTACTTCGTCATGTTTATCTTTAAAGTTTCCCCAATCTTCCAGTTTCAAGCTGTTCTCGGCTACATGGTATGCTTTCTCTTTGACTTTGTTAGCCTCCCTTATTTCCGAAGTCACGCAAGGCAGATTACCCCTTTTCTTGCAGTCCTTCCTTTTTACTGGAAAATAACTTTGCTGAGCACTTCTACAAAACAATCTTTTTGGAAGTCCTGCGCTGCTCGATATCTGTCCCACCAAATAATCTTTGTTTCTAGTCTACATTAGACAGGTGTGCTCTCATTCTATTGTTGTGCCCCGTGTACATGCACAGGATTTTATCTTGACAGTCCCCATCTGAAATCTAAGATCTGCCATATTGTGATCTCTCGTTCCAAGAGGATCCCTAACTATGAGATCATTAATTATTCCTGTTCCATTACACAGGACCAGATCAAGGATTGTTTTCTCCCTCGTCGCTTCCATTGCATACTGTTCAAGCAAACCATCATGGGTACATTCATCGACCTCCTCATCGACCAAGCTACATGTAAATTAAAATCCCTAATGATAATAGCTGACCCATTTTTACAGGCATTGCTTATTTGTTTGTTATTGCCTTCACCAGTGTGATGTTATTGTTTGCTGGCCTATAGACTGCAATTATCAGTGACTTTTTCTTCTTAGAATTTCTACTTTCCACGCAAAGTAATTCAAACATTCCCAATAGAACACACATTGTCTCTCTACGCTGCCCTAATGTCGGCCTTGAATAACAGAGAGACACCAACGTCTTTACACTGCTCTCGAAACTTCCAAATACTCTCGTACTCCTGGATGTTTAACTCCCAATTGTGTCCAGCCCTTAACCGTACCTCTCTAACGGCTATTAAATCATTTTCATTCATGTTGATTTGTGCCATTATGTCTTCAACCATGTTACAAATGCGACCAGCATTCAGGTGAAGTGCCTTTTTGTTAGGCTTCTTGTTCTCATGATTTCTCTCATAATATTTCTGTTTGCTGCTTGTCTCTACTCACCTGTCTATTGGCGTCTTCTCTCCTCTGTTTCCAATGGCCCAAACAAACCTTCTCGGTGAAGCAACACATGAACTACACTTCACGCAATCCAATCTACTGCAATGTGGTTTCCACTATCTTGGGAAACGAAGTTTGGATTCGGTGAGCACATTGCAGACAATAAAAGTTCTGTCTTCAAGAAGAGTTCCAGCGAAACTCAGGGCATGCTGGAAGGATACCACCTCAGTTTGTATTTGGGGCCTGCAGCCTTCCAGACTCCATATCATTTTCATTATTTTAGGGCCTGTACTCTCCCAATCCTATCCCTCTATCATTTTCATTATTTTAGGGCCTGTACTCTCCCAATCCTATCCCTCTATCACGCAAAGGCCCTATTGTCACAGAGCCTGCAATAACACACTACGTATGGTTCGCCACGAACAGTCTCCATTAATAGCTATTCACCCTTCCAGCCAGATCATCATCCAATCCTTCGTCCAACTGTTCTTCTCTCTACTTGAACTCTATCCACCCCTTTCGTTTATTCCTTACCCTCACCCAACCCCCACTATATCTTCTGCAGATTAACCAACATTTTCCAAGCTATCGTCAGTTCTGAGGATGGTCACTGGACTCGAAATGTTAACTCTGATTTCTATTTTCAGATGCTGCTAGACCTGCTGAGTTTTTCTAGCACCATCTGGTTTTGCTCTCGTTAGAGTCGGATACTGTGAATATTCGAAGAAGAATGACTGCGCATGACCTGGTAGCAGCCTGTTACTCTGCCTGTGCAATGATCCCCTGCTCAGATTTCAGAACTGTGTTCCTCTTGAAAAATTCTCTTGTGGATAGTTCCCATTACAAGGTGAGCCATCGACATCAACTTCTTAGGTCAACGAAGATAGCAATCATTTCTACCGCAATTCTTTCCTGGATGTGATGAACAGCAGAGAGAAAAAAATCCCTCATGTCAGATGTGAATGGATTGGAGTCCACGCAGGAGGTGTCATCAAGTGACGGTCTTTTTTTCGGATAGAAAACACTGAAACGCTTTCTCACTCACAATGTTTAAGAGGCGCAAAGGCTGAAAACAGCGTCTTCCAGTTAAAATAGGTGAATGCGTTCCCTCCAGTGTTAGAATTCAGTAGTGTACAGTTGTAAAGATATATGGATCAATCACTTTACACATTCAGATGGCGAGCAGTTCCTTTGTGGGAAGACATCTGTATAGAATGCAGGAAGATGATCAGTTTCATATCGGAATTGAGATTATACTGGAGGTGTTGAGAGTCTTAAACGTGGACGAATCCCCAGCAGAGAGTGGAGATTTACCACACGTAACTTTGTGAGACAAAGGAGCAATTTAAGGGGTTCTGACCAATGTTAACATTCCTCTTTGGCCGCAGGGGAGTTGGTCGAGGACTGCAGGACTACTAATGGGTTTCCACTTTTTTTACAAGGCAGGTAGAAACAAACCAGCGAAATACAGCAAAGTGAGTCTCAGGAGTGGTCGGGAAACGTTTGGAGAAACCTTTGAAGGAGAAAATTAATTGCGACTTGTCCAGGCAATGTTTGATCAAGGAGTCAGCATGGATTTGTCAAAGGAGGTGATACATAACAGATCTGATTACATGATTTGAGGAAGTGATCAGATGTTCAAATGAGGGGAATGAAAATGATGTCGTGTATGTGGGTTTCAGCGAAATCCCCCACGGGAGACTGATAACAGGCTAAAAACATAAACAATTCACGATCACGAGGTGTCAGCCAAATGGATCAGAGATCAGGTACAAAGCTGGCAAGCAGTTTGATGAAACAAATTGAAATCGCGGGAAAGACATGTACCAGGCTGACCCAGAACTGATTCTCTGCACAGAGGGCAAGAATGTTCTCCCCCTAGCAGAGAGTGCAGGCAGATTTCATCGGGGTACAAAACAAAGAGGATAATCTTAAAGCTGTAACAGCATAGTGGCGAAAATTGACAAGTGATTAAAACAAGAATAAACTGAATGGAATTCAAACAAGCGTCTGGCAGTAACAATTCAATTGTAATTGCCACTGGAGATTCCAGCCATCTCCTTGAACAGGTGAGAATGTCTTCGTGAGGATTCTTAACGGTATTTCCTGTCTGCACGAGTATGTGTTTCCCACACCACAGTTAATTGCCCGGGAAGCACACACATGTTTCTTCGGTTTTAAACAGAAATGCAGCAGGAGTCGAAACAGTATTTTAACAAGCTGCGTCGTTGGAAACGATCAGCAGAAATGGCAGCGGTGGGATTCGAACCCACGCCTCTGTCGAGATTGAAGCCTAAATCCAGCGCTTTAGACCGCTCGGGCCACACTACCAGCCAGACGCGCTCCTCATTTTCTTGCACTTCCAATTGTGATGCTGCAGAACAACAGATGCAAAGTCACATGAAAAGGGTTCCATGTGACTATGACTATGTAGTTCCAACTACAAATGTATCTGTGAGTGCGTGAGAACACGCCTGAGTCACCTTCACACGTCCCTGGTTGCTGAGTGAATCACAAAGAAGGAATTTCACCAGAGCTGCAACTGCCTCACTTCCCCACTCACCCTCCCCGTTTACATTTTCCTGCTCGTCAGTGATTTAAAGAAAACCAAATGGATGCGATGTCATTCTGTAGCCTCTCTGTCGATTCCTCCGTTTCAGTTCCAACGTGGTTAGATCTCGGGGCGCAACTTAATACTAGCGACGCTATGAAAGCACAGGTCCAGATGTTCCTCTGAGAGTGTAATTTCTTTCATTGCTGTTGCTAATTGAATGAGCCACTAACGTGCGAACTGCTCCAAAACATGATTCAGGACGTCTGGTGACAACTCTCGCACGTTGAATAACGACAGACAGCTTCCAAATGATGTCCTTCATAGACGACTTTGGGGGTACAATTGACAGACAGACTAGTTCAGGAATCCGTGGTGCGCTGTGACACCAGCGCATCAGCTTCTTCCCTGTTTTGGAAACGCGCCGCCTGCACAAGGAATGCAAATGCGGTACTGCTTTTCGTGGAAGGATCAGAACGCGATAACTACACTCTCAAACAGAATGGCATATGATCAGAACCAGGAGAAAAACTTTAAAATACTTTGCACAGTTATTAAATGGAGTTGCATTACATTTCACTACGAGAGCAGATTTGTTCAAGCAAATTCGAAGGCAGTTTGCAGATGGGAAAGCAAGCAAGAAAACTCCGTTCTTGTCCATGTAAAATGCTGCAGTTGAAGAACAAAGCAGTTTCTGCCTAGTTTTGAACTGGGGACCTTTCGCGAGTAAGGCGAACGTGATCACCACTACACTACAGAAACAAGCCGCAGTCGCTTCTGCGGAGCCTCAGTGGCATCCAGCACTGAACGTTGAATCCATTTTACCTTTCACCTTTCTGTTTCCAATCGCTCGTTGTTTAATGGGACTTGTTTAATTTTGGCTATGTGGTGAGCATGGACGAGATACACCGAAGTATCTGTTTCCACGCGGTGTGTGCAAATAACATTGTGTTGCTTACACCGGCTGTAAAGGATTACTTTTTAGCGGAGCTTGCCGTCGCAGTCTGTGGCACAATCATTTAGTCTGTTCGACTGCTCACGGGAAAGGTAGTATTGTGAAACACTGCAGAAATGAACGACTTCCTTACTTTTGCTCCGACTGACCATACTCTGGGAAATTTTCCCAGATTCTCAGTTGAGGATTTTTGCAGCTGGAAGTTACCTCAGAAACCCTGTTATTCGTAAGCATGAATGCTAAATGTGAGACAGTCCGGGGTCATGAACCATAAAGTAATGTCACAACTAACAACAGGGCATTTCCAAACTACTCTTTCAAACATACTGGAGCCTGAGTGCACCACTGCTTTCCAGACAATGTTGAAAAGAGAGAAAGAAAGGACACATTAAGAATGGCCATAAAAAAGTGAATTTCACCAATCACAGTCTCGAATAGATTACATTTTCCTTCCGATGTCTCCAGGACGGAGATGAAGGAAATCGGAGAAAATAAATATCATATGACAACGAAATTCATTGGGACTTTTTTCTCATTGTCCAGAAAACCAAATAACGACGAGTCGAGTCACCGAAGGACTTTGTTTCTCAACCGCGATGAAATAACAGTCTCCATTCGGTTCCATTAAAATCTCAACTTGCCTGGAACGGAAAGCAACACTCGAGCTGCTTGCGATTTTCCGCGCGGGAGGCGAGCACGATCTTGACAGCACAGACACTTCCCCACACCACAGTTCATTCCCCGGGAAGCAATACCATTTTCTTTCTGTCTTAAATAGAAATGCACCAAGCGTAGGAACTGCATTACAACAAGGCTGCATCGTTGGAGTTGATCAACGAATTTTGCAGCGAAGGAATTTGAACCCCGCCTTTTGCCGAGAGCACTGTCGAGACAGGAGCATTAATCCAGCGCCTCAGACCGCTCGGCCACACTTCCAGCCGGCAAAGCTGCCCCTTTTCATGCGCTTCCAATTGTGCTCCTGCATAACAACAGATACAAAGTCACGTGAAAAGGGTTCAATGATCTCTCTCCGACTCGCACATCTGCTGCGATGTGCCCGTCTACAATATCAATTTCACAGCAGCTAATGATAGCCCATCATTGGGGGACGTTGACGTACATTTGACAGACAGACTAGTTCAGGAATCCGTGATGCACTGTGACACCAGCGCATCAGCTTCTTCTCTGCCTTGGAAACGGGCCGCCTGCGCAAGGAATGCAAATGCGGTACTGCTTTTCGCTGATGGATCAGAACGCGGGAACTGCACTCTCAAATAGAATGGCGTATGTTCAGAACCAGGTTGGAGAAAGCCTTAACAACGTTTCGCCCAATAATTAAATGGAATTGCATTACTTTTCACCCGAGAGCAGGTTTGCGTGAGCAAACTCAAAGCCAGGTTTGCGAATGGCAAAGCAAGCAAGAAAGCTCCATTCCCGCTCGTCTAAAAGGCTCCTGTTGGGAACAGGGCTGTTTCTGCCCAGTTTCAGACTTGGGATCCTTTCCTGTGAAAGGCGAACGTGATAACCATGACACTTCATAAACAAGTCGCGCCGGGAGCTGTTGCTGTTCAGCGGTGTCCCGCACTAACATTTGCTGCCGTTCTACGCTTCATCTTTCTGTCTCCAATAGCTCGTTGTTGTCCAGCGTTATTGGCATAATCGAAAAGGTTAGAATATCACGTAAAATTGCTTACAGAATATAGACAAGGATGTTGTCAGGGTTACAATGTTTGGACTGCAGGGTGAGGCAGTATGGAAAGTTTGTAAACTGAGTGTTTAATTTTTTTACCCAAGGTGGGGCGAGTTGAAAACTAGAGAGCATAGGTTTAAGGTGAGAATGCTAAAATTTTAAGAGAGACCTGAGGCACCTTTCCCACAGAAGGCTGTGCGTGTTTGGAATGAGCTACCAGAGGAAGTGGTGGAGGCTAGTACACTCAGAAGATTTCAAAGGCAACCGGATCAATTTCTGGATAGGAAGGGTCTAGAGGGATAGGAGCCACAATAAGACACACAGGATTTGAACAATTATTAAATATTACATATTAGCAACAATTGTTTTTGTAAACAGTTCATAGCAAACTTGGAAATGATTAAAAATCTCATATTGCTATCCATAATGTGTAGAACTGACCAGTAATTATTGGAATGCAAAACATTCAGCAGTGTCTTAACTTATAAGGCCCAATATTAATCCAACGATTACTGTGAACATTCAAATGCTGTTAGTGCATGATGGGAAATGATTAGTTGGTATGTGGATGTGTTGACCTGAAATAAAAGATACATCTTTCATTGTAATACTGGCACTAATAAATAATGGAGTCAGCTATTATGTGAATCTTGCGATGCATGTTACAAAACATCAACTAAATTTCTGTATGACTGTTGGAATGACAATGAATTGATCATTAATTTTAGAATTCTGACAAAGTAAATTGTACAATATTTCCCAACGAGTTTGCTCTGATGTCGATTAGATATTTAGTAAAGTCAGTGAACTGAGAATTAAAATACTGGTATGATGAGTTCGATAAAAACTGATACGTAGCAAGTATTGATCAGAATTGTGCTGTCATTTAAAACTCTCAGTTATCGAAGAATTCTAAGCTTCGTGTTGCTGCTATTCTTGTAGAATTACCATATGTAATTGTTGCAATTTCTGTGTCATTAATGTTTTGACATTTATGACAGAATAACAAAGAAAATAAGTGAATAAAGAACATAGGTATCAGAAAAATACAGTCAACGGCATTTATAGAGAAATTGCTTTGAATATTGTCTCTGGAAAAAAAAACAGCTGATTAAGTTTAATGGGGATCTGATCAAAATGTACTGAGTCACAATTACACTTTTGTATGGGTGATTGAACTGGATTGCCCATACCATGAACTTGCGTCATCTCAATACATGCTTTGAATTTTTTTATATTAGATCTCCCACAGTGTGGAAACTGGGCCTTCGGGCCAACAAATCCACACCGACCCTCCGAAGAGTAACCCACCCAGTCCCAGTTCCCTCTGACTAATGCACCTAACACTATGGGCAATTTAGCACAGCCAATTCACCTGACCTACACATCTTCGGACTGTGGGAAGAAACCAGGCAAACCCAGACAGATACGGAGAGAATGTGCAAACTCCATACAGACAGCTGCCCGAAGCTGGAATTGATTACTATGAGCATTCTCAGCTGTAAATATTTTAGTTTGATTATTGCCCTAGGAAAGATGTAGCACGTAAATAATACAAAGATATCTCTTGCTTATCTTACTGTGGGGCGATAGCATTATTTTAATAGCATTTTGTTGTGACCTTGGTTGGATATTAATTAAGACTGGTAACACCCTGTGGATTAAAATATAGTAGCTGGCTTTAAGGATAGATGAAAAATAAGAACCATTCACCGAATGTTGAACATAATTTTTTTTTGCTCAAAAATGCAGGGAATACATGAAAAAAAAATGTATTGGTTTCCATGTAGAGCATTGTTATTTAAAATTATGTCATTATTCTTATCAATGTTGATATATTTGTGTCAGAATTAGGAAGAAAAATGCATAGAGTCGAAGTGAACATTACACTGAACAAAAGCTACATTAAATGACATTTGACTGAAAAAGGAATTTTCATAAATACATCATCAATGTACATTGACATATAACATTAAAATAAGAATGACAAGACTGGAACAAGTTCAAAGCAGTTTTCGAATTATTAAACGAAAACAATAAATAGTTTGCAGCACGCATGAATTAAAGAAGCAGTCTTTAATGTGACATGTCAGCTGAAGACCACTTCCCATTTTCCAGAAATGCAGGACTTCCAAAAATTCAAAATTTAGTGTTGTTGAGTAATACAGTAAAATGTGTGCAACATGAGCTTTCTCTTGCACACAGGAAAGAACAAGAAAATGTAAAAGATTTTCAGCATGAAATGGATTTATTTCTTAGTATTACAGTCAATATTCATTCAAAAGTGTAATTGTTGGTTTAAGCAGCAGACATTTTGTTTAATTAGTGAGCTGAAATGTAAGATATCGATTGCATTTATTGGATGGACTGAGGGCCAAAAGTTTACCTTGGTAATTGCTCTCAGGAACAATAAAATACTTCGGGTACTCTACTGAACAGTAATTAGATGCTCATGAAGATCTGTGTTCTACAATGTGCTGTGTTTTGTGTGAGCACTGATTTCAATAATGCAGATGGAATAATTTGGTGTCAATGATCTTATTTAAAATTAATGAAATTTTGATGCTAGCATTGCTTTGGAAACACACTTTAACCATCATGCAATAAATGAGAGTTACGCAAAGTCAAATGAAAATACTCCAATATTTTCGAAACATTTCAATCTGACATTCAGTGTACATAGGTGAGTGAATTTTTTTTAAAAAACTTCAGACAATCCATAACCTAAATAATAATTTAAAAATAACTTTGAGTAAAGGATATAAAGACATTAGAAAAATTACAACATTTAGTTACGAATGCAGGAAATCAGCTGATTGATGAATAATAGGAAATGGCATTTATTTATTTTATTGAAGAAGAAATTGATTTTCTTTTCATGGAGAATAAGCTTTTATATCTTTTAGTTGTTTGAGCAAAGCTTTTTGGAAAAAGAATTGATGAATATCCTTACTTCAACTCTTTCTTCTTTAAGACAGCAACATTCTCAAATATTTTCGAAGGAATACCGAACCAGCAGAATTAAATGTATGCTTTTCTATGTGGCCTGAAGAAAATAAATAGCATTGTAATTATTGGAATGAACGACAGATTAAAAACTCATGTTGACTTGAAAGACAATTCAACAGTGTTGCCATCATTAAAATAAAACTTGATGCTCACAATGATTGAGAGATTATATACTGCCATAATTTTATATTTGTTCATATACTGAGTTGGAATTCCACATTGATATATCATACTAGATTGAACAATTATTAGATATTAGCAACAATTGGATTGTCAAAATCATATCAGTCAGTTTAAGAATAATGAGAAATCTCATCTTGCTGTGTGACTGAGCAATGTATAGAAACAAACAGGAATTATTCCAATAAAAGGTACTTATAGTTCTCTGAATTTTAAAGTCTGAAATTATTGTGATTATTCAAATGGGTAAATATCAGATATTTACAAAGAGTGTTTGATGGGAAGTCATTGGTTCCATTGTGGGATAGTTGAGCTGAAAAATGGATTTTATATTGTAGTATTCATGCTAAGATACAAATGATTAACATAAAATGTGAATCTCACAACATTTGATAGAAAGACTAATTGAAATAATTGTGTAATAATTGCAATGATAATGAATGGATAATTAATGTTGTAATGGAAGCAAATAAAGTGATTCAATATCTTAACAGCACTTTGCTGCGATGTTGATTGGATAGTCATGAAGGTTGGTAAACAAAGGAATACAATACAGGTTTAAAGACCGAACACACAAAAAAAAAATCCATTCAGTGATTATTGGACAAAATTTTCTTTTTGTTCAATAATGGAGGAAATGCAAGAATTTAATTTTGATCCATTGATTTCCTTGTAGAGCGATGCTATTTTAAATTATATAATTATTATTCTGATCAATGTTTAGATATTTGTGTCAGAATTAGGAAGAAAATAAACTGACAGTGAAAGTGAATTTATAGTGAATAAAAGATGCAGTGAATGACATGTGGTTTAAAAAGGATTTGTATAATTTTGTAATTATTGCACATTGATAAATAATGTTGAAATAAAAATCAAAAAAACAATATATTCAAAGCATCCTTTTTTACAATTAAAATTAAAATAATAATCATTTTGACGAACATGATTTGAAAAAGAAAACAGGCATTTAATGTGATATTTTACCTGAAGACAACTTTCCTTTTTCAAAAAGTAGGGCTTCCAAGAATTGAACATTTAGTGTGTTGGTTGAACGAACAAACAAATGGATGTAACTGCACTTATTCTTGCATGCAACACAACAAACTTCATAAAAATTTTAAAAGACTTTTAGTATGTAAAAGATGTAGGTCTTAGTGGGATGATTTTAAACACAACACAAGTTTGTATTGAATTGAATTCTAGTCAAAGCAAGTCAACAGGAATCCACTATTAAAAGAAAAGTCAATAGGATTCCATTATTGAACTAAAAATCAACTGGGACTGCAATATTACAATAAAAAACTGCTTTCGACGAATGGGAAACTACACTGTAATATGGTTGCATCAGTTGATGTACTGTGCCATAATATCATACTTAAAGCTGGATATACTGTATTTGAACAATGTTAAAATATTTTTTGGCTACAATCTGGATTACAAAAAGTTCATTGCAACCATGTTAATGATGAGAACTGTCAGGTTGTTATGTAACTACGTAATGTGTAGAGATGAACAGTAATTATTGGTGTGAAAAGAAATCAGACATGACTTGATTTATATGTCTGAACGTTAACGTCATGATTCCTGAGCGTATTCAAATAAGAAATAATAAGGTATTTACTGCAAGTGCTGGAATGAATATCATTGTTTGTTTAGTGGGTGTGTTGACCTGGAATAAATAATTTGTTTTTCATTGTAATATGAAACAGTAAGAAATAATGGACTTAACTAAAATGCAAATCTCATGTTGTTACAAAGACTAAACTGAATTACTGTCTGATTATTGGAATGACAATGAAATGAAAATTAGTGTTCGAAGTCTTACAACTTAAATAACTCAATATTTCTGAACAAGATTGCTCTGATGTTGATTAGATATTCATTAAAATCAGTGCACTGTGATTAAAAATGTTGGAATAATGGTGTGCAAAAAGCACCTCAGAT